>NC_061087.1:35923883-35931383 GCF_015104395.2 Macrobrachium nipponense | reverse complement strand
TGAACACATATGCTGCTTAATACGTACACATAAATTTTTACTTAACTGACCGACATAAAAAGATGGGCAATCCTTACAAGGAATTTTGTAAATGATGTTGTTATTTGTTACGGGACTATTCTTAATTAGCATATCTTTAATGGTATTGTTATTAGAGAACACTACATTAACATTAAACGATTTAAATATTGATTTTATGTTTTCAAATCCACGAAAGTAAGGCAAGCTAAGTACATTTTTAGGGGTCTCTTTTTTATTACTAGCAACACTATAAAACTTTTTGTGAGCTTTTTGATAACATAAATCAATTACATGAGGTGGGTAGCAGAGATCGTTTCCTATCTTTTTTATGTCTTCTATTTCTTGGTAAAGATATTGTGGACTCGTGATACGCAAAGCACGTAAGAACATAGAGGAAAAAATTGAAATTTTAATATTAAGATGGTAGCCAGAATAAAAATGTACATATGTTTAATTGTTTGTGGGTTTTCTATAAATACTGAATTTACATTGGAAAGATTCTCTACATATTAATACATCTAGGAAAGGGATAACATTGTTATTTTCAATTTCAACAGTGAATTTTATGGATGGCACTAAATTATTCAATTTAGACAATAAATCATTTACATCGATACCAACAGGTAAGACTACTAAGATGTCATCTACATATCTGTACCATCTTAACGGGACAAGTAGTTCCTCGCTGGACGAGTGGTTTTCGCGCTTGGCTGCCAATCTGGTGGTCTGAAGTTCAAATCCCGGCTCGGCCAACGCGGAATCAGAGGAATTTATTTCTGGTGATAGAAATTCATTTCTCGATATAGCGTGGTTCGGATCCCACAATAAGCTGTAGGTCCCGTTGCTAGGTGACCAATTGGTTCCTAGCCACGTAAAAATATCTAATCCTTCAGGTCACCCTAGGAGAGCTGTTAATCAGCTCAGTGGTCTGGTAAAACTAAGATATACTTAACGTAAGGGGACAGGTGTGATATTCGGGAGGTGTTGTCTTTAAAAAAATTCCATATATAGGTTTGAAAGGAGAAGTGATATAAGGTTACCCATGGCCATACCAAATATTTGTTGGTAATATTCTCCATTAAAAATAAATCTGCAATCACAAATACACAACTTAATCAATGAAATTATGTGACTAACGGACATGGGTATTTCATGCAGTACAACTTCATTACTTAAATATTCTAGCACAGAGTCAATAGGGACTTTTGTAAACAAGGAACATGCATCAAAACTGACAAAGATACCACTAGGGTTTAGTACAATGTTATTTAATTTTTCCACAAGATCAAGAGAATTTTGGATGTGTGAATTAGATACAGTTCCAAGTAGCGCGGTAACAATTTAGTAATATATTTAGATAGCTTATAAGCAATTGATCCTACAGTACTAATAATAGCGCGCATAGGTTTGTGTTCCTTATGAGTTTAACTAGGACATATAAATAAGGTAATGAGGGACACTTTACAGTTTACACAAGTTTTCTTTTTTATCTTTAAGAATTTGTTTCATTATGATATTAGAGTTTTTAATGACTTGGTCCAACGGATTTTTTGTGAGTTTTTTGTAAGTTGTTTTATCTTCTAATAAAGTATGCATGCGTGATATGCAATCAGTTATGTCCAGAACTACTGAACTATTGAATTTATCAGCCTTAGTATTGTGTAAGCTATCATCATTCATCAATTCTTTTAAACTTTTTCTGTAGCAATCGGGGAAGTTATTTTCATGATAGGCATGCGTAGCACTATATACCATGCCTTTGATAATGTCTAAATGATTTTGTGGTAGGTGAGAGTATTTCTCAAACTTATATAGAGATGTCGCTATTGATAAAGCTGAGGGTTTGTTACAAATGAAGAAAGACAACCCAAAGCCTAATGCATGCACTGCATTATCACTTATTTGTCTGCTTGATAAATTCACCACACAATCACTTCTAGCATTATTGGTACAATCACTGTTGTCGATAAATTCAGTATTTATAGAAAACCCACAAACAATTTAACATATGTACATTTTTATTCTGGCCACCATCTTAATATTGAAATTTCAATTTTTTCTTCTATGTTCTTGAGTGCTTTGCGTATCACGAGTCCACAATATCTTGACCAAGAAATAGAATACATAAAAAAGATAGGAAACGATCTCTGCTACCCATCTCATATAATTGATTTGTTATCAAAAAGCTCACAAAAAGTTTTGTTGTGTTGCAAGTAATGAAAAATAAACCCCTAAAAATGTACTTAGCTTGCCTTACTTTCGTGGATTTGAAACCATAAAATCAATATTTAAATCGTTTAATGTTAATGTAGCGTTCTCTTATAACAATACCATTAAAGATATGCTAATTAAGAATAGTCCCGTAACAAATAACATCATTTACAAAATTCCTGCACGGATTGCCCATCTTTTTACATCGGTCAGTCAAGTAAAAATTTATGTGTACGTATTAAGCAACGTATGTATTCCATTAGAAAAGCCCAGACTTCAAATGCACTGTTTATCCATCTGAGTGAAAGATCTCTTTGTATAAATTGGGGCGATACCTCTGTAATTGCTAGGTCTAATGACTATGTTTCAAGAAATTTACTGGAATCAGCAATTATACAAATCACTAATAAAAACAACCTAAATCTTAGTCTGGGATTGTACCATTTGGACCCATATATTTGTAAAGTGTTTATGAAGGACCTTAAAATAAATGAACTACTTATTAATTAGTCCCACATGTATATAGTTATTATCTCTCTCTCTCTCTCTCTCTCTCTCTTGCTCGGTATATTTATATCCTATTCACTCATTTTATGGAACATTTTCGTAAATTTCATGGTGCTAAGTCGGATAGGCCTCCTTGTTTATTAAAAATGTATTGTTTTTTGGATGAATCATCTGTTGGCCACGTGTGTGCTCCTCCAAGGTGTGGCTGCCTAAAAATCGCTAATCTTGCCCTCAGACGTTTCCTCGTTTCTGTAGAGTGAAATCGAACTTATTGCTAATCTTGTAGTGTCAGTTTGGATATCAAGCCTAGTTTTACTATGTTTTGGCTTTGTATGATCAGTTGTGCCTAAGTAAAGGGTTGTACTAGACCGAAAGTTCTTGGCTCTCTCGCCTTTCATTTATCCTCCGTGGCAAAAACCTTTAATTATATATATATATATATATATATATATATAATATATGTATACTTATATATATATATATATATAGTATATATTATATATATATATATTTCAATTATATCGGGAAAATTATCTAAATTACAAGGAAGACATTAATTAATAATAATAATATTTATATTATGGAACCTATAATAATCTGACCTAAGTATTTAATTTTGTTCATGCTGATTAGTATAAAGTATTTTCATCTTGTAGCTGTCAATATTGCTGATAGCCTTCATTACATAACAACTTACCCTTTGGACTTGCCCATCTCGTGCCTTACCCTGTCAATCAAACTGACACATAACCTTTCGGTTAACATTGCCACGTTGATCACTCAAACATAAGCGGTCTCCAACTTTTATATAAACCTGGCTGGTATCACGTTAAGCTTAGACATTTCTGATTATCTTTGATCTTCAAGTTTTCTACAGTGTTACGGCTTTGTTCTTTCAGTGACACAGACACTTCCGGCCTAAACTTCGACTGGTGATGCAAAGCTGCAACGATAAAAAAGAGAGAGAGAGAGAGAGAGAGAGAGAGAGAGAGAGAGAGAGAGAGAGAGAGAGACTCTTATCGAATGTCAAACTTTTGGCTTCACAAGGTTTAAGCTCAGTATAGCGTCGTACCCAAAGTTTTCCAGGCCTTCCAGTTTTACGTCGCATTAGGTAAATGTCTTTAGTGAAAACTCTCGCCTCATGTCTAGACCTTGTTTCATTAGAAGGGGAAATTTATTAGGTGTTTAAACTTGGCTGGATATCTGACGTTGTAATATTTAGCAGCATATATTATGAGGGCGGATTTTCCGCCGCTTTAACGCCCCACCATTTATCAAATAGCTGTGAGTTATAAACGCTTGGCATTATTTTCTTCATATTTAGGGGAAGATATATGAATCTTCTATCATGGGAGGGAAAAACTCATTTTCGGGAACGATATATAATATGCAAATTAATTACAAACACCAGAATGAGCGGTTCAAAAAGAAATGAAAATGTCTTAAATTAAATTATATGTGAAAGCAATGCCATTTTATGACAATGCCATTTTTAACAACTATTTAATTTTCGTATTGCATCTCTGGCTGTGCATTAGTAGTACTGTCAAAATAATACATTAAATTGTATCATTATGACATTTGTAGATACGTGAAGATTTCATGTATCTTTTCTATTTGTTTATTGGGGAATTCATTCAACCAATGACCTCTCTCTCAATTCATCTGTAAATCCTTTCTTTTTACCCCGTAAAGTGTCTTCTCCCTCTCGATCTAGCCACCTCTGTCTATCTATATAACTATCCTTCTATTCTAAAGGTACAATTTATGTCATAGTTTTGTTGAGCTCGAGAAGTATGTTCCTCCAACCATTAGGCTACCTCTTAACACCTGTCGTTTATCCTTCAATATCTACCAGTTGAAGTAACTCAGCCTATTATCAAAAGTTTCATCGACTGAATTTTCCTTTTTGCTACCAAACTTTGGAATTCTCTTCCTGCTCATTTTTTCTGTAAAACAAAACTATTGTGGTGGCTATTTGTCTGTCTGTCCGCCCTCAGATCTTAAAAAGTACTCAGGGTGCAAACAACACAGGTCACCACCGGGCCATGGCTGAAAGTTTCATGGACAGCAGCTGAGAGTTTCATGTTCCGAGGCTGAGAGTTTCATACAGCAGTATACGCTTTACAGAAAACCCGATTGCGCCGAATTTGGCGCTTTTTTTTTTCCTAAACTTTCCTCATTTAAGAACAAGGTCTATCGTGGCCCCCGTAGTTAGGCACTTCTTCCTCTCTTTGTTTTAGATTTACGCAACGAGAGACCATTTGATGAACCATCCCTTACCCTTTGCTTTTGTCTTGCTAACAAATTTCACATGACGTTTGAAGGATATGCACTAAGTTGTCAAACAGAACTATATACATCACATTTATTGTACAAATATTAGCTATAGGTATAAAATGAGAGTGTTTAATACATTTTGTACTATGCATCATTAAGCTTTTCAAACAATCGTGGTTTTTTATGACGTTTTCTCTTAACCAATTAGGTCCCGTCACCACCCCAAATTACCTAGATTATTGTGCAACATCGATGTAGAAAGTTGTTGTTTATTTAATTCTCTATTGTCTACGTGCATCTAGGTTAGATAATATGTTATATAAAATTATGCAGACTGCTTAAAAAATCCGACAGTAGATTTGATCATTGACAAAAAAAAAAAACACTAATCTAATGCTGTTAGAAATCCAGGCACAACCTTGTCAGAAGAGAGCCAGTCACTGCCATAAACGAGGTCCCCCGTGGATCACCGCCCTTTTCGTTGAACTGATTAATCCCATTGAGGCCTGTTATTTCTAATTATTAAAAAAAATATATGGCAATTCATACTACCGTAAGCTATTATCCTGGACACAGTCGAGAGTAAATTTTTAATGTATTTTCATTTAGATCCCTTCTCATTTGGCCCATTATATAGTTTCTTTATCCAATTGCTGGAAAATAAAATAATCTTTTCCTGCTTTTCGAACTGACATAGGACCGATTTGTATGTACCATGATCTTCTGCCACTTATTTCAATCATGGTTATACTCCAGTGTACTATAATAATAGCGAAATATAAGGTACCGTATGTCGAAAACTTTTATTTTTTAAACTTATGAAAAACATTATTGATTATTACTAATAGACTGTAAATTACATAACAAATAGGAATGATTGACAAACAGACACGAACTTCCTTTTGTCGATTCGTCCGAGGCTTTTAAAATGTGGAATTCAACTGTATTCCCGTTCCAGTCCGATTGGCGCTGACTTTTAGTGTAATGATCCAATTTAGGGAAGTGAGTGACGTCATATTGTTGTTTATATCCTTTCATCATGGGATGGGATCTCATTTCCAATTAGAGTTCGCCGTGGTGACCCAGAGGATCTAATTAGATTTAGTGATGTGATCCTGTCGTGATTTATCAGTAGATTGCAGCCTATTATCGAATGGCAAATGACCGCTGTGTGGTTGCATAGTATTGCTGATTAAAATGTTTCATTCTTACCTTGGTTTTCAGATTATTTATTGTTTTTTGTGTGTGTTTCTTTTTTTCAGGGATTTTCTATTTGGGTACGTTTGAGATTGAAATTTGAGAAGGATGCTTTCGTATAATAGTAACACCATTTATGGGATCCGTTACAGTATGCTTTTGAGATACGCTTCATCAAATATCACTACCTTTAATACGAGAAAAGCCATGGCTACAAAAGAAGTAAATGTCTCAAGTTTAAATAAAAAGACATTCCACAGACAAGTATCAAGAGTACAGTAAATGTTAATACACATCTTTCTATCTTACTTTCATGGTAAATTAAAAGGTCTCCCAACTGATTAGCAAGTATCATGGATGTTAACAAATTGCTCTTGAAACTATGTATAGAAACACACACACGTACACATGTATATATGTATATATATATATATATCTATATATATATATATAATATATATATATATATATATATATAAAATTTTTCAGTATTCTAAGCCAAAAACCAAGTAAAGGCAGTTCATATTTTTGACTTGCCAATTTAAGCTGAAACACTCTTTTCTCTCCAAATCATCTCTATCCTTATTGGCTGCCTTGGAATTAATCTCCACAGGTGTCCTAAATGGGGGTGGAGCCCCTCTAGGCCAAGATTTTAAAAGGACGAGGTCACAGCAGCTCGCTCTCAGAAATTCCCAGATGTGTCCTAGAATTCAGATGCCCTTCACCTCCAGAACACCACTTCCCCCCTTTTTGCTTCCCTGCTTCCTCTGGGGATTCCACACATGTTCTTTTGCCTTCCAAAGTGCCCAGATCGATCAGTAGATGAGAAGACAACAAGACCACGGGTTTCCAGGTACTATGAGAGTAATTTCTAGTGCAGTCAGTGAATCGTTTTCCCTCTTGTCTGTATTTCGTTTCATTCTTCCAAGGCGACATCCTCCCCATCCTGGCTCAGCTCCTCAATCCCTAATTATGGTTCATTGCTGTGATTAATTCCCTTGTGATGCTAGTAATGATGTTAACCATCCCTCCAGTTAATCAAGCAACATTCTATGCCCCCTTGAGTGAGCTTTAATATGCAATGTTAAGAGCAAGTAATGTGTAACGTTTTCCAACATGTCCATCACCTTAGTACTGGTGCTAGAATGCAATCTCTTTACAGACAAATATTGTGTCTGAGTATGAGAGAACAATTGGGAGCCCTTGGAACTTGTAATCAACCACCTTCCATTAATTTCTGGAACTACACATAATTTCAATGTAAATATAAATCATTTAAACTAA
>NC_061087.1:35893883-35921383 GCF_015104395.2 Macrobrachium nipponense | reverse complement strand
AAATTTCACCATCTATTATCCAAAAATGTTAGACTCATCCACAGCATATTTTTGGGGTTTATTGCATTAATTACTGTAGTTTCAAAGTATTCCACGTACAGATTGGCTAAAACAGGACTTAAAGGACTAACCATACTACACCCGAATTTTTGCTTATAGAACGATTTCCCGAATGAAAATATGTTATCAGATGCACATAATTCAACTAACTTTATTATTTTGTCAAGCGCCAATGGAAAATGACCTGAATAGGGGGATAATTTTTCCTTCAAAAATGAAGAACGTCCTGTACTGGTACTTTTGTGAATAGGGAAACTACATTAAGGCTCAAAAGTTTTATGTTACGAAGTGGTATATATGCTTCTCTAAATATGTGATAAAAATCTTCCGAATGTTTAATGTGACTGGGAGAAAAAGTGTCTAAAAAAGGGGAAAGGAGGCCAGCTAACCATTTAGAAATTTTGTAATTGAAAGCTCCGGCACATGAAACGATGGGTCTGAATGGAGGATTGTCTTTGTGAGTTTTGGGAAGGCCATAAAAGTGGGATAGTTTAGGATTAATTACTTTAGATTTCTCTAATAGTCCAATGCTCTTTTTGTTTTGGCCAATTAATCTTACTTTCCGAAGAAATTCTGTGAGGACGTTTTGGAGGGGATTTTTCGTCAGTTTGTTTTTATTTTTGGGAGTCTCTTTGGTCTTGTCTTGAGAGGGTTGGTAGAAAATTACGTTTACTTTATGAATTGCTTTTTCAATTAATGGTCAGGATACCTTAAAGACGAAAGCTGCTTACGAATTAGTTCAAATTCTTTTTCCAGGAAATCTGGGGAACAAATTCGTAAGGCTCTTAAGAATAGGCTGCTGGCAACGCCTATCTTGATAGGAATGTCGTGCTAGCTAAAGTAGTGAATGTATGAAAGTGAGAACGTTGGTTTTCTGTATATGGTGAATTTGTATTCTGTCGTGTCTCTGATTATTAAAACATCAAGAAAAGGAATTTTGTTGTCTGTTTCCCATTCAACTTTAAATGTGATGCTGGGCACTAATACGTTTAATTTTGAAAGGAATTCATTAAAATTTCACCATCTATTATCCAAAAATGTTAGACTCATCCACCGCATATTTTTGGGTTTTATTGCATAAATTACTGTATTTTCAAAGTATTCCATGTACAGATTGGCTAAAACAGGACTTAAAGGACTAACCATACTGCACCCGAATTTTTGCTTATAGAATGATTTCCCGAATGAAAATATGTTATCAGATGCACATAATTCAACTAACTTTATTATTTTGTCAAGCGCCACTGGGAAATGATCTGAATAGGAGGAAAATTTTTCCCTCAAAAACTGAAGAACGTCCTGTACTGGTACTTTTGTGAATAGGGAATCTACATTAAGGCTTAAAAGTTTTATGTTGCGAAGTGGTATATGTGCTTCTCTAAATTTGTGATAAAAATCTTCCGAATGTTTAATGTGACTGGGAGAAAAAGTGCCTAAAAAAGGGGAAAGGAGGCCAGCTAACCACTTAGAAAATATTGTAATTGAAAGCTCCAGCACATGAAACGATGGGTCTGAATGTAGTTTTGGGAAGGCCATAAAAGTGGGGTAGTTTAGGATTAATTACTTTAAATTTCTCTAATAGTCCAATGCTCTTTTTGTTTTGGCCAATTAATCTTACTTTCCGAAGAAATTCTGTGGGGACGTTTTGGAGGGGATTTTTCGTCAGTTTGTCGCAAGTGTTTGTGTCGCTAAGGAGTTGGTTGATTTTGTCGAGGTAGAAGGTTTTGTCCATGATTACAATTTTGCCGTCTTTGTCGGATCTACTTATTTCAACATCTAACTTTTTTTACCGAGTGGATGGCTATAATAAATCTTCGGGGAACAGGATATTTCTTATTAAGGTCAGTTAAAACATTTAGTAACACTCCTTTAGCTATCACGACATTCCTATCAAGATAGGCGTAGCCAGCAACCTATTCTTAAGAGCCTTACGAATTTGTTCCCCAGATTTCCTGGAAAAAGAATTTGAACTAATTTGTAAGCAGCTTTCGTCTTTAAGGTATAATGAGAAAGCAATTTACAAAAAAAACCTAATTTTCTACCGACCCCTCAAGACAAGAACAGAGAGGCACCCAACAATAAAATTAAAATTCCACACCTGGACAGGATTATGATGGTGACCCAGACTCTCGGAAAATCTAACCCTTTTGCATTTACTTACCCAAACACATAAGCCAAATCCCTGATTAACGTCCAACAAAGATATCCCCAATGGACACAGGTGTTTACGAAATCCTATGCCTGGACTGTGACCAGTCCAGGTAATCACTTCCCCAGAGATTAATACAACATAAATGGTCAGTTAGGTATGGACAACAGAACTCGGCTATTTTCAACCATATAAATGAACATATCCATAGAATAAACTGGAATTTGTCACATATAATTTATAGCAGCAACTGCCGGTACACTGTCAAATGATGTTATCAGCCTTGATTAAACAGAGAAAGGTAATGAACATTTCAAAGGGAGCATGGGTTTCAGATGTCATTGACAAAGTTTTCATTCAACCAACGCTTAAGAGGATTAAAGGAAGATTATCAGCGGAAGTGACTAAATTGGCTTACCTATATTTTTTTTGTCAATTTATGGGCTCCTTTTATTAGATGGATTCTGTCGTAACAGAACATTTTTGCCAGTCACACACAGACACACACACACACACACACATATATATATATATATATATATTATATATATATATATATATATATTTATATATATATATATATATATATATATATATATATATAGCAGAAGACAGCGGGCAGGAAAGAGCAGGAATTTGACATTCTGACAGTTCATTCCAAAAGGCAATAAAACAAGATGTATAAATCAGAAAGGTTTTAATTTTGTTTCATAATGATAGTACATATTTAAAGTTTTGTTTCACTCATTTCTGAAAATCATATCAGGTAGGTGACGTCCCCGATTTCTGCTGTTTGCCATGACCCTCACCAGCGTATCTGCGGGTATATTGGCAATTTCTTATCGGATGTTGGCCTTCAAGTCTGGCAGGCTTCTCGGGCGGTTGACATAAACACGGGATTTCAAATATCCCCACAAATAACAATCACAAGGGGACAAATCGGGGGAACGGGCTGGCCACTCCAAATCGCCCCATATTGAAATGAGTGTTCCCTCAAAACAGCCATCTATGCCCCCCCTTGAAGTGTGAGCCGTTGCTCCGTCCTGTTGAAACCAAATATCCCCTAGGTCCAATTCTTCAATTCGTGAAAAAAAGATTCCTCCAACATGTTTACATAACGGTCTGAATTCACTGTCACTGTGACCTCATTTTCTTCAAAAAACCAAGGACCAACAATTCCAGTGGAGGAAACTGCACAGCACACTGTGACTTTAAGTGAATGAAAAGGCCTTTCATGCAATTCACGGGGATTGGTGTCAACCCAGTAGCGCATGTTTTGTTTGTTGACGCATCCAGTCAAATGAAAATGTGCTTCATCACTAAAGTAAACAATAGTGTCTTCAGAAACGTTTTCGAGAAGTGCCTCACATGCGTTCCTTCGTGAAGTGAAATCACGTACGGAGAGTTCCTGCACAATCGCCATCTTGTAAGGATGGTAATGAAGGTCATACTGAAGTATTCGCCTCACTGAACGATCGGAAAGTGCAAGGGCAGAGGCATGTTTTGCGCGCAGAACGTCGTGGGGATTGCAAGATTGAAGCTCTCACTGCCTCAATGTTCTCAGGTGTTCTGATGGGCCGAGGTACTCCAGTTCTTCGTCGTGTCGCACTCCCAGTTTGCCTGAACGTAGTGACCCATGTAACAACTAATTTCAGGTCCGGAACAGGGCCTCTCGGGGCTACATTGGAACGTTTTCGAAAGGCGCGCTGGGTTGCAATCACAGACTGTCGATTCGAAAAGTAGGCTTCGACGGCAAACACACGTTCCTCATTACTCCAACGCATGATTGCGACTGACTGTATTTCCAAAACTTTCAGAACGGCCCTGTCAAATGAAACCACGCCCACCCCGCTACTTCTTTTACAGCCAGATTGCCACGCATTATAAAAAAGGAAGTTATGTTGCCGCACCCTGTATAAATTAAAAGTTCTAAAAATATGTAGGAATATTAGAACATAAAGCAATATAATTAATGTTAATCTAAAAGTCAAATGTGATTATACATTGTACTTAAAACACACAGTTAGTTACATTAAAAACGTATAAAGACAGATTTCACAATGTTTCACAAAGGTTAGTTGTCTCCACAAGCTACATTCCTAGCTTTCCCGCTCTCATGCTAATCATGAGGCCCACCTTTGGTTAGATTCCCATCGTATATGAATTCACACATAGCATTTGTGCTTTATCGGGCTCCCAAACAAGCAAATCAAATAAAAATAAGACATGACCTGGTTATCATAATTGACTTATGCACTGTAATACGATAAAAAAGGAAAAAAAATGACATTATTAGAAGAGTCGGAACTTGAATTCTTGACCCTATGCACGTCACGTGACTAACCACACGGAAGCTGGACAAAGATACCTTCATCTTGCATACTTACATTATATAGGTCTAGTGGTGAGAGAGGATAGCCCGTGACAACAACGGTAGGTTCATTGTCTTATGAAAAAATAATTATAGAGCTTCCTATTGCTTTTCTTTATACAGACATCCTGTAACGTGATCTAACACCTTCTTTGCGCACTGATCTAAGGATCGAGGTTACTCAAAATTTGTTTTGATCTCGGTGAAAATTCATTATCTAAAACTTTATTCCCGGAAGGTTAGACCAATTTTTCATTGCCGTTGTTTCTTTTGCTACATCGAGCGAATGACACTTGCGATAGTAAATGGACAGTATAAGGCAGTTAATTATCTTTTACCACATGCCTTTAAGCCTAATCCCGTCCCCAACGCCCCCTACACCCCGAAAAAAAATGGCTCCGCTCTCTTTGCTTCATCACATACATCCATGCTTTGTACTCTATGATGGTACCTCGTCAGGGTTTTATTTATCATTGCAGGTCACAGTTTCTTTCTTAAAATGAACGTCATTTGGCATTTCTCTAGATGTTGCAATGTTTGTCGAGAATTTATTTCATGTAAAATAAGAAATTAAAGTTTTTGCAGTTCAAGGTATTATCAACATTCCGACCCATATTGAAAATAATAGACAGCTACAGAAATCAAATCCAGATATATATATATTATATATATATATATATATATATATATATATATATATATATATATAACTACTCATTTATGCAAGTACTACCAAAGAACCTAAGGTTGGGAAGTGATTTTGGTAAAAATAAGAGACAAGATTGGCTGGGCATTTTGGTATTGCTTTTATTCTTGCATGTCCAATCGTGTAGGTAATGGAAGCTTATCATTATTTTTGGCAGTTTATACCTTAAGGGAAAGAGGAAAATGCCCCTACAGTAAAGAAGAATGAGCTTTTCTCCTGGGTGTCAAAGGGGAAAGTGAAAAAGGCATAGAAAAGAGGAAACATAATAGAAGTAAAACTGCGGAGGTAAATATGTTCTAAATATATCGCCATCATGTTTTGCAAGATTTCCAAAATAGTACGGAAATGTGGTATCCCTGATGCTTTCCTTCAAAAGTGTCTTTTTGCCCGCTGAAAAATAAAAATCTTTTATGAAGTGAACGGTGTCTGATCTAATAATAAATTTCAACGGTGTTTCTGCCTTTATTTTGCTGTTTACAAAGAATTCCTAAGTTTATCGAGAACAAACAAGAATATAAAAGAGCATCAGTTTTTATTGGCGTTTCTGAATCATAGTAGATACTGTATTCCGTGCAATTTGATAAGAGTTTAAAATCAAGTAACAGTTCACGATAGGACCATATAACTCAACCTATTTTAAATTCTCAAATTCTCCACAGTCAAATCCAATTAGAGACGAAATCCCGTCCCATAATGATGGGTTATGCCACTCACGCGACGTCACACACTTGTCACAATGAGAATCGGATCATTATATTATATGCACGACTTAAGCTCCTGGACCACTGAAGCAAGATTAATGCCGAGAGAAACCAGTGAATTTCGTATTGTACAACCTCAAAAGTATTCAACAAAAGACTTGAAAACAGAGTCCTCAGTGGTTATTATACTCTAATATCGTTACTTCTGCTACAATTAACGTATCATGTCATGCTTTCATTTTAATAACCTTTAAGTACTGCAAAAGATGAAATTGCTATGCAGTATTATTATATTATTTGGAAGACAAGATTGGAATTTCGCCTGTTCTCTGGCATACATTAAATGCACAGGACTTTAATGGAGTTAAGACATATGTCACTTTCATTGGTCATTTTATTCAGTTTTTATCATCTTTGCCCTAGTCTAGATTTTTTTAAACAAAGTTCCCGTTTTCTTCTTGCTGCACTACACCTGAAGATGTCTTGTATAAAAGGATTACCACTTTTCTTGACACAATCTGTTAATATCACTTCTTAATTTAAGGTAAACAGCAATCATCCTTGAAAATTTATTTAGTCTTTTGTAACCACGGTTTGAGTTCACGGATATCATTACATACCCAAGAATTGATTCAAAATTAATACTGATATACCAGAATCTGTAACCATATATCCTTATTGTAACAGCCCTTTAACTTTTTCGCCAGGAACTGATGGGGCTGCATTTACCACCCCTAACTCATTTTTTTTTTCTGAAACTCCCAATGTTTGATACTTGAATGTCACATTAAAATAAAAGTTACTGGGATGACCTAATCAATGTTAATAATTTGATGGTATGTATTGTCAAAACCAGCAGTCAGGTATTTATTGTCATGTTTCACTGACTTGTCATATAAACACAACACTGAATATGTTTCGAATTAGATTAAAGCTATATTCATTCTCTCTCTTGATGCAATAGCCTCATAAATTTTTGATAAAAATTCCTTGTAGAATTAAATTTCTTATGAACGCATACTTGTCTTGAAGAAAATTAATATCTAAATTTGATCCATCAATTTTGAAAGCTATCCTCTGTAGCTCCTCAATAGCTTGCTTCAAGCATCAACAAAGTCAGTATTGTGTTTTCTCCATGCAAATATAGCACCTGCAACAAACAACTTAAAAATTATCTGCAATTATGTGTAGGAGAAATTAACTGCTAAGCAGTACTTCTTAATCTTAGAGGCTGGGAGAAAATAGTCAGAGGAAAGAGCATTTTACAGAGGACTGGTGATAAGTTTGGTTCCCAGGTAAACTACCTTCTGTAACTACTTACCAAATCATACACCTGGTGGGAACTCTGGGAAAAGACGCCATTCAATGCAACCAGATTCAAATGACAGAACATTGATAATGCAAATGGTGTAGTATATAAAGAAAATTGTTGTGAGATAAGAACAAACTCACAAGAGAACCTAGTAGGCAAGACCAAAGTTCTTGTCTGAGGAAAGACAGGGTACTGATGGTATCAACTAATACTCCATCCGCAAAAGCTCCTAAGGGTCCCCATTGAAGGGCATGCAAGGTACCCACTAAAAATCCACGATACCAAGAGTAATTCACATCAGAACATCCTGATGCTGATAAAAGCTATGAAACGAGAGCTGAATACGGCCAAGAAGACTTTTAAGGATACGTCTACACTATAGAAAAAAATTGTCTTAAACATCTGTCGGGAACTTATTGCATACATATCCCAATCAGGCTGAAAACAAGTCAACTACTATAAATAGAGGTTTCACTTTGGTAAATGTTGAATAATTGTATGAAGCACTCGTTAAAAGTGCCAATACGTACCAATAATTCTGTTTGCACGTTATACTGCAATATGGATGCATAAATAGAGTACCGAGTGTGACGGAATCACCACCGCTCCCTGGGAGACTTATCTGTTTGCGCTCCTTAAGAAATGAATGGGGCCGAACTTGAAACGGTCAGAAAATCGTTAATAGAGCAAAGTTAGCATTAAGATCCATATATTTTGATTGAGAAAAATACAAATTTATACAATAGTATGCAACAAATACTGGTTAATTGTAAAAGAAAAAGAAAAAAGATAATAAGCGACTTATGCAACGTATTTTATATAACATTATATAATTACTTATTTTTGTTAACCAGATTTTATGGGTCTAAAATGCTAACTTCCCTACATTATAAATTTCATGAGCGATTCAAGTCTGGGCCTTTTGATTTCTTATGGAGCGAAAACAGCCAGGTGGCCGAGCACGTGACCCGCGACGTCACAACTACGGTACTCTATAGGGCTAGCATTCATAAAACTCTTGGTGATCTCCTGTGAGTGATAAACTTTGAGTGAGTGAAAAGTGGAAGTCATTAATATGTACTCTAATTGATTTGGTATTGTGACATAAGGAAAGTCATGAACATCTCTGTTAACCCCTCAACACACGGATGTTATTTTCTTTAAAGTTTTCAAATCATTCATCATTTATTAAGACGATTATGAGAAATCGAACTTGTAGTGGACAATGCATGGACAAGATATTAATAGGTAGCAAGATAAAGGAAGTTGAACTCTCGAAATGTGTAATCAGAGTCCTGCAATGTGTGGCAATGTGAAGTGCTTTGTGCGTTGGTTACGTTTTGACCAGAGAAGTAAGACTGGCATACGATTCATTTTCTCATATTGCTGTTGGTTTTTGATGCTCTATTGTGCTGTTGTGGTTGGGTTTATACTTTCATATATTTTAAGTTCATAATCACTAGTAAACTATAAAATTTTAAGCTGCTATGCACGAATTAAGTTTCATATGGGTTCTTGCAATCGGGCATGGACTGAGTGGCACTCAAGTTTGATTTTAAAGGTATTGAAGGAAGGAACCGTAAATGTGTGACCAGTTTAGATTCTATGTAATTCTGTTAATTAATCATACGTGAGAATTAATTTCTCTGCATATTTCATACTGAATTCACGCTACATTTGAAATCTTAGTTGGAAAAAGTAGGGTTATTTTCATTATTAGGACTGCAATGAATTATTATTGATGTATCGTTTGTTTTCCCACACTGCTTAAATGAAGAATTTATTTTACTGAAAGGCTATGAAGGCATTAGTCATTACCTCGTCTGATGCATACAGGTTGTCCTTGAATTGCAAAATCAAACCTTACCACAACCCCTCCCCCGCACTATTGTTAACCTGAAAGGGTTAAATAGCGAATTTTGGACCCAGGAACTGAGTTACAGTCTCTTGTTTTATATTTCTTTTAGAATATTCTTATTGTAAATGCAAAAATTTAAAGCATTTCGCAGATAAGGTCGGAAGAACTTTAGGAAGTTATACTAAGGATGGTCTATGGAAGATTTCATTCTTCTAGTATTAGTTTCATTTTTTATAATATGCTATCTAGTTATGTTATATAACTTGTTACAAACCTTCTGAGCTTATAAGGTATTTTATATTTTTCTTGCCCTACCGTCTTTTATGATTTCGTAGGGTACACGCTTTCTTTGCCTTACATTAGCGTTGAAGGCTTGCACATACTCTCACTGCTATCATTATCTCATGTACAGCCGATGCATGACACTGGCGATAACAAGAAGTCAGAGGAAGGTCAATGAATTATCTTCAACCGTCAGACCTATAAGCCAAAGGCATAAAAAATAATTAAGATAAATAAGATAAAATAAAAATGACAAAATAAAGAAAAAGGCTAAACACTCGATATCCGCTTCATTATAAACTTTCCGTCAATATCATCGTACATATCAAGAGAATTTTTTCTCATCGTTAAGCAGTTTCACTTTTAAAATATTTTTCAGTGTGTATTCGTTAAACGATGCTATGTTTCCGGATGATTAATCTTTTTTGGGGGGAAGTTTGCTTATTGAAATATAATGAGATTCCTAATCTTTAAAAAAAAACGCACACATAACATATCATAATAGTAGATACTATCTACACTTAGGCAGTAAAACTGTGTTCTTGGTAAACTTTTCGTTTTTAGTTTGAAGTACAACAGTAAACAAAAGCGCTTAGACAAAAGTGTTGTTTAAAAAAAACAATATAAAAATCTTATACGTTTTCCCTGTGCCATGGAACCCCAATGGAATTAGGATGATGGCAAATCGTTTAGCTCAATGCTTCAAGATGTTTACATGATTTTATTCTCTGTCTAAACTGTTAATTAAAAAAAAAAGAAAGCCGAGAACGTTTAAAGCTAGCTTTAATTCTCTGAGGGTTGATAGCTTAACAGTCCATGAAAATTGTATTTAAAATTTGTCATATCAGATCATATTGTTGGTGAAATTTTATCCTATATTGTTAAATACCAAAGCTCTGCACCACTGATGTTTTGTTTTTCGGTAATAAATAAAATTGTACTTCGTAAGATGAAAAAACGTCATTTGTTTTAAAATAAAGGAGTAAAAATAGAAAAGCCAAAAATAAGAAAAAGAAAAAAAACTATGTGGCTTCATAATACTTAGGTTTAATAGCCTTACAATGCATAATGTATTAAGTTCCTTTGATTATTACAAAAATCTCTCTCGAAAGTGACAAATAAATTTCAATTTTTTTATGATGGAAGAAAATTAGTTGAGACAACTGGATTTCAGCCTCACTCTTTGTGGAAATGCAGTCCATACGAAAGTGATACCATCTGCTTGAAGTTGGGGTAACTGTTAGTGAAAAGAAAACCATAGAATTAAATCTTTACAAAAGATTAATGATAAAAAAAATGTATCTTATAGAACATAAAAGTAAAATTACTTTTTGAATGAGTCAGGTTTACCTATTTTATTGTATTTGTTACAGTATAACATCTTTATACATGCGAAATTTCACATAATGTTATTTGTGTATAATGGAAATGTAGCTCTATATGAATCAAGCCTAAGATTTTGACTATGACGTGTATAGCAATATAGTACATAGCAGCCAAACTCTTCAAAAAGATCCCACTATAAAAAAGAAAATAATACGGAAGGAGAAAGTTCATTATAATTTAACCATAAAAACTAATTAAACCATTCGATGAAAAAAAGTCATTTAAGCTAGAAGACTGTCTACATATAGCAGTGATTAAAAAACTTTACACCTTCAAGGTGGGCGAGGTAATATAGACTGGATCGGAATGAATAAGATTATCAATGAAAGTGACACGTCCATTAAGGTTTTATGCATTTAAAGTGTGCCTGAGAACAAGCATACATCTTAGCTTCACTTCATAAATATGCAGTAATGCTTCATGTTAATTTTATCTTTCGCAGCACTTCAAGATTATTAAATTGAAAGCAAAGTGATAGTACGTAAAATTGTAGTAAAATTCCACGAAGTGCGAAAGCATTTGTAAAATCGCTGAGGACTTCGTTCTGAAGTCCTTTGTTGAATCCTTTTTATGAGTATAATACGAAATTCACTTGTTTCTCTCGGCATTAATCTCGCTTCAGTAGCCCCGGGGACTCAAGTCGGGCATATAATATAATGATCCGAGTCTCTTTATGACAAGTGAGTGACGTCACGTGACTGGCATAACCCATCATCATGGGACGGGATTTCGTCTCTAATTTGATTTGACTGTGGAGAAGTTAAGAATTTAATTAGATAGACTGAGTCATTATTATGGCCCTGTCATGAATTGTGTTATGACTGAGAAATAACTATACGGACGTTATGTTTTAATGTACGTGTATGTTCTCGATAAATAGGATTCTTTTTCAGCCACAAAAAATAAAAAATGAATAAAAAACAATAAAATAAGATAAAAAAAATACAAACGCCGTTAAAATATATTATCAGTACAGTGTTTCAGCTCTTTCATCAGTCGCCGTTCACTTCATAGGAATTTTTTTAGCAGAAAAAAAAATTTAGTACAAGCATCAGGGGAATACTAGTTTCTGTCCTCCAGAGGAAATCTTGCAAACCATGATGGCGAAATATCTAAAATGCTTTTATCCTGGTTATTATTCTTCCTCCTTTCTATACCTATGTTACTTTTCACTTTGAGATCCAGGAGAAAATTGGATTCTCCTTTATTGTAGACATATTTTCTATTTTCCATAAAGTATAGGCGAAAAAGGCTAATTAGAAGCTTCCAGCTCCCAACAATTGGAGATAGAAGATTTAAAGTAATATCACTCGTTTCTTATTTTTTACCAAAAGCATTTCAAACACTTAAGGACCCATTGTAGTTAATTATACATAAATATATATATATATATTATATATATATATCATATATATATATATATATATATATAGTATATAGTATATGTATATGTATATGTATATGTATATGATATGTATATTATATGTATATATGTGTGTGTGTGAATGCACCCATTATTTTTTCTTACATCTGGATATTATTTCTGTAGCTGTAGCTGTATGTTTTTTAACAGCTCGTAATGTTTATCATACCTCATACGGCAAAAGCATAATAATTTTCTACTTTACAGAAAAATAATTCTCGACAAAATTTGAACGTCGAACGGAATGCCCATTTACATTCATTTTTGTAAGATCTAACCTGTAATGATGGAAAGCTTCCTATGACGATGTATCATGAAAAACTGCGAAGCAAGAATGTTTGCAATGAAGCAAAGAGCGAGGAACTTTCTTCTTGGCCTGCCTAGGCTGAAAGGCTGCGGGAGAAGATAATTAATTGCCTTTTTTACCGTCTATTTATTATCGCAAGTGTCATTCGCTCGATATAGCAAAGAAATAACGGCAATGAACAATTGGTCCACGCTTAGGGGAAAGATATTTCAGATAATGATTTTTCAACGAGATCAGTAAACATTTTGAGTAACCTCGAGCCATGTATCATTACGCAAATGTGCCAGATCACGCCATGGGAAGTCTGTATGATAAAAGGCGATATTAAACAGTGTATAGAATTTTAGTTATTCGTAAAAGAAAACTATTGAGATGGCTTTGTCTATCCGTCCGTATTTTTTTCTTAAAAACTACTACGGGTAGAGGGCTACAAATTGGTCTGTTGATTATCGCTCCTCAAATCATAAAACATACCAAATTGCAACCTTCTAGCCTCCTTAGTTTTTATTATATTTAAGGTTAGAATTAGCCATTGTCGTGCTATAGGCAACGCAACGACACAGGACACCACGGCCGGCTGGGAGTTTCATGGGCCGCGGCTCATACAAAATTATACCGAGACCACCGAAAGATAGATCTATTTTCGGTGGCCTTGATTATACGATATATATATATATATATATATATATATATATATATATATATATATATATATATATATATATATATAGTGACAACGCTACCTTAAGCAAAGAATTTGCCGTCATTGTCGCTGTTGACATTTCTCACCACTGGTCTTATATGATGTAAATATGCCCAATGTGGGTATCATGGTCCAGCTTCTGTCCGGTTCGTCAAGTGCCTAGGGTCGATAATAAAGTTTCGGCTTAAAGTTTCGGCTCTCTTATTTGACAGTTATTTTTTTTTTATTGTATATTGCACTGCGTAGTTTACATACGACATCTAGGTCAGGTCTTACATCTATTTAGCTTCCTGTATGAATTTTTTCGAAGAGAAATAACCTTTTTGTGAAATATTGTGAAATGTAAAGTATAAGCTTTAATGTAACTTATTGCTTGTTTCAAGTACAATTTCCTACTAAAGTTAAAATTTGGTTAGCCATTAATTCTAATGTTTGTATGTTTTAAACAATTGTAAATAGTCATGAAATTGTTACTTATGTTTGGTAGAGCAATAAGTCATAGCATATATATATATATATATATATATATATATATCTATATATATATATATATATATATATTATATATATGTGTGTGTGTGTGTGTGTGTGTGTGTGTTTGTGTGTTGCCGTGCTTTTGTGTGTATGTATGCATTCAGCTACAAATGTCCTTTAATATCCAATTTGCTCTACCTCGGAATTAATATCCTTACAGATATGTTAACCGAATGGGAATTTTTTAGTTGATAATAATTTCGTCCTCTCGTGGATCCGAACCAGCGCCCTCAACAAGTTCGATGACAGAGGCAAATGTCTTATTCTGCGTTTCTTCAGTCGCCTGTTTCAGGTTTTTGCTGATTCTCATCTCGATTTCTAAAAAGTGGCAAAATTGCTTCTTTTGCTAAGTGGTATTCGAGCACTGAGAGAGTGTTTTGGAATAGACTCTTTCATTTACATATTCTTCCACTTTTCTTTCTCCATCGGTATTTGCAGACTTCAGATCAGCATAAAGAGCCGGGGAGGCTTGAATTCCAGATTGTAAGGATCTTCGTGTCTGATCTGAGTGATCAAATGGATGGCAATGGAACTCGGTGAGACATGCGCTGATATCCTGCACAGATTGTTCATCTATCTCCATCTTACTTGGGACACAATCTGCAGGCTTTCTTGAACCTTCCCTCTTGCGATTTGCAGGATAATGGACACAGGCTCTTATCACGATGACATTATTGACATTCTGGTGGTTTGACAGTAGCTGGTTTATATTCTTGAGAATAGCCAGCCGTCCAGACTTAAGCTTTGATCCTTTATTCATCATGTGAAGTGCAATACATAAATAGGAATTACGCAGTCGTTGACTGTGTAAACCTGCCCTTCTCCATGAATTGTGCTTGGATATGGGGTAGACTTTCCAGGACCGCTATGAAATCTGGAAGATGGCGGCCTATTCAACGTTATCATAGATATGCATCCAAGGCAGCCTCAACTTCAGTGAGGACTTGAACTCCATCCAGTTTCTTGTTTTACTACCCCGGAGTTTATTTGTCCGCCCTTAGACATTAAAAACTACTGTGGCTAGAGGGCTGCAAATTGGTAGGTTGATCATCCACCCTCCAAACACCAACCATACCAAATTATAACCCTCTAGCCTCAGTGGGTTTTATTTTATTTAAAGTTTAATTTAGCCATGATCGTCCGTCTGGCATCGTAATGGTGCGAACAACATAGGCCACCACCGGGCCGTGGCTGAAATTTTCATGGGCCGCGACTAAGAGCTTCATGAGCCGTGGTTGAGGCCACCACAGGACAGAGAACTCGATTGGGCATAAGTATCTAGGGATTCTCCGAAGATCAAGGCGCAGGCCAAAAGTCTTGCCTGCCGCTATAATCTCAATGGGTGCAAACGGCCACATCAATAAGGTCAATTGGCAAACCGGGAACAGCCTTTGTATCACTTAGTGGAGAGTCAAACTTTTGGTCTTCACGCCTTTTAAGCTCAGTAAATTGTCGCTGCCAAAGTTTTCACCGTCTTGCAATTTAAGACTATCCGTTTTATAAAGTCTTTGTTAAAGAATTCTGGCTCGAATCTACAGCTTTTATTTTTCGAAATTGACGTCCTTCAAGTTTAAAGACCTCATATGCACCATGAATTTTAATTGATTTGCATTTAGGTACTAGAATTCATATCTGCAGCGTATTAAAGGATAGTTTGGAAGATTAATGGTGAAAAGAGGAAGATAAAGGTAATAAAGAAGCACTCAACTACGGTAAAGTTTAAATTGCCAACATTAAAACTCTTGAAAAGACTTCATTGACAGAGCAATATAAAAACAAAGGAAAAAGTTACGTCAGGAGTAAAATTAACACTATGTGGAGGCAAGAGCTTAAAACAGAGAGAAAACGTTATTTATTGAAAAGAATTTCATATTTAGCATATATAACCACAAATATTCAAAATGCATCTAAAAGTAACGAATCAAAAATAGTTTATTTGATTATGTTACTTTATAAATAAAACTAGTAGGATTATCTTCTCACCAGTGCGTGACGCAGGGTATGTTATGTTAAACATAAAATGTCTTTCATATTATCTTCAGTACCGATATGGAACTATAGAATCTTGAAATAATAATGGGAGTATACTATTTGCGTTTCAAAACAATGTCATGCAAATTGCAATTGTTGTCAGACATAAATAGGCAGACTACTGGAAATATTTTTTCTAATGTTCACAATAGCAATCTACATTAAACAAAATGAAGTGGTAAGTGCATTCAGAAGAATCATTTCAAGTAAAAATAAGCTTTAGTAACCCTAAAGGACTGCTAATACGGATGAAAGCCAGCTCTTGACCTGAAAGAATACCCAAGAATGTCTGCCACCTGATACACTCTTTATAGTGACAGTTTGTTGATATTAGAAATAGGAAATTAGGAGAATATAAGATAATATAATAAAAGCGAAATAAATATTGATCAACTAGTTTTGTGGACAACTCTAATATTCTTTCACAACTACAAAGGACTAGTGAATAGAAAAAACGATGCTGATAATACAAGACAGCTGTATATATTTTTATCTCAAAATTACCGAATATTTTGACATAGTAAATGTTGCGAACTTCACTGTTGTATGTATGTATGAAATTTGTATTTTTTCAGATACTGGAGCTTCATATTTTGTCGTTAACCAGTTAACACAGTTTGAATACTTTTAAAGAAGGGGTCAGGTCGACTTTGTTCATTCAATAAGAGAGTTTTATGTCAAAAGGTCACAGGTCAGTTCTGAATTTTTTTTCTTTATTTTCTTTTACTAGAAATATCTATTTCCAAAGTCATGCTGATGCATGAGACTTATTCTCAACTATTCACGTACGTTGCACTATCCAGAACTGCTATTTAAGTACGAAATCTGACACATTAGGAAAAATTGAGGAAGTAGTCACAATTTTCCTGTGTTTAGTATCCTTCGGAAGAATAATAACGTGGAAAGATAATAAGAAATGAGTAAAGAAGTATTAAATTCAAGGTGACAAACATAGAAGAAAGTTCTTAATCGATATATCTATTAAACAATGTGCAGCTCTTTCAAATGCTCAAGAAATAATATATAAACTGGAAATTGAAAAAGATCTACTGCTCAACGTTGCAATCAGAAGAGATGTGAACAATATTATATTGTTCTCTGAAATTCCGTGATGTTGTAGTTTCCCATTTTTAGGATAAACCGCTGCAATGCTCTAAAAAAATGGATCATATATATTTTTTTCAGTAAAGCCGGTTTTTTGCTTTACTAAATACAATAGTTACTGTTCTCCAGTTAACGTAAAAATTAATGTTCACTTCGTTAACTCTCAACAGCTTGAATGATGTGGTAATAAAGTCTTGCTGAATTTATTTCCACAATAAATATCCATGTACATTATGAAGAGTACCATATTTTTCCAAGATTAAGAAGGTAATAAACCTAAAAAAAAAAAAAAAAAAAGTGCCGACCCGAACAAACAAGTAAATATGCACCGAAGTATCATCGGCATAATAGAGTTTTCTGTACAGTGTACAATCAAGGCCACCGAAAATAGATTAATCTTCCAATGTTTTTGGTATAATGCTGTATGAGCCGCGGCCCATGAAACCATTGCCCAGTGGTGACCCGTCCTATAGCGTTGTCAGCCTCACGATCATGCTGAACTTTAATCTTAAATCAAATAGAACTACTGAGGCTAGAGGGCTGCAATTTGGTATGCTTGAAGATTGGAGGGTGGGTGATTGGCATACCAATTTGCAACTCTCTAGCCTCAGTAGCTTTGAAGAAAAAGTGCGTACACAAAAATGTGGACGGACAGACAAACCCATCAAAATAGTTTTCTTTTCTAGAAAACTAAAATTGTTTAACGGAGATCATATATAATGGAAAATCTGAAATTGCAAGACATTGAAAACTTTGACTGCGACAATTTACAGAGCTCAAAATGCCTGAAGTCAAAAAGTTCGACTTTCCGCTCTGTGATACAAAGGCTCTCCCCGTTGCGCCAATCGACCTCATTGTCTGGGGTCGTTTGCACCCACTGAGATTGTAGCGGTGGGCAAGACTTCTGTTTTGCGTTTTGGTCTTCGCAGATTCAGTTGAGGCTCAGTGAACCCCCAGAGAGGGCTCACGGGCGATTTATGAATCTTTTCAAGCGTGGAGGAAAAAGCGAATCGTTTTAATGGAAAACGTCTCGAGGTTGTTTATTGGCGACGTCAGGAATGTAGAAAAAGGGACATAATGGTAAAAATACGTCCCCTCGCGATTTAAACATTCTGTTTTATGGCGATGCGATGTCATGCTCTTCTGGCTACTTAAAAAAACAGACAGAGAAACTACACAATAATATATTAATAATGATTACAACTTGAAGTAACCTAAATAGAATTTAGGAATAACGTACCGTAAAATAGTAAACGAATAAGGGCCTAATGACTAAAGCTGGAGAACAGTGAGAAAATAATTAGCCTTAACGAGTCAACGTGAATACTGAAAGCTGAGTTCTTAATTCCGACCGTGACTGTTGGATTACGAGATGGGCGATGCCAAAATCGTCCTTGAGACACCGCCTTAAATCTTGCGCTGAGTTTTCTTAGCACACATTACTGGGTGGGTGGGTGGACTTTGATTTAGTAGGTAATGTACTCTTGTTACTAATTCTACCGGCACACTCGCCCCCCCTCCCCCGCCAGTAAGACGTTCCAAACAACCATAAAGATGAACCTTTTAATCTTAATCCCCTGTTGAGTTCAAATATAGTCCTGCCAAGTAAAGATGAACCTTTTAATTTTAATCTTCTGTTTAGTTCAAGTATAGTCTTACCAAGTTGAATTTTTAGATGAAAGTTTCTTTTTTCCTGCCTTCGATCCCAACAATAACATCAACCATGGTAGTGAGCCAGATATCAATCCTCATTAAATTGCATTGTGGTAATTGCTTGTTTAATAATAACGATATTATAATCTTTAGCACTCTGTTGCTGTATAATGACATTCTTCTACTCATCATTTCTAGTCTTTTATCTCGTAATTTTGCAATTATTTTTCGTAAAGTAGATTTAGAAAGCAATGGGCACTTGCTTAAAAGTCCTCCAAGGAATTCTAAATGAAATGAAGAACCAATATGTTAATCGTCCATTCATACGAAGATATAAACGGAGTTTCCCCAATCAATTTCATTTTTTCATCGTCGATCCTAGTCATGAAATTGTAGTTATACATATATCTATATATATATATATATATATATATATATATATATATATATATATATATTAATAATATTTTGTTATATATATATATATGTATATATATATATATATATTATAATATAATCTTATATAGAATATATATATATTATATATATATATATATTATATATATATATATATATATATATATATATAGATATACTATACATATATAATATATGAATATATATATATATATTATAATATATATATATATATAATATATATATATCTATATATATATAAAAACACTCACACGTATATATATCAAACTGGCTAAAGGGAAAAGACTTTAAAAAAAAAATTTTGATGGGCCAAACTCTGCATCTAATATACTTCCATATCTCAGGTATACTCGACAGATATTATTTGTAACATCGACGGGCGAGAAGAAAATATCATTTAATCATCTTTACTTTCTGCCGCTTTAAGCCTAAGCCACCGCACAACAGTCAGGCCCTCGACCCGGGCTTCATTAAAAAACTTCCGATTCAACTTTTCCAATATCACATTTCGCTGGTACATCGGCGTTATGAATTTTCCCTTGTTGCCACGTCTGGCCCGCCGGTCGAAGAAATGAAGTGAAGGATACTTGATGCACCGTTGCACTGTCCCGGGGGACTTTTTATGTTTTGATTCTTCATGTACGAAGACGGTGATCAGTGGAAAATGTAGAGGAGGGTAATAATAACAGAATTTCATTGTGGAAATTATTTTCAGAGGTGTGCAAATAATGAAGTCTCCTACAAAGGTAGTCAGCGGAGTTATTTTGTGAAATTTTACACCAAAGTAGTTTTCAAAAAGGTCTGAAAATTCATGAAAAATGTAGAGAAAGGTTTATGCTTATGTACATTCAATCTTTATAGTAAATCGAATAAAATATTGATATCAGACCTCAGTTTTAAATTTGCAGTTTGAAAACGAGTTCCCTTTATAAGAAAAATTACCCACGTCATTATTTATATTTATTTCTCAAATAAGGAGAGAGAGAGATAGAGAGAGAGAGAGAGAGAGAGAGAGAGAGAGAGAGAGAGAGAGAGAGAGAGAGAGAGAGAGAGAGAGACATGTAAATCGCATGTAACGGTTTCTATGGAAACAAATCGGTAAATATGCGATGGTTTATCCCAAGGGATATTCTAAGATTATGTTCAAAACTAGGTCAAATTCTGATAGCCCAATTTTAAGATATTCAGGAAACAATACACAAACAAACGAAGCTATAACTGTTCACTAGCTCGTTAACAGAGATTAAAAGACAATTCAGTGAACAATGGAAATAGTAGGACTGTTCAAGATTCCACCAATGAAGTACGAAGTCACAGTGTGAAGTGAATATGACATAAGCGTCATTGTAAATGATGGATGAAACTAGCAGTTTGATTCCTACTCTAATGAAAGACCTCAAACACGAATGGCTGCTGTTTTGAAAGTAGCGAGGAAACTGGTAACTTCTAAATCAAAACGGATCCATCTATGAATTGAATTGAATATATGCAATTCAGGCCAAAGGCCAAGCGCTGGGACCTATGAGGTCATTCAACGTTATAACGTAAATGATCAGTGAAAGGCTTGAAAGGTGTAACAGGAGGAAAACCTCGTAGTTGCACTATGAATCAACTGTTAGGAGTGGATGGAAAGTAAGATGGAAGAAAGAAAATATGAAAGGAGGTACAGTAAAAGAAACGAGAGGGGTTGCAGCTGAGAGCCAAAGGCACGCTGCAAAGAACCTAAAGTAATTCCTACAGTGCACCGCAAGAGGTGTACTGAAGGCACTAACCCCCTGCGAGGTGATTCATCTATGGTAAAAGACTAATTTCTGAAAAAGATATAAAAAATATTTCATAATGGTGTTATAAGATATGTCACATCCAGCATTCTACGAACACAAGCTGCCCCATGCATGTGATAGAAAATAAAGAAAAAAAATAGAAGTAATGTAGACAAATACCTTCGTTTTTATAAAATACAACGGTAAATACTAAAGTAAATATCTATATTTTTCTCTCCTCCATATTCGTAAAACTTAACAAAGATACTCTTTGAACTAAGGACTGCAAAACTACGTAATCCCCTGTCCACTTCACGTATTTTGTTTTAAGATGCATTTGTTAATTATTCTTCCTCTCTGCATTTACTTCAATACGGAATAACTTCATACTCTCCATCATGTTTGTGCTCACTTTCTCCCTTCGATTTTTATTACTAACCTTCTTTTCCTCTATCATTTGACTGCTCTGTTTATCTTTCTGTACTTGATCTGTTCTACCAATCGCATTTGTTAATGATGTGTAATCATGGTAGTAGTACAAAAATGATGTCACTGTTTGAAATAAATATAGTATAATAATCATGGGTGGTGAATGTAGTTTGATTCCTACTCAAAGGAAAGAACTAAAGTAAGCCGTGCTGCTGCTTTAAAAAGGGCAAAGGAAACAAAAATGTATATCTTATAATAATCCATCCATGGTAGAGGGACTATTTTCAAAAACTGGTGAGAAATTGTCATAATAGCTTTAATGGATATTTTGCTCACGTTCTCCGCTCGATTTTTATTACTTAGATTCTTTTCCTTCTCACTCTCTCATTGACTGTACTCTTGTGCTGTACTATTCGACATGTAATTTCTCATGTTAGAAATTTATATTTTTCCCATCTCTTTCTTTTACATCTTAAAGCAGTATTATTATTCTCATTACCGCTTGTTTCCATTATAACAAGTAAATTTTTACTTCATCTTCAATTTCAACTTTTATCTCTCTCTCTCTCTCTCTCTCTCTCTCTCTCTCTCTCTCTCTCCTCTCTCTTTACACACACACACACACACACACACACACATAATATATATATATATATATATATATATATATATATATATATATATATATATATATATATATATGTATATATATATATTTATATATATGTATATATATACATATGTATATATATACAAATATATATATATATATATATTACTCTATATATATATATATATATATAAAATATATATATATATATATATATATATATATATATATATATATATATATATATATGTGTGTGTGTGTGTGTGTGTGTGTGTGTGTGTGTGTGTGTGTGTGGATGCACACACACACACACACACACATATATATATATATATATATTATATATATATATATATATATATATATATATATATATATATATATATACTATATATATATATATATATATATATTATGACTTCCCTTTGCTTCATCCATGTAAAGTAACATTAAAAGCACGTGCCTCTGATAATTTCGTTCTCTCTCTCTCGCACATCCCACATTTCTTTTGTTTTCCTTCGCTTGTGCTGCCCTCTTTTGTCCGTTGCAGGTAAATAAAAGGGAGTTACGCAGGAAAGTTATCCTCACTTTCTCCCACACCCCAGTTCGAGTCGGGTGACTCAGGTCACACCTTAACAGACTCCCTTCCCGGCTGTGCAAGCATCACGCGCGTCACTGTTGATGCCTTGATTTCAGTAACGTAGCATCTAAGGTGTAAATACATTCCCCTGTTAATTCAACCCTTTGAGTTTCCTTATGATCTCTTTCCCTTAAATTGTATTTGGGCCTTCAGCTGACACCTTGTATTCTTTGTACCTGATTAAGCTGATCATCTCCTACTTAATCGTAGTCAGAGAGAAAGTTATTCGTTCCAGGAACATCAGACTTAATTCAGGATGATGTATATATATATATATATCTATATATATATATATATAGATATATATATATATATATGATATATATATCAAATATATATATATATATTATATATATATTATATGAGTCTTATCACACTACCGTGATTCATGTATACACATTAAGCTACAAATGTCCTTTAATAATCTAATACATTCTACTACGGAATTAATATATTTTCATATATGTTAACCAAAGGAGAATTTTTTAGTTGATAAGAAATTCGTCGGCTCATGGGCGCGAACCATGGAACCAAGAATTTAGGACGCACAATGAAGCCCTTTAAACCGCACGGCTATCATGAGAGGTATAAGTTAGCGCTGCCTCTCACCTACAAATCCCTGTCGTGTTCAGATATTCGTTGTTTTGGAGTCGGCATCAACCTGTCGTGATAGCTGTGTGGTTTAAAACGCTTCACAGTGCGTCCTGAATTCTTGGTTCCATGGTTCGCGCCCATGAGCCGACGAATTTCTTATCGACTAAAAAATTCCCCTTCAGTTTACATATATGAAAATATATTAATTCCAAGGTAGAGTGAATTAGATATTAAAGGACATTTGTAGCTTAACGCAAATAAATGGATCACGGTAATGTGATAAGAATCATGATACGGCTATGAGCGACAAAAGCATTACAAAGTTATCAAGGTCGAAATGGGTTGATGCCGACTCCAATACAACGAATACCTGCGCACGACAGGGATTTGAAGAGCGCCTCAGTGGCGTGATCGGTATGGTAATGGCCGGCCACCTCGGTGGCCGCGAGTTCGATTCTCGGGCATTCCATTGAGGAGTTAGAGATGTGTATTTCTGGTGATAGAAGTTCTCTCTCGACGTGGTTCGGAAGTCACATAAAGCCGTTGGTCCCGTTGCTGAATAACCACTGGTTCATTGCAATGTAAAAACACCATACAAACAAACAAAAAACAAACGGTGATTTTTAGGTGAGAGTCGGCGTTAACTTATACTTCTCGTAGAGAATCTTACACCCTGTCTCTTTCTCTTTAAAAACTTATGCATTTTTTTCATGAGAATCAAGGCATCGAGAATGTTGAAGTTATTTCTTTATTCAAAATCAGAACTGAAACTTAGACCGAATATTTCGGTGACGCTGAAACGGCAGGTATTAATTTTTTGGTGAAGAAACGCCAAAATTCTTCCCTCAATAGAAAATATAACTTAAATGATGACTCAAGCATCAATCGTTCATTTAAACAAAGACCGAATATCTCCATGACACTGAAATGGAAATTATTGTTTCTTGTGAAGAAACATAAAAATTCTTCCTTTAAGAAAAAAATAAATATATGATCACTCGAGCATTAATCGTTCATTTTCAAAAGGAACATGAGCCGGTAAGAGCTTTAATAATTAGGTTCTTGTTGCAAGCCTTAACTTTCCACCTGCAATGGATTATCTTCATAATTAATACTCAATGACTACTTATCAAGCGTTTCACTGGGCTTTGCTTTGCAAAAGAGTAAAGTTCGTGAAATTTTGAAGGCTTCGGTAGCTTGAAGATTTCTAAATGATGATAAATATTGTCATGTTTTTTCCTAAGAATTTTATATCTATTCTATTGTTTCCAGAAATGATAAAGGTACTTACGGCATCGACTAATGTATGTTATTAAAGAATTTTAGAGAATGAACGGAAAATTTATATCATATCACACTATCCAGACTTAATTTATCTTCCTCTTGTAAGAGTTAGGTTTATATACTTTATCGCATTTCATTACTCTCTTACTGAATGGTTTCTCGAAGTTAAAAAAAAAATAATAATAAATAACTGAAATTTAGTATGCACTAGGTAGCTGTGTTTAATTCATGTGTAAAAGAACTCCATACATCATTACAGTAATTCAGATAGAATATCTCTCTCTCTCTCTCTCTCTCTCTCTCTCTCTCTCTCTCTCTCTCTCTCTCTCTCTCTCTCTGTTTTCTAAACTTAGGAAGTAGTGAACGCTGTTTAGAGTTCTCGACGATATTTGATTAGAGATTACGTAGTTACACCATCAACTAACACACCCTTAAATTTGAGATGAAATATTCTTGTTTGGAAATTTTTCCCTATAATTATAATTAGTCTGTTTATAGCGGAATGTAACTACAAGGCTAATACGATCTCTTCCGCTTACAGTTTACCAGTCATGCATTCAACATAAATCATCGATCCATGAATATATCCAGTGAACCAAAAGAGGTCTGTGATACATACTCATGCATTTGGAATATACGGAATTATTTCTGGTTTTTGGTTGGGTGGTTACTTGCTATTTATGTTTTGAAATTGCAAGGGAACTAAAAATAAACTGCAGCAATTACCGCCATGTCAAGAAACAAATGCTTTTTTTTTTCTTATTGAAAAACGATCAGAACACATTTTTAAATGAGTAAATGTCAGACTACAAAATATTTTGTCTACTTCTATTTATATTATCACGTATATTTTTTATTACTGACAGAAAAAAATTCTAATTTTAGTTTTTTACTTGTATATGATTTATTAATTGTTAACTTTTAGAAAATACACTACAACATTAATCTGCTGACTACCTTCATTTGTTATGACGTTTTTTTCTAGAAGTTATATCGCCACTAGTTCTCATTGTTATCTTACCAGGTAAGCATGAGCATTTCTGGTCTCCCACACTCACATTGTGGGCGAGGTGCAAGCGAAAGTGCAGGTCAGAAGCTAATTGGTCTATTCATCTGTTGTTGTGTTTTATTGAGCTGGCTTTTGTATCTTGCTCATAGAGATTCATTCAAAACTCACAAAGTTCAATGGCTCATGCGAGCCGCAAAGTAGTCCTGTTCTCTCGACAGACTGAGGGAGGGATTAACTCTGGGCATCTGTTTTTCTTTACAGGTACAAAATGACAGATACTATACTCTGATTTTTTCCATCTGTCCATCCGCCTGTGGTGTTTGCGTATGGTAACACTGCATCCCAGGCTTTAGATAGTTACATTCAACAATGATAATAATATCCTATTTCAAATATTAAAGGTGTAATTAGCATACAGTAATTTATTAAAACACTTTTCAGTTGCAAATGTACACCCAGATATCCTTTTAATTACCTAAAACTTACACAGCGTAATTATTTATAGCCCGGGACGCAGTGTTACCATGCGAAAACACCACAGGCGGATGGACTGATGGAAAAAATCAGAGTATAGACATAAAATATTTGAACTATGAAATAGGTATACATGGATGAATAGCTGATAGAATGATGTACAGAATGATAACATTTCATAAGAGGCGATGATGACAATGTTGGAGATATTTACATAAAACATGTTTTTCTCAGCCCGAGGCGAGCACATGGGTGTTCGTTCTCGTACGGAGAAAGTTCATTCGTCAGGTAGGCCTACCACGTGGGTTTGACACGTGGGGGCTACAGTACTCCACGTAATGCCATCCATTTTTCAATGTGCCTGCCATCTGTCTTTAAATTTACTTAAAAGATGTAATATCAGCTTACGGGGTTATCATCCTTTTATTATTGTTCAGGAAATGTAGATTTTGAGTAATCACTGTTATTTCCTTGCAGGACGATACCTGTCTTTAAGGAATAAGATTAGATGAAAAATATTCTTCAGTTTTTGGGTTGGAAAAGAGGATTTTCAACATATTATGTAATATATATATATATATATATATATATATATATATATATATATATATATATATGTGTGTGTGTGTGTGTGTGTGTGTGTGTGTGTGCATGTGTGTGCGTTTCAGTATGAAGTATGTGTTTGGAAGCTAAATCATTGTGACTATTTATATACCGAATTCAACATGCGAGGCAAATGTCCAATACATTTCTATGCTCGATAAAACTGCCAAATAGAAAACCCTAACAGCAAAGCAGAGGGCAGATGAAAGGGTGAATCAGAGATTCAATCACGCGAGCAAAATTACACAATGAAATAACAAATTGAACTAATCATGTCCTTTTATTCTGACAACAATGGCATGTAATCATCCATTCCGATTCGTGCACAAGCAAAAAATTTCGCCTTGATCTATCAATTGCCGGAAATGAGAGAGAAGAGGAGTAGAAGCAGGAAGGAAGGAGAGAGTCTCGAGAGAGAGAGAGAGAGAGAGAGAGAGAGAGAGAGAAGGAGGTACAGAGAATGTTGTTATTCTGAGTTGCGCCAATCATGGTTAGGATTAATAGGGGATTAGATTTCCTTTTGAAGGTAGAAATGGCAGCATCTAAACTCCGTAGGGATTACATTCATTTTTAGAGCAAATTAGATACTTTATAGAAACCGTGATTCCCTCAACTACTTTCCACTAGAAGCAATCAAAATTTTCAATATACATGAAATTCGCAATTAATAAACAATTACTTGACCTTACAATGTCGTTCATTCAATATAGCTATAGTATTTTGATGCTGAGAGAGAGAGAGAGAGAGAGAGAGAGAGAGAGAGAGAGAGAGAGAGAGGTGAACATAAACATTAGGCTGAAGGGTCCTCTCCCCTTCGAAGAGTCTTCAAATATTTACTCCTTTGACCTTTTAGCTCCCAAAAATTCTTTAAATTCGGCTGATGTAAACACACATTTTCGAAAGGGGAATACATTAAATTGTTGCTGAAATGTTGCGCTGTTTGCTCTCGCTGCTCGTAGATTTTCCTTAAATCATGACAATTGATTCGAAGTGATATTGTTATAAATTTATCATACAAAGAAATGATCAGAATATGTCAGATACAGAAGCAAATAGAATTATGCAAATGATTGTAA
>NC_061087.1:35861383-35886383 GCF_015104395.2 Macrobrachium nipponense | reverse complement strand
AGTAAAAATCTCCAACTTTTAACAGCAAAAACCACTTTACTGCTCAATAATTAATCACAATGAGACTTAATGTCAAACTCCCATTTACGTAAGCAGCAACCCCCGAAAAATCACATCTCCCGTCCAAAAAAGAAATGCTACTTAAGCTCAATCCCCAAATCATATCTCTCATAGGAAAAGGAAGAAAAATAATAAAAAAAAAGGATAATCACAAGAAGATTTCCCCAAGAAATGCTCCATGTAAAGTCACGGAATTTGCCAGAAAGCAAACTCTCACACATGCGCTTTCGTGAAATGCTATTGTCAACATTTCCAGATATTGCAAAAATTCTGATCTATCATCATCAGAGGAAAAAAGTCAGCACACGGCTCATCACATCGTTTGTCAGCAGAAAAATCGCCTGCGGACGTATGCTCTAACAGTAGCATAAAAATTGTCTAGTCAGACACAGAAGTTTGGAAACTCATGATTCTCTAGAAAAAAAGGTCTAACTGACACATTTCACAGAATTAACTCCAGGATATGACTAATGTGTTCAAAAATTTGTCTCGAAGACTTATTCTCTCAACATGACTTTTCCCAAATTATATTTCTCCAAGAATAACACACTTGTGAACATAAAAAATATGCACACACCTCCATAGGACTCGTAATGCAGTAATGCCACTAGCCTCTAAATAGTCACGAAACCAAAAAAGAGAAAGAACCACAGAAATCTTCTCTTGTCTCGAAAAAAACTCCCATAACCACAAAAAAAAGGGTCACCCACCAAAGATTAATTCCAACTCCATATATTTCACCATATTAATAATAACACCACTCCGGTTATAAAAATATTTCCTCCATTTGGTTAATAACCAACCCCATATTATTCTCTTATTTCTCCAATAGCCACATGTCAATAAAAAAAAGACACCACTCCAAGAATAGAGAATAATCACCTCTATTTCGGCAAATACAAAATATTTACCTCTATTTCCCCAATACTCCATGTGGAACAAAACAAGGCTCCAAAAAATATATATCTCCAAAAAATGTGCACTCAAGGCAACTAACTCACATACTCACAAATATTGCCCCATAATCTCCAAATATGTGTCTCCATTTGCAACAAAGATGGCTGCAAAATAATTGAACTAAACATAGCTCTCATCACATTGGCAAATATCAAAATGGCCAAAAAAATATATCTCCCATATATTATATCTCAAATCATAACTCCAAAATAATATATACCTCCAATTATCTCTCCAAAATAATATATCTCAATTATATCTCAATTATAACTCCAATTCCCCAGAGAATAACTCAATGTTATAGTCAAAAACTATAAAAACTCTCTCCATTTAGCATAATTGCTAAAAAAAAAAGGCAAAACTCGGCAAATAAAACTGTCTAGAAAATTCTAGAAAAAATCACCAATGTGCCACAAGTCATTATAACAGAACTCCAAATTCAAAGTGTCTAAGCCAAGACTTCTCCATATGCACTACGACATAAGTCACTAGAAAACTTAACCAAGTTTCCTATCTCTCACCAAGTTGTCACAAATACAACAACTGTATTGTGCAAGAAAACTCACAATTTCTGGAACACAAATATCCAGAGAAAAAATGTAGTGCCATTACGTATGCATCCAAAACATGCAAGAAATTCTCCCATATATTTCTCTATAGCATCAAATAGCTGAAACACGAACAAGTTCCCGAACAATGACTAAGTCATGAACTGAGATAATATTCACACTAACTGGAGAGAAAAATAAATTCAAATTCACCCATGGTAAAAAAAAAAAAAAAAAAAAACTTGTGTCAGCGATGGCTAATTTTCAAAAAAGGAGAAAAGGAAAATCAACGGCACCATTAACTATCTCCCGTAACTCACTAGATGTCAAGCAATTGTCTGCTGAACTCAAAAAAAAAGGAAAACAAAAGAAATAATGTTGTTAGTTCCTCCCAAATTCCAAAAAAGATTTCACCTCCCTTGATAGCATTACGGCACCCACGTATTAGTATAAAAAAAAATCAGTATCAGAAATATCATTATCACAAAATCCCCCCAAAAAAATTGCTATCATCAAAATCATCAGTATCAGTACAAAAAATATCACCAATGTTAATGCTTGTCCATTCTCCAAAAAATTCAGCAAAAGTTCAGCAAGATTCAACACAATTCACCAAGATTCAGTCAGATTCATCAAGATTCAGCAAAACTCATTCCCGTGAATCACTGAAAATATTCTCCAAAGTTACAAAACTCAACAAATAACTAAGACAAGACTTCTCCCATTAATTCATCGTAATAATTCTCCCTGAATAATTATCTGTAATAATTATAGAACAATCTCCCATGAAATATCTCAAATCTCTCGTAAAACAATTCTCCCGTAATGATAATTATACTTAAGCAAACCTCCAGTGACACATCTCAAGTATAATAATTATTAATAATAATAATAATAATAACTCTCCATAGCAATAATTCTCTTGCAAAAATCTCAAGTAAGGGTGAAATTCAAATAGCATACACTAGTATTGCTGAATCCTATGACATACAATTTCTCCAGCATACACCATGACATAACACCATTGCCACACAACACAGATACAACACCAATCATCGGCATTTCAAAGTAATCTCTCCAACACAATAAAAAAATAATCTGTGCATCCCCCTTATATTTGTGTCTTTCAAGGCACAAAGAAACATATAACACATCCCGTGCATGTTAACTACTTTTCCCCTCATTCACGGAAAAGAAAAATCTCTTTTTATTTCCTTTTCTCTTCGTCCAAGAGAGAGAAAAAAAAAATCTCTTTTCTAAAAAAAATAATCTACGGGCGTTTCACTTCATCAACTAATCAATCAGCTGATATCTTAGCATCCAATGTCAAGGCCAGACTTGTCTTCAACAGCCCGACAAAGAAAAAAAAAAAAAAAAAAAAAAAAGTTTCTCCCCCCCTGAGAACAACCCCTCAGTCAAGCGGCAGAACAGCAGTACCCCCATCTCCCCTTGAACAGTGTCTGAGGACCCCTTCCCAAGGCATACACTAGTACCCACCCCTGCACTATCTCTCGAGGGAGGCCAGTGGTACCCTCCATGCAGCTATCCCCCCGAGGGATGCCAGTACCCTCGCAATGCGAGGCGCCTCTCTGCAGAAATGTGCTGAGCCCGTAAAATTGTGGCCGCTTATCTAAGCACAGTTCACATGCAAAAAACACATCTCTATACACTCTCATGTGTTTAAAACAAAGACGAATACGTCTATTATAAACACGTGCAAATAAAGAAAACATGGGAAAAAAAAAGAACTCGAAATTTTCGTAAAACACGTAAATCTCGTCGGCACAATACAAACGCGATCGGTGAAAACGCACCTAGCAACCGTCACTCATGAACTAGACTGAGTTGCTTGTCTCACGGCTCATGCCATGAAGAATCTCGGTACGGGCAAATTTGATGACCCTAATAGAAATTTTCTTTCCTCATCCCCCCATTCCACGGATGGATATTTTCTCTACCCCTTTTCACTTAGCAACCGAGATCTAACAATTTAACAATTTTCCACAATCCCACAAAGCTTTGTCGTTCAAAAACTATCGCTAAGCCATAACCCCTTTTATTTTCTAACTGGCCACCCATCTCTACATTGGCGTTCCTAGGCATAAAAAAGAAAGAAGACTTTTATATCCCCTCTTAACCGCTCGCCACCACTGTAACTGGGGGGATTCTTCCCCCATTATTCATAAGGCAAGCGTGACACGAAACGGAAGGCAACCACACACAACATTACACACACAGCCACTCTCTCTCTCTCTCTCGGCAATCCCTCTCTCTCTCTCTCTCTCCAAGGAATCTCTCTCTCTCTCTCCACCTCTTTCTCTCCATTCTAACAGGTAATGAAAATGAGAGAGTTGCATCATAACATTAACGTTTATTAACAAGAATAAATAAATCAATCAACCAAGTAATCCAGTCTTACAGACTAACTCAAAAACAGTACAATGTCTAGTCACCAAAAAAAGTCTACACCCCTCTGGGAATTCTTTGTCCCCCCGCATTCCAGATCCGTCTGTTTCAAAGATACAGAACACATCCCAGTAAGTACACACACAAGTTTAAAGACAAAGTTAATAAAATGGAACATCTTACAAGATATCAAACAAGCCATCCCTTTGGCTAAAGCACTTCAACACTTACCCAGACAACCGGACACTAAACACTATTAACAAAAAACTCCCCCGGCGAATGCCACGGCATCTTGCCTGTGACTTGAAGCCCTCTATCAAAATCCCTCCCATAGGCTTGGGTATGAACCTATTAAAGGGAAGAGACACACACGCTCATACGAACACACAGTTCGATAGCGCCTCACGGTTCTAGCTGCATCCAGTTTCACAAAGGCACTTTGAGAAGAGTTCATAAACCTGTCATGCATTGACTTGTCGAACTAAGCATTTTTATCTCACGCCATCCCCAGAAACTCATTGATCAGCTACTCTCGGGTCGTTACCTCTACACTGTTCTCCACATTCCATAGGTCACAGGGAACACATGGACAATATATTATTAATCAAAACCCCTAGGCCTTACATATATATATATATATATATATATATATATATATATATATATATATATATATATATATATATATATATACACACACACACCACACACATAAATATATATATAGTTATATATATATATATATTATATATATATATATATATATATATATAATATACATATATATATATATATATATATATATAATATATATATGATATATATATATATATATAATATATATATATATATATATATATATATATATATATAATAGATATAATATAAATACTTTATCTATATATATATATATATATATATATATGTATATATATATATACTTACATACATGCATACATACTTACATATGTATAAGCATAAGCTCATATCTTCAGTCATCTGTTGAGATACTCTCGCTGGCTGACCTTTGCCTTATCCATACTGATTCCATCCACACAGAGACAAATGTCGCACGTTGAGAATTCTTGCCAAATTAATATATGAGTCTGGTTAATTTTCTATGAAGTGTTTGTTGCAACTGAGAATAAAACGTTGGTCTCGTGACGCCAGTTGTTGGCTTGGTAGTTAGTACGGTAATTAGTTAAAATGTCTTACAGTTTCCTTTTCGTGCCCAAGTCTAATGATTTCTGGTCTTCGAGCGTCCAGTCAGGCGAGGGGATACAATCACTTTACACCTTTTCCGCTGCTTCTGCTCGTGATTTGATTACATATTATCGATTTTACTGTACTTTTGTAATTCGGAGTAGTAAATGGCCTTGTATAACGAAATATCTGATCCCCTGACGTTATCGTCTACTTAAATCTGACTTCTTTCGACCCAGAGCGGGCCATTTATCCAGTCTCACTGATGTTTCGTTATCGTCTATACGGTATAACTCGAAGACTCTCATATCCAAGTTTGCAACTTACTCGGTGTATTTATTCCCGCTGTAAACTATTTTAGAGCTCTTGATCAAATTACTGAATATCTGTGGTTGCTTACAGGACACGATTCCATCTCCTACCTCATTCAACACCGCCCCTCCTTTGTACTTTTTTTTCGCTTACTTGTGGAGTAAGCCTATGAATTACTTTGTTGTTGTTGTTGTTGTTGGGTACGAAACCCTAAAAAGGTTTGAAAAAGGTGTTTTGCGTTGAGTTAAAGATACCGGGATTCTAGGATATGATATTTATGATTTATTTATTAGAATGAAAATGTGAAAAATGAATGATGTGCTTGTTAAATAGTACAGACAATTATTTTCTAATAAAATATAGCGTATTTATTCCAATTTTCGTTGGTGACATGCCCGTGTAAGCTGGAGGTCTGATCCCGCCCTTTTTTTTTTCAGCACTAATAATCCTTGGACTGCAAGACTTATAACAGTGTCTATAGATTTATTCTTATTTATTTATCTATCTGTCGATCTATCTATATACGTATATATATATATATATATATATATATATATATATATATATATATATATATATATATATATATATATATACACACATACACACACACACACACACACACACATATATATATATATATATATATATATATATATATATATATATATATATATATATATATATATATATATATATACATATATTCATAAATGGATAAAGAGATATATAGATAAATATGTGTGTATTTATATTTATTCAAGTATGCACGAGGGGTTTGCGTGTATGTAGAAGCAAAAAGTATATGAACAGCGCGAAAGGATTATTTAACAAGAGATCTTAACGCAGAGACAGTGAAATATTATATTTAAAAAAGTCCGGCAGAGCTAAAGGTTATAAAAAAATTTTTTTTCTATTTTTGCCAGGTCTTCGGAGAACTGGCTTAAGGAAACTCAGTGGGGCAAATGAAATGACCAGATTGACACTAACTGTTATTATCCAGCTTCTGAAACTTCCCAGCTAAGTTTAAGAAGCTTTCTAATATTGAAGAAGAGCAGTCACTTAATAATGTTAAAAGATTTTCTTGCTGATGTTTTCTGTGAGAGATAAAGTGCCAGGAGACTTGATTCTTTTAGAGCTTCTGAGGTCGTTTAAATCAAGAAATGAAATTGGAGAACCGGCTGCTGATGATGTAATTTTTCTTCTTCTTTTCTTTCTACCATACTTTAATAATATTTGAAGTCTGGATATACGTTGCTTTTGGAAGAGTTGGAGTCATTCCATTTCTCTTTCATTGAGTGTTTGTGGCTTTGAAAGAATAGCCAAAGCTCCCCCTTCCCTGCTCCCCAACCCCAACATACATCATTTCAAGTTCGGAAATGGCTAAGAAAATAGAAGCCCATTCATCACTCTTCGGAAGACTGTAAGTGGCCGCCCATTCCGCCGACCCAAACCTCCCCGATTTTCATCTTTGCCGTTATCTCAAGGACTCGGGTAAGAGGAATAGTACAGCCATTATAGAAAAAGAAGGAAAGCGAAGCAGAGGCACATTGTAACGTCAACTGACGTTTTTTCGGTTTAAATAAAACAAGAAAGCTCTAAGGGCATCTACCATCAACATAAAACAGGTAAAAAATGCTCCGAAGTTTCTTCGTCGCAATCGAGTTGTCTATACAGTGTATAATGCTGTATGAGCCGTGGTCCATGAAGCTTTCAGCTAAAGCCAGGTGGTGGCCTGTCCTATAGCGTTGCCAGACGCGTGATTTGGGCTAAATTTAATCTTAAATAGAATTAAAACTACAGAGGCTAAAGGGCTGCAATTTGGTATGTTTGATGACTGAAGGGTGGATGATCAACATACCAACATACAGCCCTCTAGCCTCAGTAGCTTTCAATATTTTTCTTTTATAGCAAACTAAAATAGTAACTTTAGCTTAAAAGATATCATGGGCTGTGATGTTTTTACTCAGCCCTTCCTTATGATGAATATTTGTGACCCTGTTCTTGCAGATATGAAGACAAGCGACGGTTGAGAATAAATGTTAAAAAAAAAAAAAAATGCTTTTGAATAAGTATTTGGAAATAATTTGAGAAAATTATACCTCATTTCTGTTCCCGGAGAAAGATAATAAGCAGAGAGATGATTAAGTTTTTAACATTCACTTCTGTGATATGCAACAGACTTAACCTTTGACTATAAACTTTAAGAGAGAGATATCCCAATTACTGTTGGTAAACAAGTGAAAACACATATCTTTGATACAATCACACACATAAACACTTTATATATATATATATATATATATATATATATATATATATATATATATATTATATATATATATATACATATATATAAACATAATGCCATGTATTCTAGATGTGGCTGCTCCGGAAAAAAAACAAAACCATTCTCACGCCCGTATTAATATTTAACACGCAGCTTCATTCACCTTTACCTTCCATGTTGCACCCTTTCAATTTATGAATATTGAGGTCCTCCTATTCCAATATCACTTCCTTTTTATCACTTTCTACGGCCTTCTCACTTCCATCCTCCAAACACTTCTGAATTATGCACTTTTTTTTCCAACACATCGTTCTTCAATCTCCCCACATGATCTAACCATATCAATGCTCTCAGATCCATCTACTAACCCACACATTTACTCAAAGCCACGTTAACTAGGTGAATTCCTACTAACTCTCACAAAATCTGATAAAACGTTCTTGTTTAGTAAAAGACTTTTACTGTGAGTATCACGTTTCAAATATGTTCGCCATAATGCAACGTCACATCACTCAATCATATCAGTGGAAATCGACAAAAAATACGAAACGCGAAAATTTTGCGTTAGTTTTAACCCGAAGCATTTTTTTCCCGAACGCACCAAAAGTGTAAAACTGAGGCAGAAATCCCTTTGTTCACGATGTAGATATGCAACGTTCATTTTACCTTTCTTTTTTTTCAGCTAGTTTTAACGTTCTGGAAAATCCGACGTACAGCACAAAAAATGTTTCTCATGGTCAGTCATGAGTGAATCATGCAAACGGACACAAATATATATATATAATATATATATTATATATATATATATATATATATATATATATATATATATTATAGATATATATATATATATATATATATATATATATATATATATAGTATATATATATATATAGTTATATATACTATCCTTATATATATATAATATATATATATATTATATATATATATACTATATATATAATTATAAATTATATATTATATATTATATAATAGTATATATATATATTTATATAAATATTATAGATATATCTATATATATTCATATATATATATAATATATATATATATATATATATATAAAGAAATATATATATATATATATGATATATATATATATATCTATATATTATATATATATATATGATATATATAAGGTATATATATTAATTAATATATATATATATATATATATTTATATATATATATACTATCGATGTCTGCTGAATATTGATATCATGCACCCTATCTCTATATCTATATCTCTCTTATATACATATAGAATATCGACTATTTATATTCTATAATACATATAATCTATCTATATCTATATATATATCTAATCTCCTATATATAATATTATTATTATATATATATATATATATTTATATATATATATTAGATAATATTATCTATATATATTATTATAATATAATATATATATAAACAGTAAATTATAATAAAATATAGATGCTATAATATTATATAGATATATATATATATATATATATATATATATATATATATAATAGATATATATAATATATATATATATAATAGATATATATATATAATTATCTATATATATATATTATATAAAATTATATATATATATATATATATATATATATATAGAGGAGAAGAGAAGAAGGAAGAGAGAGAGAGAGAGAAGAGAGAGGAAGTAGAAACCTTTAATTTGAAAAAAAAATTATGCTACCAGACTATTTACAGTTCCAACCATGCAAAAATTCTTAGGATACTCGTTCCAGATATGATGGGACTAGGCACAGCTTTCAAGCGAAAAATTCTGTCTGGTCTTCAAAATATTTTTCATAGGTTCTGGATTGTGATCTCAACCAACGCTCCGACATGCTGAATCAGTATCTAAGTTTTAAATGATTCTGGAAAACTGATCAGAAGTTATTCTGATTTTGATGAAACAGCGGTCCAGGGATGGAGGAAGATTTTTTTTTTTTTTTCTTTTTTTTAGAGCTAGAAATATATATATTTTTTAAATGCGGCCATCAACAAAAACGTTAGAGAACGAACAGTATTTGAAAAATATCACAGACAATAGCGACAAAATGACCAACATAACGCTGGAAACAGCAGTACAAATATTTTTCAAAACAACAGGAAAAAAAGGTTTTTTGGTTTTAGTTAAGAAACGGGATCATTAGGAAAAGAAATTATTTTTAGTTGGCTTAAAATTTGATGGCAAAATTTTGAATATTGTCACGCATTGTGATAAACAGGTTATTACAATTTACTAAACATCAGTTGAGACGATGCAAACTCTAGAATTAATGTCTTGCAAATTTAAGATCAATATCTTATTTGGATCTATTTCTTGATGTGTTTCCAAATTCAAAGTGGCATGAAAATCCTGTTTGCATTACAAATGTTGTACTCTTCAAGAGCGTTTTTTGTAAGTCTATTTTACTGAAGTGCGGTCTTAGTTAGGCTCTAAACGAGAAAATTTCCGCAGAGACGAACACAATCACAAAATCCAGTGTTTATGCTCTAATCGTTAAATATGTATCCGAATTTATCTTCTAGGAATTTACGTTGATTCTGCAAAAAAGAATTATTTTGATGAAGGAAGGCATTGAAATACAAAATAAAGTGACATTTCACTATAGCCGAAGAAATTTTGAGCATATTTTTAATATAATTAACAATTCTTTTCTACATTCAAGAAAAAAGCAAAGAAATTAGCATTTCAAATGTAGTTGGGTTCTATTAAAAATGATAAACAAAATGGCAATATTCGTTCCTGTTCAACATGAAACCGAAAATGAAAAACGCAATAGCTACAAGAAAAAGAAAAAATGGGTCGAATTTTTATAATGGACACAATATTTCAGAAAAAGGAAATATTTTCACATGCTTTTTACATCAACACCATTTTTTTCTAGCAAGTGAACATGAAAAAGGAGAAATATATATGTAGAGCCATGAGTGTCCGCATAAAGAACGAGATTCCACGTCCCACGTTATAAGCTGTTCTTTGCAAAATTGCTTCCTATCTATAACTGTCACTTTGTGTTTTTGCTTGAATCACTATCGGGCGGAAGTTGTGGCGGTATAAGTGGAATGGAGTAAGGGAATAGCCAAGCCGACGAACTTTATGTAGAAAATTTTTTTTCCTTACTATCGAGTCGCATAATCATTTTCAGTATTATACCGTTAACATCTTCAAATTTATAGTAAAGCTTTGCAGAATAAAATTAAATCTAAAATTTTAGTAACGTCGGCTATTTTATCGATTTCTTTTACTTTACAGTATACTAGTACAAAAAGGGGTTCCACGAGTGTAACTTTAAAAAACTACAGGACAATTTTAATAGTACTGTGTAAAGTATGTAAATGAAAGTTCAACTGAAACATCTAGGGTAAATGGTACTGGTGTTGATAGAGGAATACACACACACACACACACACAACACACACACACACACACACATATATATATATATATATATATATATATATATATATATATATATATATATATATATATATATGTATATATATATATATATCATAATAAAAGAGCCCATAAAACACCAAAATATAGAGAGGAGAATACTATATCTTAGAGACTGCTGTCTCTCTTCAGGTATATGAATGAGAAAAGTTTACAGAAAAGGTGGTATTTATACCACAAGATCCATCCGCAGGTAAGCCAATTTAGGTCACCCCCGCTGATAATCTTCCTCTAATCTTCTTAAGCATGGGTTGAATGAAAACCTTGTCGATCACATCTGAATTCCATGCTCCTTTTGAGATATTCATTACCTGCCTCTCTTTTATTAAGGCCGATTCCATCATTTGATTCTTGTACCGACAGTTGCTGCTATAAATTATACGTGACAAATTCCAGTTAATTCTATGGTTATGTTCATTTATATATATGTGTGTGTGTGTATGTATGTATGTACGAAAATAATGTGTTTAATGATAAATGCAATGAAGAAGGTTACATTTTAAAGGACTTTCTTTGAGGTTAAAAAGACATGTTCTGTCCATATTCAACGTTCTTGTATAAAATGATAATTTTTTATCATGGCAAACAATAAAAGCCTAACTATATTGAACGAGTGATGTGTAAGTTAAAGGAAGTAATGGGAAATCATAACAAGTACACAGGTATAAAAAGCAATTATTTACTAAAATGTCACCAAAGGCATACTATGTGAATGACTACGCCATTAAGGAAATTATACAGCTTTAATATGCATGGCGTATGACTAACGGTTTCAGTTGTCTATGTGTGTGTTCGAATTTTCATATGCAAGATCTAAGAACCTTGCTCAGTGCATTTCATGTGCTGTGTTCACTGAGATACTATGCGATAGACGATTTTTACTCATCTTGAGCCTAAAATTCAAATTGTTTGCCATATGTAATCATTATCCAAATATTAAAGATTACATAGGTAACATGATTGATGGCTAAATCAAAGCAATCGTATCCGTTAGTGTGACGTCAGAACGCCAAATATGCAATGACAACTAACCAGCCATTTACCTCATCATTACCGAATAAAGATTAAGTTTAACAAAATTAACCTCTTTGCTCGTCTTCAGGAACAATACTCTCATCCAGTTTTTGGAAAATTGTTTGTTGTATCAAACTTTTCATATAATTTCCCGTCTGAAATCTTAAAAAGAACCAAAAGCTATCATAGCTCAATGGCAAATTTTAGATCTATCTATCTTACGTTACAGAAATTCACTTGCAAGTACACCCCCGTAGGGGGTAGTGACGTCAGTGCACCTCATGCGGTGCACTGTAGGCATTACTTAAGGTTCTTTGCAGCGTGCCTTTGGAACCTAGCTGCAACCCCTTTCGTTATTTTTGCTGTACCTCCTTTCATATTCTCTTTCTTCCATCTTACTTTCCACCCTCTCCTAACAATTAATTCACAGTGCAACTACAAGGTTTTCCTCCTGTTGCACCTCATAGGTCTTAGTGCTTGGCTTTTGGCCTAAATTCCATATTCAATCAATCTTGCAAATGAATCAGCACGCATTCTGTCGTACTTGAACCAGTAAGTCCGAATTTACCCTTACTTTTCGTGTTACACTACACAGGCTGATTCTTTCGTCTCACCAAACTTAGTAGTTTAGCACCTCCGGGTCGAACAACACCGAGTTTTCTGGGGCAATTTCTTTTTACTAAAATTTCACTGACTGTCCAAAGTGGGTATTCTTAAGGACACTTTTTACCTAAATAAGACACCAATAATCACGATGAAAAAAATATATAATACTATTTAAACAACAACAACAACAACAACAACAACATAATAATAATAATAATAATAATAATAATAATAATAATAATAATAATAATAATAATAATAATAATAATAATAATAATAATGAAACGTATTTCAGCATAGGAAAATAGAGATATGCCCATCAGAAAGAATGTGTGTGAACCCAGAAGTTGAAATTCTGTCGTATTTAAATATGGTTAAGAATATTTCTTTGACGAAGCATTATGATATGACAGCAAGAATATAAAGCTATAATATAAAACGAAAATAATAAAACCATGGCAGAAATGAATTGTAATACATAACTTTTTTAAGACGTGGTTAAACATATAATAGTTATCTCTTCGCATTTGAAGGATTTTATTGTAATTAAACTTTTATCAAGAGAATATTCCATGATCTATTTTTCCTCGACCTCAGAAAAGAAAAAAAAATCAGTGCTCAAATTAATACAGAATATAATGTCAACTTTGAGTTTCACCAGATGGGCGGTAAATGATAATTCAAAACGATTTTTCCGGCCACTGATCATGAACTTGCGAATAATATTAAATAAAAAAGCTGTTTGTAGAATATAACATTAAATAATTTTGAAAAATAAAAATTTTATCATTTCTTCATTCTTGACAATAAACACGAACGTCGAGTGAAGAAATGCAGCGAAATTATTCGAAAAATAGGGAAAAAATAATTTCATGCTTCATAAGCACTAGGGATCAACGACGCAGACCGAAAATACTCTTCAAACATTACTACATAGTGAGGAAGCAGTCATTGTCCCGGAAAATTTTATGAACACGCATACAATTTAACTCACATTTCTGCAAAACCGAAAAGAGAGAGAGAGAGAGAGGTGGGGGGGGGGTGAGGCCCGTTAGAGAGAAACACACAAAAAAAGTGTTATTTCCCTTGTCATCGGACGATTAAAGAAAGTAATAAATCTAATTTGATAGAGGAATATATATATATATATATATATATATATATATATATATATATATATATATATATATATATATATATATATACAGGGGGTCCTCGAGTTACGACGTTGATCCGTTCTTAAGATGCGTCGTAACACGATTTTCAGCGTAAGTCGGAACATTGAAAAATACCACATGATTTAATGTAAATACCTATCAATAACAACGAGAGAACAATTCCTTACCTTTATTAATTTGATTGGCTTGCACACTGGAGAGGAAGCTGCGATGCTGGAGAGACTGGGGGAGGTTAGTGAAGAGAAAAAGAACCTCCAGAAGATGCTGAGGCAGGTGATTCTTGAGGTGAGGCAGAACATACTACTGGAGATGCTGAGGCAGGTGATTCTTGAGGTGAGGCAGAACATACTACTGGAGATGTTGGGGCAGGTGAGTCTTTAGGTGAGGCAGAACCTACAGAAGGTGCTGGAGATACTGGGGCAGGTGAGTCTGGGTTAGCAGAACATTCAGAAGGTGCTGGAGATTGTGGGGCAGGCGAGTCTGGATTAGCAGAGGCAGCTGAGGTAGAGGGTACAGGATCTCCTGCAGGCCTCTCTACCTTCTTAAAATACTGCTCCAGGTTAGTCTGAACAGAGAGCGACCTCTTTTCATCCAAGATCTCCTTGTAACACTGCATCAAATCCATGACGCCTCTGGAAACCCTAGTGAACCTGTCCAAGTTGGGATCCTGAGCCTCAAAAGTTGACAACGCTTGCTGCAACTCTGCAAAACCTCTTGTCAAGTCCTGCCTTGTGAAAGCCTTAGGCTCTGGGGTGGGTGCTTCTTCTTCTTCCTCTATCATCTGCTTCTCCAGTTGTATCAGGTCCTCAGCAGATAACTCCTCGCCATGAGACTCCAGCAGCTCTGTAACATCATCAACCTCCATCTCCAAATTGATTTCCTTACTCAGGGCAACAACGTTCTTGACAACTAGCTGAACTGTGTCCTCAAACCCATGGAAATCATTCACAAATTGAGGACAAATTTTCTTCCAGACACCATTCATGTTTGTTTGCTTAACCTCCTCCCAGGAATTAGCAATGTTCTTTACAGCATCAAGGATGTTGTAGGATTTCCAAAAGTCCTTCAGTCAAGTCCTTCTTGGTTTCAGTTGCCTGTAAAGCCATAGCAATTGTCCTTCGTAGGTAGTAGGCCTTGAACGAAGCAATCACTCCTTGGTCCATAGGCTGTAAAAGGGCCGTGGTATTAGGTGGAAGGTAAACCACCTTGACATTAGGGTTGAAGTCTCCCAGCTGGGCAGGGTGTCCAGGGGCATTGTCCAGCACTAGCAACACCTTAAAGGGGATACCCTTGGAGGCGCAATACCGCTCCACACTTGGAACAAAATGGTTTACGAACCAGTCCTCAAACACTGCAAGTGTCACCCATGCCTTCTTGTTGGACTTCCAAATTACTGGTAGTTGACCCTTCCAAATGCCCTTGAGTGCCCTTGGATTTTCAGCCTGATACACCAACAAGGGCTTCAGTTTGAAGTCGCCAGCAGCATTACCCCCAAGAAGTAAAGTTAGCCTCTCCTTGCTGGCTTTATGACCGGGTGCTGACTTCTCCTCCTTGGCGATGTAAGTGCGCGGTTAGGCATACGTTTCCAAAACAAACCTGTCTCGTCTACGTTAAACACTTGCTGAGCAGAATAACCCCCCTCCTTAATTATCTCAGACAACGCTTTAGGAAATTCACTCGCTGCTTTCTCATCCCCACTAGCAGCTTCACCTTGCACTTTAAGGTTATGGTAATTGGCCCGAGCCTTAAATCGCATAAACCAACCCCTACTAGCCACAAACTCTTCACTTTCACTTCCCTCCCCCTTTTCTTTTTTCAACGCTTCAAACAATCTTTTCGCCTTCTCCTGAATCACCATAAGGCTGACTGGGATACGCCGTTGATTTTTGGTCTTCCAACCAAAAAGCACCAATAACCTTTCCATTTCAATTATTAGACCACACGCTGCTTAGTTATCACTGTCGCTTTCATAGGAGCAGATCCTTTCACATGTTCAACGATGCGCTCTTTATCTTTGATAATGGTAGCAATGGTCGAACGGCTAAGGCCAAGCGAGCGGCCAATGTTTGTTGGCGTTTCTCCCTTCTCAGATCGCTTTATAATGTCCACTTTAATTTCCATGGTGATGGCCTTTCTTTTCTTCGATGCACTACCATCAGAAGAGTCCGCCTTGCGCTTGGGAGCCATAACAAAGAGCAAAAAGTTACAAAAACGATACAACACGAGGGAGAGAGAGGCAGTGTAAACAACCAAAATGGCGTATGGGCGAGGAATGAGCGTAGCGAAGCGACGCCGTCCTCTCCCCCACAAAGCGTATTCTTCCGCCGTGCGCCCGGAACTAGTTCGCGTTTGTTTTACGTCGCTTACGACGCTAAACCGCGTAAGACGGAACGACGCAAAATATTATTTTTTATATTTTTATGGGGCCGCGTTCGTAACCACGAAACATCGTAAGTCGAGACCGGCGTAACCCGAGGACTTACTGTATATATATATATATATAATATATATATATATATATATATATATATATATATATATATATATATATAATATATAGACATATATATATATATATATATATATATATATATATATATATATTATATATATATATATATATATATATATATATATATATATATATATATATCTATATATATATATATATGCATTAAGCTACAAATGTCCTTTAATATCCAATTCGCTCTGCATCGGAATTAATGTTTTCTTATATGTTAACTGAAGTGGAATTTTTTTATTGATTTTAATTTCCTCTTCTCCTGGATTCGGACCAGCGCACTAAGAAGAAATCAGGACTTCAGTGACGTCATTACCGAGCCTAGTCGGTAAAGACGTCGTTGAAGTCCTGATTTCTCCTCTATGTACTAGTTCGAACCCACGAGAGGAGGAAATTATTATCGATTAAAAGATTCTTTTCGGTTAACATATATAAAAATATATTAATTCTGAGGTGGAGCGAATTGGATATTAAAGGATATTTGTAGCTTAAAGCATATATATATATATATATATATATATATATATATATATATATATATATATATATATATATATGCATGTGTGTTTGTGAGCGTAGAAAGATCTTGAAGTTAATGAATGTGTTTCAGATCGTCGAACAACCACACCTGATAATCGTCTCAAATAGAATCCCTAATTTCAAAAAGTGCGGTCAACTCTCCTATCAGACATCGAATCTTCTCATATTAGTGCTATGGAAGTCGTGCTGTTCGTGTGGCTTTGATATCATTATGACTTTCAATTTCCATCTATTTCAGTTTCTCTATCTAAAGTATCTGTGTGAACATTAGGCGATATTCTTTTCCGAGGCAATCATTTTCCACACCCGAAACCGAAAATTAACTCAAATTACTGTTCGGGATGAACCAGCGATGTTATCAGAACAGGACCCCAGAAATATCATGACCAAAAAGGCAGTAATTGGAAGAGGGTGAAGGAAAATGGGAAAAAGGGGAGACAAAGAGAGAAAGAATGATAAAACACCAAAGGAAAATCCGTGGGTGCAAGAGTCGAACAACAAATACATGTGCGGCTCAGGACTCTTACGAAAAAGGCCAAGGAACAAATATTACAACGTTCCCGTCTCGCCCAGGTTAAGCGAATAACAATTTGGAAAACTGATGTTAACAACGGAGGTCTAATTTTCAGAAGAGAGAATATAAGAATCTTGAAAATCTGAACCTAATGAAAAGTCCAAACTTTGACCTGTAGTCCACAATATTGCTTCAGAGCCGAACAGTCACTGATTATTGCTCTCCAAAGAGTAAAATATGTGGAGACAGACGTCCTTCCTGGTATTACAAGGTTATCAAAGCAACAGAGCAGCTTCTCTCTTCTGTTCGATGGACTGTTGGTCATGACAAGAGAACGTATTCCCCAACCAAAGAAATAGCAGAACTTAAGGAAATGGTAAGGGACAGGTCGTCGATATTTCCACGAGATTTAATCACGTTAAGAAAGATTTTAAAAGTAGAGATGCTTTGATCACGAGAACATTTTCTTCTACGAACACTATGGTAAACCTAATCTACAGCTTTCATAACTTTATAAAACCCAACATCGGTCTGGGAACAAAATGCCAAATAATTTAGCTTACCTAGAATCTTGAAATATATGATTGTTTCTAAATAACACGATAAACTGGCAAATGAGTGAGGCAAATCTCCTTTTCAAAACAGAATTATTTGGCAAATTAATTTCCATTGTTTGCAAAGGTGAAGTGAGGCAGATGCTGTATCTTGGAAGCACCTATCTTCGCTATCTAAATATTAAGTCAATGATTCAAGGAGACTAGATTTAATTGGTCTTCGAGAAATCAATATTTCCTATTTAAACATTAAATGGTAAATAAACCACGCAATAATACTTACATGAACAGACAGATGGAGACTTATTGTCTCCTTTAATGACTTTATGAACATCATGTGAGCGCTTGAAAATAGTAGCCCAGCCTTCATAACTATTTAAACTATTATTTATTGTTATCATTGTTATTTCTGTAGATGAATGCTATTCACATGGAACAAGCACGCGGACTTGAAATTCAAGCTTTCAAAGAATGTTGGTATCAACCTCCCACCGCAGACCCCACACTACAGCAGTAACTGATTATGATACAGAGCCAGTGATTTTTCATTGGCCTGGGGGATGGGAGATGCGAACCCTCAACTTCTGAGTAGTATCCCAAGGCATTAAACACTATACCAGCGGACCAGTGGACCCATACCATTAAAACGCCGTAAAAATTTGAAAGGGTCAAGACGGCAAGTCAAACATTGGACGTTAATTTCCATTCCGAACCTCGGACCTCTATACTTGCTTTCTAAGCTCATTTTGTGGCCAATGATGAAAGATGTTCACCGCGGGCTGAACGACGTCAAGTCTAAACAGGGCATAATTAATTACTCGTCAATTATTGTGATTATACACACAAAAGAATGTATGGATACACTCTTGCCTTTATAATTAAAAGATAAAGGTTACAATTAGTAACTAACCATACTGTGCAATTAAAGATTGCACCGGGTATAAAATACAAAAAAAATATGAGAGAGAGAGAGAGAGAGAGAGAGAGAGAGAGAGAGAGAGAGAGAGAGAGAGAGACGGGTGGGGAGCGCTTACCTTAAAATGTCAAATTCCTGTTCGAAAAGGTCTGTGCGGTCTCCTACTAGAGAGATGGTCAATTTTTTTTTTTTTTTTATAACAAAAGCTGGAAATAGCCTAAGAGTTAATGGTTCACATTCTACACAATCACTTAGGTAAACTTACATAAAAGGTAAGATAAATGGATCTGAACGTAAGCGTATAGTATTTTTTTTCATCATAAAGATAATAAAAAAAAAAAAAAGTTATAGTTTCATACACTTCACTGCAATCTCTACATACATCCTCTATTTTCCTTACTCCATCTCTTCTGTACCGTAACTCTTAATATTCCCCACATTCATGCTTACTGTGCTTACTTCCTAATATTTACACCAATGAACTGCCTCCATCTACTATTTTATTTACTCCCAAATGCTTTTACCGATCAACAACGTTCGTCCTTCCTTCAAAGATTTTAATAATCAATGATCTAACTTTCCAGTATCCGTTATCCTCATAGCTCGTTCTCTCACATTTTCTCTCATTTCAATAAAATGCAAAACGGCTGAAGCTGTTGAGATGAACGGTTTCCGTAGTAAGTATGGCACACGTAAAATGTGGGGAATGCGTAGAGTCGGCTCTTGAAATAACCGCTACGCAGAACGATGGATCACACTATTTCCAGATGGTTCGGTCATATGGAAAGAAGTATAGCGACGATCGGGTGATGAAGCCACTGTATAATTCAGAATCGTTAGGAGGGAAAGAAAGGGAAAAGAAAAACCAATAAAGGTTTAGATTGTGTTTTATATATAGTATATATATATATGAATACATATATGTGTTTGTTTATATATATATATATATATATATATATCTTATATATATATACATACACATACATACATATATATATATATGATATATATATATAATATTATAATATATAATATATACTATATATATACATATATATATACTAATATATATATATATATATATATATATATATATATATATATATATATATATGTATATATAATATATATATATTAATAATTAATAAATGTAATATATACATATTATATATATATATATATATATATATATATATATATATATATATTATATATGTGTGTGTGTGTGTGTGTGTGTGTGTGTGTGTGTGGTGTGTGTTTGTATGTGTGTGTATGTGTGTGTATTACTAGGACCTCATTAAAACTGAATGGTGACTATTATTATTATTATTAATTATTATTATTATTATTATTTTATTATTATTATTATTAGTTATATATCAGTAGATAACACCTATTCGTATGCAAGAAGACCACAAGGGCTTCCGAAGTAATGATATTCATTAGGAAGAATTAAGAGGGAGTAAAGTGAAATACTGAAAGAAGAGATCCCACTTACCAAAAACTGAAAATTAATAAGTAAATAGATAGAAAGGTATTGAAATGCTATATGTACGTAGGATTAGGGTAGTAATGCCCATATCTATTATTTTATTTAGTACATATGCACTAAACTGCTCTTGACAGAGTTTGTGTTTAGTGAGCTTTTTTTGTTGTAAATTGTGTTTGTGTGTGTATATATGCAGTCTTGATAACCAATTAATTACTTTGGCTATCCCCCAATTTTAGGTATATTCATTACATGTACTACATTTACGCTTAAACTCAGTAATTTTGGTACCATTTGTCATCGTAGTATATAAAAAACTAAATTAAAAGTTCAGGTTGCAGCTAGCTAAACCCGACATTTTCCCATTTCTCTCTCTCTCTCTCTCTCTCTCTCTCTCTCTCTCTCTCTTCTCTCTCTCTCTCTCTATCTATCTAATCTATATATATATATATATATATATATATATATATATATATATATATATATATGTATATATATATATATATACGTATATATATATATATATATATATATATATATATATATATATATATATATATATATATATATATATGCATATGTATGTATGTATGTATGTATGTATGCATATTCTACTGTATTAATCCCAAGCTTACTTAATTAACGAGGATTCACTGAAGAATGAAACGAGAAAATCATTGGGCGCCCATCTGATATCGACTGATTGCTAATTGTTCGCGTCGCCCAGGAGATACTTCCTTTTCCCCTGAGCTAGAAAAATGGATGTCTCGTGGATCCTCATTAACAGACGGTATCAGCCAAACCTATTATTAACGGGGAAAAGGACTGCTCGTCCAATTATCTTGCTCATTCTCTTATCCCAATTTTTCTCTACCTGCGCTCTGGTCGACTACTAATTTGTTTAATCGCGTACGTATGCCGTGTCCTTGTTATTATGTTTCTCTAACATATCCCAGAAATTTACGTTTTATTGCAGAAAATATTTACATAATAGTTTTACGATTTTCTAGGATGGCAACGATCTGCAAACAAGCATACTTTAATAAGTAAGCACCTAAGGATTCACATGTAGAACCTTGCCTTACAATGGTTAATTAAATGCTTTTATAAAGTAAGAAATGTTATACTTCAGGAAACTTCAAGATTTATCGTGCTGTAAACAAATCTAAAATTTAGCCATATTCATTATCCTCGGCATTTTTATGTAAGAAGTTTTTCTTTCATTTTTTTAGTCGAAAGAAGAAAAAGAGGAATTCGGCAAAACTCATCCGCGTGAAATGTCACCGGAGATTAATTAAGGCGTGGAAGGCAGCAGAGGAGAAGGCATTAGGTAAGCAAACTCCTAATCTCCGCCGATTGGAAGAAACTGCAAGTGAAACGGCACCGGCCGCGTCGCCGTTCCCAGCAATAAATAACGGCGGCGGGTCGGTCAATTCCGAAATGAGGATTTCTGAGGTTTGACATTTTGCTCGATTCCAACGATATATTTCTTGGCAACTTGTTTTGGTGGCGGCGGTGTTGTATCAGAAATCAATAGTAGTTGAGGACTGCCAGAGGAAGGAGGAGCATGAGGGGAAGTGGAAGCCGAGGGGCCCGGGGTGGGGAGGGTGGGGGGTGGGGCAGGTGACGTGTTCTCAGGAGAGGAAGAGGGGGGGGGGGGTGGGGGGTCTCCCTGAAGGGCCACCAAAATTCCCATACCACCTACGATCTCCCTAGAGATGGTTCAACAGATGGTACTCGGCGACCAACTTCAGGGCCAGCTGCTTTCTTAGCAGACTGTGCCAGCTGGTCGTCTAGAATTCACAGGGAACGAGGTAATAAAAGGATGAGAAGACAAGACCCAAGGTTGCGACGAAAAATGAGATCTTTGTATCAAGGAAATTAAGAGGGAGCAGCCACGCAAAAGTACGATGAAATTTATAATGACATATATGATGGGAGGGAACAAAACTAGAAGGAAATTACATTTTGAAGAAAAATACGCCGCATTTTTCATGCGGGTCTCATCACTTTGCCGGGGTATGCGGCTGAAAGAAAATAACAAGGTGAAAAAAAGAACATGAAAAAGAAAACATATTTCAACTGAAATGGATCAATTACCTAAATATAAATACGGGTTCGAGATTATCAGGCATTTGAACGTATCCTAAAACTCCCGCAAGAAATAAATTAATAAATTAAAGGGAGTGCAGACATACTCTATCTTACATGCAAACCTTAGCAAACGAGGACTTTCCTTGCCTGGTCTGACTGAAACAGATTGGTAGGCTGTTACAGAAGGCCCGAAGCATGCATGAGATAATAGAGGGGTTGCTGTTTGCTTAGTTTCCATGCATTGGAAATTAGCGGACAGCCTACACACGTCGCTGCATTAAATGACCTCAGGTTCAATTCCGAAACCAGTCAGAACAAACTATAACCCACATCGTAAGTTGATGGATTTATGGGGTTTAGGCAGACGTGCCAAGCACTGGGACGACTATGGCCATTCAGCGCTCAGCCCTTAAAATCAAAGGTTAATTTAGCTAAATTTTATTAAAACTAAAACTAAAGGTTAAAACAAAAATTGCCAAAAAATACGAATTGAATAAAACTGTCTTTAATACGAATTGAATAAATCTGTAAATTCTTATAAAAAGTAAAATTCTGAAATATAAGTTAGTTTTCCTTAAAAACAACATTAGTATACTGATATCACAATTATTATTAAGTACTTCACTCACGGACATGCCATACAATGAGGCAACTCTCCTTTCTCGGGTAAAAACTGGGCAATCAGTTAATAAATGCCTTGCTGTTAAAACTTCTTGGCAAGAACTACAGATTGGGGCCCTATGTCCTTTCTCAGCTTTGTATTAAGTATCTAGCGTAGCATGCGCATGTCCTCTACGCAGCCTTGTTACATCGGAAGTTATGGTAGCGACGTAAAAGTAGAGAAATATCTTATGCACCCCACAGCAATTATCTGAGCGACTGAACAAAGTTTATACTTATTCTTTTTACCTTGCTAAATGTTACAGATTAATTCTAAAAGTCAGATTTAGAAAATTATTGTGCGGATCTTTCCTAGAAAGTGACCCCCAAGGGTTTAAATATGGTATGTATCCACCTTTGCGGCGTGTTTAGCACAAGCCTGTTGGGGATTACCGTGAAAACGTAAACGAAAGACTGTAAATATCATAAAGATAATGACCCCCAAGAAATAATAGTCCTACATAACGACCCCAGACTTTGCTCAAGAAAGTAGTCATGCTCTATGCTGATTAGTTCTCCAGTCGTTTAAGTGAAAACAGGGAAACAGGATATTCTCGAAAATGTAAATTGCAGGTATCTCTAGGCACTTAGAATAAGGATAAATAATTAAAAACGTGAAAATATTTTGTTTCTTCAGAAGAATAAAGAAAATATAAAGAATTTTGTTTCACTTGTAATTTGCATTTCGATATTATTTGTGTATATTTGTTTTTTTACAGAACATTTAACGTGAATTACTATAATGTATATTCTCTTTATTTTTCGAAATGATAAACTCACAGTCTACCTTTGAACAGCATCGTTTCCTTTTACATTATCCTGACCCATACAGTAACCCAGAACTTCACAGGTTTACCGTTGATATAAAAATTGCCATTTCTTAATCACAGTAAACTCTTTTCTCAAAAATATGCTTTAAATGTCCGTCTTTTGATTGCCAATAATACGATTTGATTTTGCATGAAAACACATACGATCATACTTGCAAAATATTTGAAATGTATTAATTCAGTTCCTAATTTGCATTGGAAGCAGATACTCTAGTAATATACTGAATTATAGTGAAATATAACTACCATGTAAAAATATCTTCGTGATATTTTCTTAACCTTCAACAACCAGAAACGTTAAAATGACCATATATAACATTTCATTCTTTATCAGTGCACCAGCACATAGAGGGTTTAAGGAAAACGCTAGAACTTATAGGAACGATTCCCAATTTTCCAACTTATATATACATGTACATATATATATATATATATATAAGTGTATATATATATATTATATATATATATATATATATATATATATATATATATATATAATTTGGGAGATTGGGAATCGTGCCTATAAGTTCTATTGCTTTCCTTCAGCCCTCTGTGTGCTGGTGCACTGATAAAGATTGAAAGGTTATGTATGGTCATTTCAACGTTTCTGGTTATTATATATATATATATATATATATAGTACATATATATATATATATATATATATATATATATATATATATATATATATATATATATATATATATATGTGTGTGTGTGTGTGTGTGTGTGTGTGTGTGTGCGCCTGGTAAAAATGTGATATCAAAACAGAATTCTATCTAATAAAAGGAGTTCATAATAACGCCAAAATATGGAAA
>NC_061087.1:35836383-35858883 GCF_015104395.2 Macrobrachium nipponense | reverse complement strand
ACACACACACACACACACACGCACACACACATATATTTATACTAAAATATATATATATATATATATATATTATATATATATGTATATATATATATATATATATAAAATATTCTATATATATATTTTATTAATATTAATAATATTTATATATTATTATATTTATGTATAAAGTATATATATATATTATATATATATATAAATATATATATATATATATAATATGTGTGAATCGTATGTAAGTTGTCTTAAGAGTAAATTCAACACAATATTATTGCACCTGTCATTCAAGAACGTCTTGTTTAAAAACTACACCATTAATCGTCTCCCATACCTATACAGTATGTCTTTCCTCATTTCAAGCCCGTTTATCATTACATCTATTCAGTATTTTCTCTGTCTTCCTATCTACTTGCTTCCTAACCCCTCGGGATTGTAGTCTCTATTCACCAATCTTTAGTCTTCCATTTTCTTCATTTGGCCAAACCATATGAAAACACAAATACATCTATGCAACTGAGTTAACCTTTTGTCACCTTTTACATACTATTTCCACATTTCTAACCCTCTCAGCCCTTCTCATTTCACATATGTTGCACAAACATGTTATCTTCCTTCCATTTGCGTTCAACATCTGAACTTTATTCCAATGACGGAGAGTTAGCCCAAACGTCCTTACATACGTTCAAACTTTGACTCAGGTTGATACTTCTATTTGCTTCTATCAACCTGGCTTCCCCGATTTTGTATCTTCCCTCTTCTCTAATCTTAACACAATCCATTATATCTATTACATGGTGGGAAATGGTGTCATTTGAGATGACTTTTCTGTTGGCTGGAAGTGATTACACTTCATGTTTGTCTTTTTCAATTCGTTTCATTTTTTATTATATTATTTTTTTGTGTAGGGCGGGGGGGGGGGGGGGATAAATATTCTATTTTTGCTATCTTGGTGTTTAATCTAGCCCCAGATTTAATGAGTAAAAATAATAGCAGGGATGCCGGCTGTAGACGTTCGATGAGGTCGACTTTACCTAGTTTAGTTTTTTTTTTTTTTTTTTTTTTTTTTTTTTTTTTTTTTTTTTTTTTTTTTTTTTGTGGGATATGTAACAAAGCCAAAACTAGGCTTTGTTACATATCCATTTCTAAATACCTATATGAGTCAAAATAAATTGCTCTATGTTCTGGTGGCAGTTTATCCTCACGTCTTCCTCTTGTTAAGATTCATTTTCAACTTTCTTCCCTTACAAATGATTTTATAACAGTTTTTCATCAGTTATCCTCGCCAGTACGGTATCATTCACGACCACTTATCTTATCATGCATCATTAACACTAACATCTACTATCTTTTTTCTGATATCTCGTGTCATTTATTAGGTCAAGAAATTAAGTCGTCATGGAGACATATAACAACATTGTCAGAGACTTACTCTCACCTATATCAGTCACTCCCCTGTTTATGTCAATTCAAAAACGCCCTCTAAAGATCAAGAGAGCAGACTAAAGTTCCTTATATATATATATATATATATATATATATATATATATATATATATATATATATATATATCTATATATATATATATATATATATATATATATATATATATATATATATCTATAGATATATATATATATATATATATATCTATATATATATATTATATATATATGTGTGTGTGTGTGTTGGCGTGTGTGGTGTTGTGTGTGTGTGTGTGGGTGTATGCACCTTATATTGTGTGTATGATACATTTCTTTATTTTTAACTTTCGCAAGGGTGACTCGATTCTTTACTGTCTTCTTATCATTAACAAAGAACTAGAGTCTCTAATACATAATGCAATCAAAATTCCTCTAAAAAGGGGTTGCATATGTTAAAGTCCTCTCTCTCTCTCTCTCTCTCTCTCTCTCTCTCTCTCTCTCTCTCTCTCTCTCTCTCTCGTAGTAGCCATCTTGCTTGGTGAGACGTACCCGCGTGAAGTTTGATTAATCAACAGATATCACAACGTTTAACATACGACTAGAATTTGAGAAATATCTAGAAGTGTTCGTGAACTATCGGTGATAAGATTAGTGTGAAAATAGTAGGTATAAAGCGTCTTCTAAGTTAGTTTATCAAGTGTAATACTATAAATCAGAACAAGATGGCAGTAAGTTCCAACTGCGGGAAGAGGTGGCGTAATTTGGCGTGTTTAGCAGATTCGCAATACGATGAGGTAGCAGGAAGGGAACTGGCATTTCTCATCTATGAAATCAGCAACAGTCCTAACCAAAAAGATACAAAAGCATTCATAGATATATTAGAAGGATATAATCCTTCAAACTGGAACAAATCTAATGAAAACATCTTGAAAATAATTGAAGAAGTTCCAAATAAAATCCAAGTGGTCAAGAGACTCATAAAGAAAATATACATAAACCAACATATTCCGACAAAGAAAATGAATAAGGTGAATCTTGTGAATATCCTAATTGATGCATTAGGAAAAAGAATGCCAAAAGCATGCAAACTGTGTAAGGTTTGGTATAGCATAGTCAAATCCACAAAACCTAATCAGAAAATGTGCTGCATGCAACATTCCGACCCATCCACAGTGTGCTGAGGTAATACAAGATTTGAGAAAAGATACAAGAATTTTTTGTTCAACATGTCTATCATGGATAGACAATGTTATTAAATCAAGATTGAATGTACAAATAGTTGAGGATGAAGAAGAAGAGGAAGAGGAAGAAGAAGAAGAAAAAGAAGAAGAGGAAAACGGAAGAGAAGTAAACAAAAATGAAATGACAGAAAAAAATAAGGAAAACAAAGAACAAGATAAAAGTATGGATGCAGAGATACTCATTGATACTACATATGAGGCAATAAAGCAGCATACCTACGTAAGAAATAAATTACGATATGACAACAGAAAAGCAAATCCCGAAGAGGCTCTACCCAGATCTATACAATGACGGGAAAGAGGAAAAAATAGACAAGAAAGACAAAATCTGCAACCTTTTGAAAAGAGGGAATTGCAGATTTGGAGAAAGATGTTTACTACAAACATCCTAAGATATGTCAAAACTATGAAATATATGGTAAATGTGCATACTTAGATGGATATGGGGATAGATTGCAGAGATCTGCATCCAAAAATATGTAAAAACCTAAAAGAAGGAAAAGGATGTAAGTTCGACAAAAAATGCAAATATATGCACCCTGTAGCCATGAATCATAATCAAATAAATAACCAACCAAGTAATAAAATCCAAAATAAGAAAGAAAACAAAAATAAAGAGAGAAATCAAGAATATCAGGTAAAAGAGAAAAGCAAACCACCAATGAGATATGCAGAGGTGTCAGCAAAAAATTTCAAAGCATCAGCTCCGAAATTCTACTCAAGAGATAATAACTGTATTTATTATGCAAGAGGATATTGCAGAAACGGAGAAAATTGCAGATTCAGACACAAAATGAATATTATGATGAAGGAAGAGAATCAAATATTATGGAAAAGTTGGATTTTTTAATGTCAAAGAATTTTCTGGAAATGAAAAAAAGAACAACATACCAGAACAGGAAAGAGACATGGAAAATCCTTATTACTACCAGTATTAATGAAGGAGAAAACACGCAAACCATCATAGTGATGAATGCGCAGGGTTTAGTTACGAGTAACTCAAAAAGAAAAATAGAGTACTTAGAAGAACTAACCCAAAATGAAAAAGAAAATAGATATAATGAATATAAGTGAAACCTGGTATTCCCAAGAGACTGGGAATGATGATCAAATAAAAGGGTTCCAAACTTATAGATCAGATAGAAAAAATAGGAATCAAGGGGAACCGCAATATATGGGAAAGACAAAAAACAAGGAATATATGAGAAATATAGTAACTCAGAATGTGAACTAATAGCGGTAGAATTTGAATCTGAAAAATTGATGAACATAGTAATATATAGACCTCCTAATACTAAAGAGTTTGACTTAATAATTGAAAATTGGATGATATATGTAGAAATCACAAGGACTGGACTATTCTCCTATCTGGTGACTTCAACTTTCCTTTCGTATAATGGAAAGAACGAATAGGAGATTGTGGTTGTACTTATACATATAAAAAAGAGAGTAATAGTAGTGCAGAAGATAAGAGGCAATTTGAAAAGCTATTAGATATGCTACTAGAATACAACATTCAACAAATAAATCACCTGCCAACAAGAAAGGAAAATACTGTAGACCTAGTATTTGTGAACGAGATGAATTTATGTTAAAGAAATAATAGTTTTATAATGCGAGTATTTCAGACCATAATGTCATAGAATTAACAGTTCATTCCAAAGCAAGTGAAAATAGAGATAAGCAAGAAATGAAAAAGTGGGAAGGATATGGAAAATACAACTTCTACAGTAAAAAATATAAAATGGTCAGTCTTAATGAAGAATTAAACAAAGATTGGGATAACATTTTCGTAAGTGATGACATAAGGGTAAATACGGAGATATTATATAAAATATTGGAGAAAATAGTGGAAAAATATATACCGAAGAAGAAAAGTAAACATCATTCATGCATACCAAGAGACAGAAGGATCTTGTTCAGAAATCAGAAAGTGGAAAAAAGGTCTTGCAAAAGAAAAAAAAAAAAAAAAAAATGCATGGAAAGTTATAGAAATAAAAAGTAAGATAGAAAATGCAGAACAAAGATTATACAATCAAAAGAAAATGAAAAACGGGACTTGGAAGAAAAACCCTATTAAATATCAAGCAAAACCCCAAACCAAACTATTATACTCATATGCGAAGAAGATGATAAAAGAAGAATAGAAATAGGCCCTCTGAGAATTGAAGGGAGATTAACGAATGAAAAAAAGGAAATTTGCAACATACTGGCAGAACGATATAAGAGAGAATTCACCCCTAGAATAGATAATGAAGATAATGATATAAGAAGTAAGGGATGAAAATAGTGAATATTTAGCTGACATAGATATTAATGAAGCTGATATTGTGCAGGCTATTATATGAAATTAAAAATGGAGCTGCTGCAGGGCCTGATGGAATTCCTGCTATTTTGTTAAAGAAAGTAGTTCATTCTATCGCAAAGCCACTTGCAATATTATTAAGACAAAGTGTAGATACAGGCAAGATTTATGATGAGCACAAATTAGCATATATTACCCTACTTTCAAAAGTGGATCAAGACTAGAGGCAAGTAATTATAGGCCTGTGAGTCTAACATCACATATTATGAAAGTGTATGAAAGGGTAATGAAGAAAAATATTATGAAACATTTAATAAAAAATAATTTGTTTAATAAAGGACAACATGGTTTCGTACCCGGAAAAAGTACAAACCCAACTGTTAGTCCACCGTGAGAACATATTCAAAAAATATGAAAAGCGGAAATGAAACAGATGTGGTTTATTTAGACTTTGCAAAAGCTTTTGATAAAGTAGACCATAATATATTAGCGAAGAAAATTATAAAACACAATATCGTGGATAAAGTAGGAAGATGGTTAAAAGAATTTTTACACAACAGAAAACAGATAGTTATTGCAAACGACGAGAAATCGGATGAAGCCAAGGTAATATCCGGTGTGCCGCAAGGTACGGTGTTAGCTGCAATACTGTTTGTTATTATGATTGAAGACATAGACAATAATGTTAAGGATTCGGTAGTGAGTAGTTTCGCAGATGACACAAGAATAAGTAGCGAAATTACTTGTGATGAAGATAGGAACGCTCTACAAAGAGACCTTAACAAAGTATATGATTGGGCAGAGGTAAATAGGATGGTATTTAACTCTGATAAATTTGAATCAATAAATTATGGAGACAGAGAAAGAAAGCTATATGCATATAAGGGACCTAATAATGAGGACCATCACAAATAAGGAAGCAGTTAAAGACCTTGGTGTGATGATGATAGGAACATGTTATGCAATGATCAAATAGCAACTCTGTTGGCAATGTAAAAGCAAAAATGGGAATGTTGTTACGGCACTTCAACCAAGAAAAGCTGAACATCATGATTATGCTTTATAAAACATATGTTCGTAGTCCACTTGAATATTGCAATATGATATGGTACCCACACTATCAAAAGGATATTGCACAAATAGAGAGTGTACAAAGGTCCTTTACAGCTAGAATAGAAGAAGTTAAGGACCTAGACTACTGGGAAAGACTACAATTCTTAAAATTATATCTAGAAAGGAGGAGAAGAGAACGCTACAATGATAATTCAGGCATGGAAACAGATAGAAGGAATAGCAGAAAATATCATGGAACTAAAAATATCAGAAAGAGCAAGCAGAGGTAGATTAATAGTGCCCAAAACTATACCAGGAAAAATAAGGAAAGCACACAGGACATTAATCCACTACGCACCAGCATCGATAAATGCAGCGTCTATTCATGCGTTGCCAGCTCATCTGAGGAATATATCAGGAGTGAGCGTAGATGTGTTTAAGAATAAGCTCGACAAATCTAAACTGCATCCCAGACCATCCAAGATTGGAAGATGCAAAATATACCGGAAGATGTACTAGCAACTCTCTGGTAGACATTAGAGGTGCCTCACACTGAGGGACCTGGGGCAACCCGAACAAGATGTAAGGTCTGTAAGGTAAGGTAAGGTCTCTCTCTCTCTGTAAAGACCTAGAGAGAAGCAGACTAAAGTTCCCTTTATATATATTTTATATATATATATATATAATAATATATGTGTGTGTGTGTGTGTGTGTGTGTGTGTGTGTGTACCTTAATAATGTTGTGTATGATACATTTCTTTATTTTTAACTTTCGCGAGGATGACTCGATTCTATACTGTCTTCCTTATCATGAACAAAGAACTAGAGTCTCTAATACATATTTCAATTAAAATTCCTCTAAAAAGGGGTTGCATACGTTAAAGTCCTCTCTCTCTCTCTCTCTCTCTCTCTCTCTCTCTCTCTCTCTCTCTCTCTCTCTCTCTCACACACACACATTAATTTGATTAATTTGGTTAACATTTGTAGCAGGAAATCTATCAAAGGATTCGTCCAGTGAGCATAGTCAAGAGTTAAAATGATAATGAAAAACGTTTTACATTCCTGATTTGTTTTTTGGCAAAAAGAACAGGCTGAAATTAGTAAATAATTCCACAATTTTTGTTTTCAGTGAGTTATATTGCCAGATTTTCAAAACTGTTTGATCCCCTTCGGTAGAGAAATGAATTTGCCTTCAATATTGTGACGCTGCGATGAATAGCGTTTCATTTTGGTATTGTGATTCAAATGCACTTTCATTTTGTCATGGGTATTTTATCTTCGAGTGACGTAGAGGACATTTCCCACTCATTATAAAAACAAGAACAATCCTAATTCGTAGAAACAAAAATAGTTTTGCATTGAAAATATTTTTTTTCAAAAAGAGTTTTTTCTTTATAAATTCTGTCAGAGGAATCATGCGGAACAAACTTCGCCCTTTAAGCTTTCCTGCATATTTAATGCAATATCATGGAAATGCATGTTGTAAGAGAGAGAGAGAAAGAAGAAAAGTTGACCTAATTCTGAAGTCTATTTTTATTTTATTTTCGTTGAAATAAGAAATAGCAAACGAACAGTACATTTCATTTCACAATGCAGTCTGATATATATATATATATATATATATAGATATATATATATATATATATTATATATATATGTATGTATATGTGTGTGGTGTGTGCGTGTGTGCGTGCGTGTGTGCGTGTGCGTGTGTGTGTGTGTTTGTTTGTGTATGTCTGTGTGTGTTCGCTCCTATATTAAAATAAATCGGGTAAAGACGGATACTGACATGCTTTTTATGGTAAAGAGTTGTCGATTATTTTTGCTCAAAGAGATGAGTCATACAGTGACTAACTATTGATAGATATTATATGTACAAATCACAGCCATTGTGAATAGTGGAATGTTCTCTACAAAACATGTAACGAAACTCAAATTATTAGTTTAATCTATTACTTATATTTGATATTTTCTAAAAGAAATGACGCATGTTCCCGGACCTGTTAAGTTATATTGAAAGGAAACTTGGTTATATTATCTATAAATGCAGGTGCTATGCAAAATTACACAAAGACAATTTTATATACATAGGCTGTTACTAAATGATAGAGCGCACTAGCTGAAGATCAAATGACTATTTTGAGTGTTTACATCGGGGATTTTGGCAGCGATTGAAAACAAGCTTGAATTCTTCTCAAGAGCTGAAAAGGAAATGCATCAGACTTAAAAGAGGATTTAATCATTGGAGCTTGAGATAATCAACTTATAAATCTGACAAGGAAAGGTCGGTCCCCTCATTCCCTGTTTTTATGTCAATAACAAATATTTATCTTTGTTCTCAGACTATGGAGTGAGGATTACCTGGAGTTCCATGGCTTTTTCGGCCAATCTTGCTCACAACATTGTGATTTTCAGTTCAGTGACAAGAACGTTTATTTTTTCTATGTATTTGACCAATGTTGGCAGAATGTTTTAAGAATTTTGAGGCTCTGAGATTTGTTTTCGTCGATATAATATAAAGAAATGAAGATATTCTGGAAAAGAAACAATTTCTTTGCGTTGTGGTTATTCATCAATTAATTTATTTTTTTATAAGGCGGCGTTTTTATGGCAGAAATTTGCATATAAGCTTCTTTCTTATGTGCCCCTTTAAAGAATAAGCCGGCCAAGTATTAACCAAAGAGCCGACGTCTGCAGGAAACGTAACAATTCTAATCTCGAATAAGAACAAAACTAGAATGATCCGGGCAATACAGAATTGATATCCCACTAAAACTTATCCTCATCCGAATCTGAAATTAATAGAAGAGACCAATAAAACTTGAATCTTTATGTGCTCTGCTGCACGGAGTGAAGCTGTGATAGTGGTTCCGATAAATCGCAGATAATTGTTTTTTTAACATACGTTTACTTTTCCACCTCGCGGCAAGAAATGTGCGCAGTTAAAATAGCACGTAGGTCGAAGTGTTGTAAATAACTGCCATGTTACTACCTCGCTCTTTATTGCTGGTGTATTCGTCGGGTGAACAGAGTTATGGTTCTACGAACAGAAACGGAATTGGCGCATTTTTTCTTGAACAGAGAAATATTTTCACTCGGAGAATGAAAGCGATCTGGTTTTCAATCGAGATGGAATGATATCTCTCGCTCCTTAGCAGTACAACGCCAATACAGGGGTAGCTAGAAACTCAGAGACTTGGGATGAAGTAGCTTCGTCTTTTCCAGAATTCAGCACTGAAATCATGAATATTCAAGAAATTCAAATTCAGGTAAACTGAAACAGAATATGAAAAAGCTTTACATTACCAACCCATCCATAGTTATTTATATCTAAAATGCGTGTGTGTGAGAATAGGAGCTCTAAATATCAATTTGCATAGTTCAGTGCTTAACTGGAAGCATCTTTGAAGTCATGCGGTTATTGAAAGTGGCATGATTTTTATAAATGACACGAAAAAGTAGATTATTAAGAATTAATATCATCATCATCTAACGGTTATTTCTATGTTACATAATACTCAATTTATTTTATCTTTTAACTCAGACCCTGAGTAAGTGAAACATAATTTTTATTCACCGTTGTATAACACTATTGGTCATGGTGTATTGTTTAAAGCAACTAGTTATAATAATAATAAAAAAATTAAAACTATACTTCATTCCTCAAAAATGAAATATAAAACAAAAATCATGACAAATCATAAAGAGAGGCATTAGAAATGTTGATGAAGTTGGAGTAAAAAAAATATCTCTTGCCATTATCATCAATCATAAAAGGCTTCAGCTCATCAAACTCTGTTTAGAACATAATTTGAAATTTTCATAGCCTAGAAATTAACCGTTAAAGGAGACTCACATATGTTTTACCAGTTACGCAAAATAGGTTTACCAATGTGAAGGGAAATGACTTAGCATGAGAAAGCTGTATATTAAGAGCATAAGCCTTAACTGGTCTCAGAACAGGGAATTAATCTTTTCCTTTTTCTTTTAATTACCTTTGATAGTCTCCTTTCACAACGGTACAGGGAAAACTTTATTGAATAATAAATACTAATACTTATATATATATATATATATATATATATATATATATATATATATATATATATATATAAGTGTATAATATATCTATATAATATATATATATATATATGTATACATATATATATTATAATATATACTAATATTCTATATTATCTATCTATTTTCATATAATAAATTATCTTCTTAACTATTATAAATATTATATCTATAATCTCTAAATAAATATATTATTATATTATTATATATATATCTATCTATCATCGTCTATATATTACCTCTATAGTCTATATATTAGATTACTATCTAATACTTGGATCAATTTTCATAATTAAGACAGATTTGTCACTTGCATATGCATATGGTCAAAATAGTAGCATATTATAGATGGGCTTGTCTTATTTTGAACCAACTGTGTAAAATGGACGAGCCATACCAAAATCCTTGAATAATTCTAAATGGTAAATGTCATCATATAATTCGATGTGTACAGAATTTCATCGCGCAGTTTATGGTCAACAAAAAATATCGTATTCAGACGCTGTCCATAATTATATACAGAACAATTTTCACGTGTCTCAAGATAGATTATCCTTGGTGTAGTACTTATTCAGTACTAAAAAAAATTATGGAAAATCAGCACAAAAATAACAGATGTTCTTGTATCATAATTTTCTCGCTGACCGCTCAAAACACAGTTGTTATCATACCTCACTTTCATTTTATAAATAGAAAAAAAATTATCGGGTTAGATCATCGGTATTGGCAATAAGCTATATCTTAAGGAAGATGATAAGCATTATACATATAAATCAAGAAGACTCGAAGAAAGTGACTGTAACCAAGAGATTCTTTATTACTTAATTCTATCGTAAGCGAAAGTAGAACTCGGTCATCAGTTTTCACCGAACTCTCAATAATTTTAGGTACGGTGGTTAGAATTAAATTGAAACCCCCACCTGCAATCCTGAACATAATGTGCGAGAAGACGTAAGGAAGAGTGTAGTATCTGAAGACGAGCTCGGGGTGATAAAAGAGTGTTATGACTGAAGTCGTCTGATGTTTCTTCTACTGCGATTGATGTCTGGCTTTGGTACAGTCTTCAAGCTTCTCCACTTATTAGAGCTGAAGTAAAAAGGACTGGCGTAAAGATAGATAAGCAGAAATATATACTTATGGAGCTTGTAATGAAATCCCTAAATCGGGCATGAAACGTAGGTCCTCATACAAGACCTTTCATTATATTAAAACGGACGAACTACTGATATGCCCGTAACACAAATTGAAACCACCCAAGAACTATAGTTATCAAGATTTTAGGTCGAAAGTAAAGGTAAGTACAATCTTCCAAAATCTAAACGTAATGGTCTCTAAGTTTGTTCAAGTCCTGTAATGAGTCTAGAGTGCCATGTGATTCAGTAGTCATCTCTTACAATATGATCAGATACCAGCACGAGAGACGCCTTCTACACCAGAACCGCAAGAAAATTTTAAAAAACAAAATCTTTTCTTGGTACTATTTCCTGGTAAGTCCGATCTTAAGTAATAAGGCCATAGTGGCAATCTTGAGATTTTGATAAAACAAAATGACAACATGGGTATGAACACAAAAGACGATAAATTTGAGCTCCTAGGTAATAAATACATTCGAATGATATCAAATTCCTTTTGACCACTAATTGTAAATCATCGTCCACGTATGATAACGTACCATGTAAAAATCGGACAGCTGAAATATGCTTTGACAGGAATGACGAGACCTAACTCATGGTGCATGTAGATAAAAATATAGACATGAATATCACTTCCTATGGATACGTGGAAGTTTTACTTCCCTCTCACATCCGGCTAGATTCGTTCGGTAGGATATCAAATCTTATGTGAACAATATCAAAAGTTTGAGATGCTAGCCGCAAATAATGTGACAGATTAATATTGCGATGTCACTGTTAGAGATAACATTAATTTAGACATTTTAGTGTTATTTGAGAGGGATATATAAAAAAAAAAATTTAATTCTATTTTTGATTCTGGACAATATTCAGTTTCATGAATGATTCATATGTCGCAGAGATTCTCGAATATTAGAGCATACAAAACTAACGTTGTTCTACTGATTGTGTGTGTGGATGTGTTTGTTTGTGTGTGTGCGTGTGTGTAGCTATAGATACCTGTGCGTATATAACAGGGTGTAAAGACATTCACCATCTTCCAAACGTATAATCACTTAAAGTGTAAACCGCACCCCTCCTAGGCTAATCCTCATCTGTGCGCCCAGCTGTAAATATTCACCAACCAATATTGCGACCAAGAAAAAAGTCGTGAGACTAGCAACCTACCCATGACGTAAACTTTGTGATTATCGTAAGACTATTCTGACGCAGCCCCACTTCAGGGAACAACAAGATGTTACATATATACAGTATATATATATATATATATATATATATATATATATATATATATATAGTATATATATATATAATATATATATATATATCTATATATATATATATATATATATATATATGTATATATATATATATATATATATTTATATATATATAATATATATATATATATATATATATTTATATAATATATTATATATATATATATAATATACATATATATATATATATATATATTATATATAGATATATATATATATATACATATATATTATATATATATATATTAATAATATAATATATAGATATATATATCATATAATAATATATATATAAATAAAATATATAAATTTATATATTATATATAATAAATAATATATATAAATATTATATATTATAATATATATATATATATATATATAATTAATATAATACAAATGTCCTTTAATATCTAATTCGCTCTACCTCGGAATTAATATATTTTCATATATGTTAACCGAAGTCGATAATGTCGATAATGTCACTGGAGTCCTGATTTCTCCTCAGCCACCTGGGCGCTGGTTCGAACCCACGAGAGGACGAAATTATTACACTGGCCTACGTTTCAAAACCTTTTTTTTTTACAATGGTCAAGGGTTTTCCATCTGATTTCGGATCTTATTTGCATGGTGAATTCAAAAATACAGTTCATTTTCCTAGGTCAGGTCTGGTTTCTAAGATAGATATTTCTATTCCAGCATATTTTTCCAAAATATCTTATTTACCCAGGCGTTTAGGGGCTTTGTTTTTGCAAAACCGGGTGGTTGGTAATCTTTAAGTATTATTTGTATTTCTCTTTTCAGGTCTAGATATGTATAAAAACGGATCGTAAGTGTAAAAACCATCCTAATAGGTTCTGTTACATCTGCGGACATGTGGCTCTTCCAGACCGTCAAGCAAAAATCCCGGATTTTGTGAAGAAGGTATATCAAGCTTACTTTGGGGATCAGTATAAGCCATTTGCTCCCCATATCTGCTGCAAAATATGTGTAGAGAACTTACGGGATTGGTGGAACAAGAAAAGGAAGAGTATGCCATTTGGTGTCTCAATGGTGTGGAGGGAAGGGAAAGATCACGTTACTGACTAATTTTGCATGAAAAATCTAAAAGGCATCGATCGCAAGAATAAACACCATATTCAATACCCTGATGTTCCTTCTGCCATAAAACCAGTCACCTATGGCCCTGATCTTCCTGTTCCTGAGCCAAATGTCACCATGGAATCTAGTTCTGATTCCGAATCTAGTGACATGACAAATACAGCTAAGTGTGGTGCATACAGGCCAAGTAGTCTGCCCAGCCACCGGGTTCTCGTCTTCGAGAGAAATCTGAGGTATGATACTATGGAATGGAGACTTTTTATTGACTCATCTAACAGGAGTCTTAAGGCAGTTCTTCTGAATAACGGAAACAAGTTTTCATCGATCCCTGTTGGGCACTCAGTTGAAAAGAAAGAATCCCACAAAAGCATGGAACGTATGTTATCTGCTCTGAACTACCAGGAACATAAATGGTTGATCTGTGGCAATCTTAAAGTTGTTGGACTCATCCTAGGACGTCAAGGTGGCTACACAAATACTCCATGCTTTCTGTGCTTATGGGATAGCCGTGGTGATGACCAGCATTATGTCAGACAAGAGTGGCTATCAAGATAAGGATTAAAACCTGGGTCACAACGTTCTGTCCCACCCTCTGGTTGAACCGAGCAAGATATTGCTTCCACTCTTCCCATCAAACTCGGTCTCGTGACGAAGAACTTTGTAAAGGCATTGGACAGGGAAGGTAGAGGATTTGCTTTCCTCCATCAGAAGTTTCAATAAAAAAGCATGGAGAAACACACACACACACACACACACACACACACACACACACACACACACACACACACACACATATATATATATATATATATATATATATATATATCATATATATATATATTATATGATATATAATGTGTGTGGGTCAACTGGTATAACCTGTGCACCTCTTATTTATTTTTACTTTATAAACATTTGGACTTGTATTAATATGAAAGCAAGGAATGGAATACACGAGAAACTGCAAACTGTAAACCAAACAATTCAGAAACACACAAACGCATGAACTCGCTTATAACAATGGCAGCAGAGGGTCGTTAAAGTATAATTGCAATTCAATAAAGGGGTGGGACCAGGACTAGAACTCTTAATCATAAATCTATTTCCTGTCGCTATGAACTACAAGAACTGCAATGTTCAGGGGATCAATGTAGAGGTCGATAGTAAACTCAGTAAATTACTTGGGGGACGGAAGTGGACCCTTCGTTACAGTAGAATTAGGTAATGAGGGAGAAAGCAAGAAACACGCATTCAGCAACACAGCTTACAAACAAGCTTACAGAGACGGGAATCAGGGGAAAGGAGACAGAGAGATAGAGAAGAACAAAGACAGATTTGAAAACTTATTGCAATCCATGATAAACTCTGTAACATAAATGTGAATGCTGAAGAGACCTCTATCGTACTTAGTAGGTAAAACGAAAAAAAAAGAAAAAAAAAAGAGAGAGAGAGAGAGAGAGAGAGAGAGAGAGAGAGAGAGAGAGAGAGAGAGAGAGAGAGGGAGAGGGAACATGACCTGTTAAGAGTACTACTGGTTAAGCTGAACAAGTTGTCATATTTGAAATCGAAGAAAAAACAGTAGTTTGAGTAGATGAACGAAACAATATTATTCCGTAAAACAAATATTTCAACACAATACGTATGAAATCATTCTTGAGACGAAGAAAAGCCCGAGATAAGGGCAAGTGGAGGCCCGAACGTACAGGTGATGGGAACGGAAACCATCAGGTCAACTCCCAGACACAAACGCGGCGCAGCACAAGTTCAAAGCAAATAATCCGTCGTCTATTGAGAAGGAGTTAGATGATCAAACACTTCTCCAGGCAAAGGCCGGATTGTATCCTCACCTCTCTCGCCTGTCGACGAGGCTCTTCAGCAGCGGCCGTCCAATACACAGGATTAAGGCTAAAAGCGTCCCCGCGGGTTTATCGTCACGATTCCCGTATCACGATCATCATATTCGCCGTTCTCACTCGCCTTCTGCTGTCGAGATCTTTTCCCAACGGAATATCATCTCTCAGAGCAGAGATTCGTGTCCTTAGGTTGATGACAGGCGCACGCTGCTTCTTTCGATGACAGCCTTTTCAGCTTTCAAACGCTCATGTTCCTCCATTGAGGCTCTTTTAATCTTCGACTTATGATACACGTTGGAGGTCAGGCAAGAGAAGTGATATCGGCTTTGCAGGTCTGATTTCATTCTAAAGCGAATTAGGTAGACGTGGAGTCAAGAAAGAGCCTGAACTGTCATAACCGGCAGACGTGATCAGCCGCACCTGTCATAATATCATTCTATGTTTTACACCTCCTTGATAAAAGTGCGTATATTGACTAATGAGGAAGATTTGTAAAATATCTGGTCTTACCACTGACTTCTAGGTATCTAAACTTCTCTACACAGAGATAAAGGCCTCATTCTTTGGATCCTTCTCCTTGGCTGTATTAGAATATCGTGGCGGTTTTCATTTCATTCACAAAACGGTAACCACTTTCAGAACACAAAACCCAAACTTTCATATCTTTCCATGATCTAAATATAAACTATATTTTGATGTAAACCTTCCAATGTGGTATTCAGTAACATCGTTTCTTAAATGAGTCCGGTTGCCGAGCTTTACCCTTAGTATTCTGTTCAGGGACCAAGATATCACATTAAATAAAAACAGAAATATTTTTCCTTATCTTTATGTATAACTATGGAACCGCCGTTCTGCTTTGTTATGCAATGCTGCTTTGGACCCCTTTCCATTAGGATTAATTTTTCTTATGTATTTATTTGTTTACTTTGGTACGTGTACTATTTTGTTTACTTCCTTCTACTTATCGTCTTATTAGTTTTACCATGCATCTGGACTACTTTTTACTTTCGTTTATTCCCTCATTATACGATAGTGTGTATTCTTCCCTCTCTGGCTCGTTTAATAATAATAATAATAATAATAATAATAATAATAATAATAATAATAATAATAATAATAATAATAATAATAATAATAACAGCTAACGTTTGGTTATTTCCTCAGCACAATTTCCCAAGTGAGTGAATTTCCTGGTGTACAATTACTTGTTGACATGTTTGTTAGAGGTTGCATATGAATCATCATTACGACAGACCTTTATTCTTCGGTCTACTTTCGAGAAGCGTATCTTAATCCGTATTCCATGACAGCAGAGGCGCTCGTTTGAACGCATTCAAACATTAAGGGATTGTCGATAATACGTCATCTTTAACTGTTATTGGATGTCGTTTCCACTGTTTATTGACTTACCTACAACAAAGGACTAGGATCGCATCATCCATCAGACCAATACATTATGAATGATATATTCATAGATATCACATAACTACAAATAAATCATAAACAAGGGTACATTACGATCAATGAGGATAGCTACGGGGGAACTTATGAGTACTGGGGTTTGATAACCAAATCCTCTTGGATTGCACACACACACAAATACACACACACACACACACACATACACACACACACACACACACACACACACATATATATATATATATATATATATATATATATATATATATATATATATATATATATATATATATATATGTGTGTGTGTGTGTGTGTGTGCTGTGTGTGTGTGTACTGGCCACTTTTTGTCAGATGTGTGTGAAATCTAAAAAACCATAAAGACCCCCAAAAAGTATGAAGAATTCTAGAAATAAAGATTGCATTCTAGTTATTACAATTACACACGCATGCACACACGCGCGCGCGCACACACACGCACACACACACAACACACACACATATATATATATATATATATATATATATATATATATATATATATACATATATATACGTACAAGTAGAGAGATAAATATTATCTAAAATAATGGAGAGAACTAATAACAAAAGGATTACTGCCTGCCGAATAGTACGCGTTTAGAAAATTCATTTTATGGAAGTTTGTTTAAAAAAAACCGTCTGCCGAGTACACAAAGTAAAGGAAATTTACGTTAATGGTAAGGAAAGTGCTATACATATGTGGTGTATAAGACAATAACAGTGAAAGCCATTACAAGTTACTGTGACTAAATCGAAGTTTGAGTTAGAGAACAGATGAGAGAGCAATTAGTTTAGTATTTTGAAATTTTCATTAACATGTGATGAGAGAAGAAAGTGAAATACAAGAGATATTGACGATACTTTGTGGGATAAGGAATATCTGTGGATGAGGTGCTACGTTGCTGATACTCTACAACATTTCGTAGATGATAATGAAGGTATGATACAGACGCCTGTGAAAGGCTGAAGCCAGTTGTAAAATGGGAGAGCTAAAATTTAATGATAGCAAAAGTAAGGTAGCGCACTGTTGTTGGATAAATGAATGTTATTATCAATAATCAGATTGAAATCATGCTGACCGAGTCAATCTAGATGTAATAGATGAAAGTAAAATGGGAGGTGGGGAGCATTACTGATTAAAATATAGGCAGTGCCTTTATGAGTGAAAACTAGGATGTGCTTCAATGAAGTGATTGTGGAGCCAACTCTACATAATAAAAGTAAAGTATGCAATTTCAATGAAATATATAAAGGAAAACATGGCTGCTGTTCCGATTATCTGTGCCTGTGTGCTTGTGTCTGTATAGTATACGGGGAGCAAATAGTGTTGAAGGAATATAGCCACGCAAAGGTGGATTGGTGGCCTGGGATGGTATGGTCTCGTGGAGAGAATATGGGGCGTTAGGTTAGTGCTAGGAGGTGCTTTGAATGTTTACATAAGAAGGGACTTAGCAGACCGAAAATGTGGTTGGTAGATGCAGAGGAAGGGGTGTCGGAAGAGAAGGACGTTCAAGGAAGTACCAGCAAGGTGAGAAGTGAAATATGTATAAGGCTATTCAACGCACAGATAATCGATAAGCTCTTCGAAGTGGGTATATGGAGTGACTGAGGCTGTGTAATTTTATGCTTTTCTCCGAATCCAACCCTGACAGTGAAATAAAATGATTGTAAATGAGAATAAATGATTGTAAATGTAAAAGGAACACTGGGTGAGTGAGGTACATTTTTAACCGCATGTAGCATTAATGTGGGAGACGGTCAAAAAGTAATATACCAAAATATATGGGCCGTTGTATCACTAAAGAAAATTGAGCCGGACAGGATCCCATTATCTTGTCTCCCTGATAGCGTATTATAAACGTGAGAGGAAGGAGGCACGGAGATAATCCCATTTCATATTCAAAGACTTTTAACGTTAGTACCATTTTTAATCAACAAAAGCGGACTTCTTAAACGCTATCATTATCCTCCTCTAGCAGAAAACGGTCAGAAGCACAATGGTAAAGTTTGCGTGTACAGATATATTCTTAGCCTTTTTATGCCCCGAATTTTGTCTACCAAAAGGAAATTTACAAAATACTGAGTATTGAAAGATGGGCAACCAAGAGATTCGGCTGTTTCTTGATTATGTCATAATAAGATCAAGGTAATATAATGTACTTTCGTCATTGATATAAAGGTTGTTTCAGAAGCTAAACCATTGCGCATTTTTATCTGTAATAAGTAATATCAAAATATTTAGAATGGCCCAGTAAAATCGCTCTTCTTATCAGGCTGATAACCAATACCTTGAGAATAAATAAACTTCATTATTATGAAGATTACTGTTTTCCGTTTTATTATTGTCATTAGTATATTAGAAATAGCAGTAGCAGAAGAGAGTTATTTACATTTTTTCGTTGCAACATCTTAAATTTGAACAGGAAGACATTTAGACTAATTATTATGACATTGTCTCTATCCAAGATTTTCAGGTTAGACAAATGAAAAAGTCGACAAAAACCGAACATTATTGTTTTCAAGTTCAATAACTAGAAACACGGTTTTAATATTGTTGTACTTGGTAGTTAATTTCTTACTGCAAGCACAGAGAGTTGCCAAGGCATCTCCTACGCAACTGTCCGAGAAAAAGTAAAACCAGAGGCGACATTGTGTGGATTGAACCGGAGAGAAAACCAGAGATGAACCTGGAGGTGTTTAAATCAATTTGTGAAGCTGTAAAAAGGTGCTCTTGTTTTTTTTTTTATTCTAATTGTCTGGAACAGTAACTTTAGCATAACTATTAGGCTACTTAATATTCTTTTACTGAGTAATGAAATTCAATTATTGTGCCCATCATTAATAGACTGTAATCTCTCAAAGAAACACTTATATGGCTATATTCATAGTGAAAAGTCAAATTATTTGAAACTAATTTAGGATGCAGAGGAAGGGGTGTCGGAAGAGAAGGACGTTCAAGGAAGTACCAGCAAGGTGAGAAGTGAAATATGTATAAGGCTATTCAACGCACAGATAATCGATAAGCTCTTCGAAGTGGGTATATGGAGTGACTGAGGCTGTGTAATTTTATGCTTTTCTCCGAATCCAACCCTGACAGTGAAATAAAATGATTGTAAATGAGAATAAATTATTGTAAATGTAAAAGGAACACTGGGTGAGTGAGGTACATTTTTAACCGCATGTAGCATTAATGTGGGAGACGGTCAAAAAGTAATATACCAAAATATATGGGCCGTTGTATCACTAAAGAAAATTGAGCCGGACAGGATCCCATTATCTTGTCTCCCTGATAGCGTATTATAAACGTGAGAGGAAGGAGGCACGGAGATAATCCCATTTCATATTCAAAGACTTTTAACGTTAGTACCATTTTTAATCAACAAAAGCGGACTTCTTAAACGCTATCAGAAGCACAATGGTAAAGTTTGCGTGTACTGTCGGCCAAAAAACTGGTGGCAGAGTTTCATAATTTTTCGTTCACCTGCCTGACGCACGATTCATGCCTTATTTTATCTATTTTTCTTCTTAAAGATGGAAGAAATCATATGTAATGACGTTAAAAAACAGTCACTGATATCTTTAGAACATTATGTTATGTTATGGTGTAACACTATTTTCCATGTAGCAAAATTGATGTGAACGAAACGAAGTGATAAAAAACGTCATATCACAACCACTGATATACATTACCAAATAGATAGGAGACACCTATCACTAGTAGTATCGCATAAACATAGTCCTTAAATTATCATTTCAATATTAAGTTGAAGGTAGTTGAACTATTCCATTTGTTAAATTTTACAGAAAACATTGGAATTTCACAAAATGCTATCAAATTTAAAAACAAAAAGAAAAAAAACGATAACCATGCGACCTCACTCTATTACTTTTGATGCTATGTGCACGGGAATCTAATGTCAATGTGTCATTATTGCACTCCATTCGATGTAAGTTGTTGTTGGATAGATATCAAGAAAGCTTAATAAACCGGAGAGAATCATACATAGATGAATCAAATTGTTTGAAGAACGGCAAAGTTTAGAACATGGGCCTAGAGGTGGAACTCCTCGAAGCACCACAAGAGAGCAATACAATACAGTAGTGTAAATGTTTTGCTGAAGAACATTCATTTGTGAATTTTGAATTCTAGTGCCTCGTCACGATATTGCTGAACCAGGAATCATGACTAGCTCTAACGCTTATGACTGGTGTCTGATTGAATACTTTAGGTGGAGAGGAAGAGATTTTTAAATCTACACTGGAAATCTTTGATAGTTGTCTAATGAATAAGTCTAATGAATAAGCAGACTTATCTTTGATGGATGAGAGATTCATTTAGGCTTACTCTTTTTGTTTGTTTTTTTATCGGGGGCTAGTGAATACCACGGATAGGAAGGAAAACAGTTTCAGTGATGCATGCATTTTTTTTTCTTCAAAACCTTAAGAATACATCTTATTGGGAGATACTTTATTAACATCGGCCTAATTCCTCCATCACTCCTATACGCCACCTGCGCTCTCTTCTACATCTCAGGCTACTCGATCCGACTTCTTGCTACGAACTCCATCGCTTGAAAGCATCACTAATGATAACGGTTATTTTAAAATTCCCCACACCGACAACGAACGGCTTAAAATGCATGTATAAAATATTTTCTGTTCAAAAAACGTTATCTTTCATTCCCCAAAATATGTGTATACACTCGTGTTACACCCTGTAGCCGTCAAGAGCAACCCTTGATTAAAACAGTAGGTTTTTTCTTGAGAGAGAAAAAAAAGGAAAAACGAGAACGTCACCTTTCATATTCTTATCCTTTCAGCTACTTATAATACTGCTTATGGTAGTAGGTCTAGGTATACATGTGAAACTAATTTGAATTAATTTCTATTTAGAAGAAATGAATAGCTACAGAAAGATCAACCTAAGAAAGCTTTAATGAAAGTAAGCCTTTCTTAATGTATTCGTCCAGTTTTGACTCCCACAGCTTTCCAACGTGTCCAAATGAGACAGGATGATAAGCAAGGAATTCGATGAAAAATAAAAGACTGAATTATATTCGTTTGATTTTTTTATGATTTGCTTTTTGACTTTGAATAGCTAGGTCTGAGTTATTATTTATGTTAAGCAAATTATGGAAAGGATAAGAAGTAAGGGGAACATGGCTAATAAAACAAAAATAACGGGAATAATCAAATAAAGCAAATTAATATATATTATTGTCGATTTAAATATTCATTTATATTACGTATCCGAGAGAGAATACTGCTCAAAATAGACCTAGGCTAATCATGTGTGAAAATCAGAAGTCCAATTTAGGCCTACTAAATGTGTCATGCAAACTATTTTATCGATCAAAGGACAAATTAGTTGAATTAAACATCGTTTACAAAGAATGTTAACGCCTTGATGTATTGTTTATCGGCTGTAGGAGACGAAATGACAACACCCCAGAGTAGTACGATACGTTGAGTTAAGACTCGAGTGGCAGCAAAGCCAACTTCAAAATGCTTCGGTATGCTGTCACGAAGCTAGAGTTTGTGAATAAAATTAGAAATCGTGGACCCATCGGTA
>NC_061087.1:35808883-35823883 GCF_015104395.2 Macrobrachium nipponense | reverse complement strand
TGAATAAAAACCGTAATATATATATATATATATATATGTGTGTGTGTGTGTGGTGTGTGTGTATAAATCAATTCTTCTGTTAAAACAGGATGCGTCTCGAGGGTGGAACTCAGTCCACCGAAATATAGTCCTTAGCTTTAAACCAGTGTTTTAACAGGGTTTTTGTACTTGATATATATATATATATATATATATATATATATATATATATATATATATATATATATGTATGTATGTATGTATGTAGATAGATAGATAGATAGATAAATGTATAGTAAACTAATAGTGATAATTATCAAGATAGAGCTTAGACATAAAAACAAACATGAAAGTGAACAACGCATGTCACAGTCAAGTGAAGGAAGATGCAATTAGGAAACACAAGAGCGAACTATTCATCCAGGTACATGACCAGATTCCGCATAATTTTCTCACGTTCTCTGTGCCTTCGACCACAGCTTTGATTTGCACTTAAACTTTACCGCACACGAATGCGTGCACATGAAAGTTTGCCTACTTTGCTATGCAAGTCTCACCGAACGCTGCCATCCATTGAATATCGGATAACACTGAATGGAAGTGTAGGTGAAATGAAACCGATACGTCTGGTGGAGGTATTTTGTATTTAATCTCTTTCCTCGGTACTGAATCGCCCCATCCTCTCTCTCTCTCTCTCTCTCTCTCTCTCTCTCTCTCTTAGGAAAATATGTTCGTCTTCTGAAAAAATTTGAGAATTATAATTGCATGTTTTAGGCGAATAATGAAATTTTTAATTGGTTTATCGACTGCAAGCCGCTTGTATTTTAAATGAAGAAAAAAACTGAAATCAAGGGAAAATGAAGCAGAAATGTGGTTTATTGTGAAATCGCTGGATTTTATTTGTCTTCCATGTTTTCGGTAATATCGATTAGGAAAAACGATGAGTAGGGTAAAGAAATGTTTGAATTTTGCTAAGCTGTACTGGGCCATTGATAACAAAGCAGAAAACAACGATTATCATTGTTAAAGATGTTTTCTGAACACCACTGCTAACGGTTTTAATTATGGTGTCGTACATCTGCTCTTTGGTTAAGATGAAATAGGATTGGCTTCACATGTACGCATGCGTAGAAATATTGAATAAACAATAACTAAGTCCAAACCATTGAATATATAGGTTTTGTTTGGATAAATTAGATTTGCCACACCTTGAAGACAATCGGACATGACAAATGAACACTTTTTGGGAGACGGGTTACAAATGAGCAGCAGCATAATTGGCATTTCATTCAAACAAACGCAGATCTTTTCATGAACAGATTTTTAAACTTTATATGTACCGAAAAAGAGAAGTTATGTTGACTTAGACATTATGCTTGGTGATATCATTCCGTATAGCTGGCAGGGAATTATTAAGTTGCTTATAGGGAAAAAAATCAATCTTTAAAGCATTTCCAGGTGTCTATTATTATTATTGCATCATAATTATCTTTTTTTTACTTAATGAATCTAACGACCAGCGCTCTTTTAAGATTCGAATCTCATGTCATAACACTAGCCAAAGGGGATAGCAATTGCCATAAAAGAGTCCATCTTATTTTAGGATTATTTCTTGGGTTTTCCATGCAAATTCTTCACCCATGAAAAACTCTGGCCAGGCAAATAATGGAACAACCTTGAGTGAAAATGTAAAGAGAGAAAAGTTCAATATTGACACTGTATCATTTCAATCGTTTACAACTATGACTATCCAAATAGTAGCTGAGATGACTTGCGTTCCTCAGTCCGGATGTCGGGCATTGTATGTCGATTATCTTTTGTTTTGTTTCTGCCTATAGTTTTATCATGTCTTTTTACAAGTCATTCCTCGTTACTTTTGATATTATTTATGGTAGGCCATCTGTCTGTCTGTCTGTCGGACTCTGTGGGTTGTTTGCCCTCGTTCATCCTAGTATTTATTGCCTGTCACTCGCTGCATGTTCTTCCCCGGCTACGCCTCTCTCTCTCTCTCTCTCTCTCTCTCTCTCTCTCTCTCGTCTCTCTCTCTCTCTCTCTCTTTTATTCATATTACATCAGGAAAGTGAGTCTCTTCGACGTCCCAATCCTATTTTTTCTTCCCCATCCTCTCCACCCCCCTCCGGCCAAAACGTCAATTTGCCTCCCGGGAATCTTTTGCTCTCAAACACACACGCTTCAACTCGTCCGTGAATAACTCTGAATAATGCATAGCCAGTCACGCTTACATGAATCATGATGAATCTTGTTACCCGATAAGAACCCGAGACAGGAGGGGGAGGGGGAGGAAAGAGAGAGAGAGAGAGAGAGAGAGAGGCACTGAGAAGAGTGTTAGACGGTCCCCTTTAATACATATGCAAGGAATCCAGATTATTTAATATGTCAATATTTACACAGAGAACAATGGATCCTGCATGTATCAGACCATGACGAAGTAAATACCGAATGTCTATTATTTTCCAACGGTAGCCGTAGGCTTCCTGTAAGAAAGAAACAACAGTTAATTGCTTTTTCTGAAATCCCATTAAATGTTTCCCAAGTTTCAGTCAAAACGAAATGGATCTTTCTCCGCGCCGTCTGACGAACTGTGAAATGGGGAAAAAAATCTGTAATTGACAAAGTTGAACTGTTTCGATAATTCCATTTATTGAAGTCTCGTTGGACCACACAAGCGGTAGAATGGACAAAACTGAACTCCGGTCGAGGAAGGTTAAACGGAACGCTTGATTAATCGAGTTAATTGACTTGTTATTCTTAAGTTCCTAATGAGAATGAAAAAAAAAAGGTAGTAAAGTTTTGAAAAGGGAGACTTGATATAAATGGTCCCATTAGCTGAAGTTCAAAAGAACTTTCTCCCAAATAAACAAATCAAGTACGTTTCACAGAGTGAGGTAAAATCCTCCCAACTTTCATTTATATATTTTCTGAATCACGTTGACTTCACCCTCAAAAACAAACTGGGAAACATTCATAAAGTGAAACTAAAGGGATTAAGAATTTAATCTAATCTCTCTCTCTCTCTCTCTCTCTCTCTCTCTCTCTCTCTCTCTCTCTCTCTCTCTCTCTCTCTCTCTGCTGAAACTGGTGAATTTATACAAAGGTAAGTGAATTTGAAGGTTATACACTTTATGGTTCCTTCGAGATCTCAGTGTCGCTACCTTTTTTTTTACCTTTTTGGTTTATACCTAAATGATCTCAATTCGCCATCTCTCATAAGTCAACGAGACCATTAAAAACCTTTCAATTCGGTGTTTCAATTTGGTTTCCAATTCCTTGTATCTTCGTCATCGATCGTCTATTACTGCCCCCGTAGAGTTTGACTATACACTAGATCTGGCTTGCGCTTCCATATGCGCGTCCCTACCTTCTTGTATACAAAAGCATAAAAACATAAAAATGTCCCATATGAAATTATTTTCATGCACGCAGTTTTGAAATGGAAGAGTGTCTTTTTGTTTTTGTTTTATATTCATAGTTTACAATCTTACAGAACACTTGTAACAGGTCTGAAGTTCCCGGTCTTCAAGCAATACCTACCAGTTGATGTAGGATATAGGGTAATGGTTTCAAAAGTGTTTATTGATGCTGTTGTTCTTTATGTTATTGTTTCCTAGCATTTGCTGTGTACTACTTGGATTTTTAATTAATAGGTAGTGAAATATTGGATCGACATTTTTTTTATGTACTGATTAAGCCAAACATATGTTGATTAATGATCTTTAAAACAAATGAAAAATGAATGTTAACTTGGTTAAAGAAGAGATCACATCTTGTAATGGCGTGAAAGTTAACATTTAACCAATTTCATCCTGCCTTGTATATCCCATGTTTCGTTAATGAAAAGGACTTGCATAATCGTTTAACATTAAAGTTAGGCAAGTAGTTTAACTGCATGTTAGTATTAGGAATGTTATCCGCCTTAAGAGTAAGAAAAATGCAACAGAGTATATTGCCATTAGTATATGTACCATATACTAATGGGTCAGATATCTTTTCCAAAGCTCCTGTGAATGTAAAAAGAATAGCCATTCGAGGAGGAAATATAGACTTCTTAGCTACTCAATAATTCTCGGAAATTAAGCATTATTCATTATTTTTTTTTTTCCAGCTTGTACTGATTTAGCTTTCCTGTAATTTTAACATTCTCTCTCTGTACATGACTGTTTCTTTCTCTCACTCCCTCAAACAAACAAAGAAGCTAGTTTGGTGGCTTTTATCTCTTTGCTGCTCATCAGTGACCACAAACGAAGTCTTCACTAAACCACATTCGAAAGGTCTTTGGTTACAACTGAGATTGTTCGTCAGCAATCCAAACCAGAAGACGCTCCAGATGCGACTCTCGTTTGCGGTCTGTGGTTATCGAATATACTCAGTTTGGTCGAGTTGGACCAGGCAGCACTGCGATACTAATTACTAATAAATTTCAGATAAAGAGTACGTCTAAGAGGACCTTTAAAGTACTCGGACAATTCTTGGATTTGTCATATAGAACCAAATTATGGGGCTTTTGGAGAAAATGCAGTTTCTTTTCATGGTGGAGTTACTTTTCGTTGACAACGCTTTATATATATATATATATATATATATATATCTATATATATATATATATATATATATATATATATATATACATATATATATATATATATACATATATATATATATATATATATATATGATTTATCCTATATATATATGACTGGTAAAAATGTTCTGTAACAACAGAATTCCATCTAATAAAAGGAGCCCATAAAAACACCAAAATGTAGAGAGAAAAGTACTATAAATTTCAGAGACTGCTGTCTCTCTCTTCAGGTATATGAATGAGAAAAGTTTACAGAAAAGGCTGGTATTATACCACAAGAGATTCGTCCACAAGTAGCCAATTTAGGTTCACCCCGCTGATAATCTTCCTTTAATCTTCTTAAGCGTTGGTTGAATGAACACTGCGTCGACGGACGTCGATGTCCAACCTTCCCTTTGAGCAGGTAATGAACATCTCAAAGGGAACTTGTACATCGGACATCGTCGACGCAGTGTTCATTCAACCAACGCTTAAGAAGATTAAAGGAAGTACGTCCTTAAGAGGACCTTTAGAAAGTACTCGGACAATTCTTGGAGTTGTCATATAGAACCAATTTATGGGACTTTTGGAGAAAATGCAGTTTCTTTCATGGTGGAGTTACTTTTGTTGACAACTCCTGTTTCTATATATATATATATATATATATATATATATATATATATATATATATATAAATATATATAGATAGATATAGACATAGATATAGATATAGATATAGATATATATATATGTATGTATATCTATATACTATATATATATATATATATATATATATATATATATAGATATATATGTATATATATATATATAGATAGATAGATAGATCGATATAGATAGATAGATAGATAGATATAGATTATAATATATATATATGTATGTATATATATATATATACATACATATAAAATATATGTCTTGTATATATATATGTATATATTATCATATATATATATACATACATATATTTTATATACACATAATATCACGTGTATATACTATATATATATATACTATATATATATATATATATATATATATATATATATATATATATATATATATATATATTATATATACACGTGTATATATGGGTGTGTGTGTGTGTGTGTGCGCGCGTGTATGTATCATGTAAGCAGATTTACTAAAACACAAACGATCTCATTTAAATCATGAAACGAGCGAGAAAAGCGAAGCTCTTGGGCTTTTCTATTTCCAGGAAATAATGGCGTGTAGACCGACACAGCTTTCCTTGGATTTATCTCCTCCCGAAATCAACCCCGTAAAACATCCCCTTTTACACCTTGAGAACTAGAGACCGGATGGTATTTTAAAGACGGTAGCAGTAATCGTCGAGAGCTGAACCCCTAAACCTCGTGAGAATCGGAGATTTAGCAGAGCTTGTAAATGTATAGCCTGAGGCTGCCTTCCTTATGATCTCGACTCACTTGCGCATTGCTTTGTTTGTACAATTTTCTGGAGGCATATAGAACTATTCATTTCTTCTTTCGCCGGGGCATTTTCCTTTCTTCTTTACTGTGAATGTGTTCGTTTAAGTTGGCTATTGATATATTCTTGTTTTAGTATTGGATTAAAAGTAAGTGCTGCAGGAATATGAAACATCGTAATGTTTAAAGTTGTTGTTCCGTTTGAATGTAAGTTTTATCGGACATTTTTATGTTTTTATTGTAATAACGTAGGATAAAATCCGATGAGAGTTCCTCTCATGTTTTTATGTTTGCTTCATATTTGTACCTTTCCGTCTCGGCTTCCCTGTTTATCTATTGGTGTTGTTTTCTAGATCTAATTTCCTACCGGGCATTGTTTTCAGCCGACCCCACTCATCCCATTATTCGAATCCTATTACTTTACTCATATTCTGATATTTTGCCTCTACACTGCTCTATTTCCCCTTCCTTACAGACTCTCTGATTAAATCGAAATATTGTTTTGACAGAACAAAACAGGAAAATACGCATTTCCCGAGAAAAGAAATAATAATTCCGCATACCTGTCTGAAATGCAGCCTCCCGCCCTTCCATTGGCTGTTCCCTCAATTCGATTTGGATTTTAATCTAAAGAAGCCAAATGATATAAGCTATCTCCTCTCTCTCTCTCTCTCTCTCTCTCTCTCTCTGAAAAATAGCCTTTTTCAAGAAAACTTTTTCGTGCTTCTCTGTGAGGTTGTTCTATTTATGAATATGGCGTATTCAAATACAGAAAATAATCAAAGAAAAATCTACCGCATTTCAAGGTAGGAGAGTAATTTTATATTTATTTCATCAATTGAAACATATTTGTAATGTGCTAAACTATTCTAAAACGAAAAAGGAAAACAGATTAAAGCAGCTGCACTAAAATTAGGAAAACATACGCCAGAAAATTACATTCAAACAATAGTTGTAAAAATTACCGCATTAATTATAAACATCTAAGACAACATGTAATTATTTACAGTACTTGGGGAAAATTTAATTTTCCAAAGTTACTATTTTTCTCAAAAGGTCGACTTGAATAACCTTGAGTTCTTTCTCTCTAAAAGAGTCTTCTTATCCCAGAAACGAATGCGCTTTGCTTTCGTGTTTTGTCGATAAATATTCGGTTGTATTTGAAGCAGTAATGAGCGATCATCAGATTTAGTTGAAGAAACGCCAATTGCGTTGAAGACTGGGAATGTTCAGTGAATCAGGGCTCAGTTTCTTTTGCTAATTATAAACGACAGAGAAGTACAAATATTTTCAGATATGCCTTCCAAAACAAAGATGTGATGCTTAAGTAAATGTAAATGATATGAAGTCCTAAAAAGAATAATGACGGTACGAGTGTCCACCAGACCTCGGATCACAGCCAGCCAATGACGTTGCTAATTCCTCCTCTTTGGTTGGTTGACCCTAAACCAATCACAGGAGGATGGAGGAAAGCCAATTAAAGCCTTGTAATTGTTTTACGGAGGGTCCTTGAAAACTGCATCGTTACTGATACTCCGTTGAAAAACAATTTCAGTGGGCGAAATAAGTCCGTTGTTTTTCTTTTGTAATGACGCCTTACAAAGATATCAATCATAAGGCAACATCAGGAATGATTTGGTTATGTCTCAATGGGAATGTTAAACAATAAACTCAGATGTACATTATTTATATACATGCACACTCGCTGTAAGATGTTTCAAACAAAATTAGGAGCTTAAATGACTGGCACTTTGTTAAGTCATTCGGGATACGGCACTAACTGTAGTGTTAATTGTACGAATTGTTCCCTTAGTTACTAACGTTATTTCTTGATCACGTCTTAGGCGACAATTCGCTTAAGTTCACTCCAAGGTACGTAAAAAGGAACTAGTACTAGGCAACTGTGAATGAGGAACATTAGCCTAACTACTTTGCCACCTTGACTTACACTCTCGGTGTTTTACAAGAAAAAAAAAACTAAAGGTTGTTGATCTATGAAACCTTCCTCTTCACTGGGAGAGGACTGTTAACTGGTTAAGTTATACAAATAAACAAAGTCCTGTTTTCAGAATGCTCTCTGAAGAAATCTCTCTCTCTCTCTCTCTCTCTCTCTCTCTTAACTTTTATGGAACGAAATATATCTGCATCGTGTTGGATTGATCAGTAGAGGTACTATCTTGTCTGTTTTTGGCCTTATTGAATTAAAAGAGAGGCTCAGTAAGAAAGGACTGTAAATGAAGTGTGTTAATACAATCATCACTCCATCTATCCCCTATACCAGCGTAGAGGTGGCCAATAAAAAAATCAAATGGACACATTAGACTGAGAGTCGCCACTTAACAACAAAGGGTAGCACTGGAGAGAGGGGAGAAAAAATAACACACTTGAGGTAATTAAAAATCCTTAATGAAATCACCGAAGCTTCCGTCTTTATCACAATTATAATAGAGACCATTCCTTCACATGAATGCATGACATGAAAATTAATAATCTTTAAAAATTCAGCGGACGCAATTAACACGAGTCATTTTAACAGAAGTAATTGATGGTACCCTATACTCTGTTTTTTTCCATCTGTCCATTCGCCTGTAGTGGTTGCGCATGGTAACACTGCGTCCCGGGCTTTTAAATAGTTACGCTATGTGTAAGTTTTAGGTAAATAAAAGGATATCTGGGTGTACATTTGCAACTGAAAAGTGTTGTAATAATTTACTGTATGTGAATTACACCGTTAATATTCGAAATAAGATATTATTTAAAGCCCGGGATGCAGTGTTACCATGCGCAAACACCACAGGCGGATGGACAGATGGAAAAAAACGGAGTAGAGTTGTTACAGCGACTTCTCTTTGTAACACTAGTTTGATTCGCAGCAGCACTTTTGTATTTTCTCACTTACATATATTTGCATTATTTTATATCGAAGAAAATAACAAGTTTCTGTCGAACTGTTAAAAATAATGAAAGTTTTTGTCAAGTGATGTTTGTTTGAACGAAGACCGGGCAGCAATTTTAATTCTGATATTTACTCTTTTTTTGGGAGTGGCTTTTCAATTTAGACTTAGATTACTTCATGGAATCCCTGGTAAGTGTTTACTGACATAATGACTATTGAGTTACAAAGAAAATATTGCTTCTTAACTCCGAATTACAATTTCCTCATTTTGCAATTCAATTTCAAACCAAGATCTAGTTAGCAGCCATTGGTCTCCTGGTTCTAACATATGAGCGCTAATAATAAGGTGCAGGCTTAATTCACAGTTACCGCTAACTTTCTTTCCTTTTCTTTGCACGTTACAATTCATCATACTAAATCTATATTTGATTAAATGTATTGTGAATTGGAAATTCCCTTTTGACCGATCAACTTTTATTAGGACCTTCATCTGTGACTTGGCTCCATCGGTAGAGTATAGTTATATCCACAGTTTAAAAAGCAGAAATATAAAAAAAAATCTCAAAACAGACGAGATGAACAGGTATATAAAGGTCTAGGAAGACAGACATACCAACACGTCGGTTACTGGAGCCCTTTGAAGGTACAACCTCTAGCAAAAAAAAAAAAAAAAAAAAAAATTACACGTCATCCTTAATACATGTGGTATCAAGCATATACTTACGATTATTATTCAACTACCTACATTAGCAAAAGTGTAAGGGTGACTGCGAAAATTGAGAACTGTTAACAATAATTGAAATGGTCACTGAAATGAGCATCAATAATCACAAAGGCTACAAAAGTATTTTGCGTTTATACTGAGTAGAAATTGATTTTATGCTGCTTCCAAAAATCCCGTTGTTTGAATAAACACGGAAGACTTTAACAACAATCTCCCAATAGATATAGAACGAAGTAGTTGCATGCTCCCGGGAGAAAGAGTAATTTCGATTTTATCACGCGTAACAATTAATATCCTAATTTTTGTGAAAGTAAGGACAACATTAAAATGATGATGATGATGATGATGATTATTATAACTATTATTATTATTATTATTATTATTATTATTATTATTATTATTATTATTATTATTATAGCAGTAACCACTAGCGGACCAGAAAAATTTCATGGGGCCCACCAATTTTCATATTATACTTACACACACATACACATATTCATATGCACACATATATATACACTATATATATATATATATATATATATATATCTATATATATATATATATATATATATATATATATATATATATATCTATATATATATATATTATCATTAAGATTATTGTTATTATTTTTTTCTCAAAATTTTATTGTCTACAATAGATTTTATATTTTTCATTTATGGTATTTATTATCTATATCTCCAGCATTACTATTTTGTCATTATTTTTCATGGAGGGCACGTGCCCTGGTGGGCCCCCGACCCCGGATCCGCTAGTAGCAGTAACGACAATAGTAGCTTCAGCAATAGTAGAAGAATCAATAATAAATATTTTCAAAGTAGCTCTGCTGTCTAGTGTAGTTGCGAATATTTTTTTTTATTATATTTAGTCTTCTCTGACCCTTTTCCTAGAATTTCTTTGCAAAGTTACCTTTAATTTGGTTGACAATGAACCCATATCCCCATTAACTTGATATAAGGCATAGACATAAGATTAGGACGGAGTATCAAAGGTTCTATAGGGCTCTGGTCAACTGAGCTCTATATTCATATCCTTATTATGTAATTAACCATAGCATCAGAAAGTTGGCCTCACCCTCTCATAGTCAATGGTCCCCCGTTCTGACCCCGAATCGAATGTGTAGGGAGAATTAAGTAATTTTGTTTTAATCTATATGTCAATAAACATTTGTTTCAGATTATTAGCTGCAGTTGTATTGAAGCTTCCACGTAGAGCCAGAGAGAACGAGTAAAAATAGGCGTAAATGGATAATGATCCACCAAAATGTACACCACCATATTATCAAAAGCAATAAGGATTCGGAAAGGTAGCTTCAGCCAGCTGGCTCGAAACCCTTCATAAGATACTCATAAAATTTTCTCTGACGACAAAGTATTCTTATGACCCAGTTTTGAAGGTAGCCTGCAAACCTCCCCTTCCAGCAAAATCAGATGAATTTTCAATATCTTAGTATCCCTCAGAAACTTTTGTGTTCTCCACTGAGGGCTCAAGAACCCATAATGGAGAACCCAGGGTTTAGAATATTAGATCAGCGTAAACTATTAATTTACTGTGATAATTGTATTTGGTTCACCCTTTTTATCGTATTTCATTTGAACTCAATCCACAAAAGAAATTATATGTTATGCTGAACAGAGGTTGGAATGCGAGACATTGCATGACTGCTAAGACTTTCAGACTTCGTCTCAACTTCATTACTCCATTTACTCAGTAGGAAAATTCAGAGATTGTATTTTATAAGAAAAAATATATAATAGCAAATCTTTACTTACACACAAACATCCAACAATTTAACCATACAACACACACAACAACCCAACACCAGGTAATCATATTTAATATATATATATATAAATTATATTACTATTTACTTATATATATATAATATATTATTATATATATTAAATATAAAAGGTATAACGCCACGAAGGAAAGGATAAAACCCAACCGGGGTTTGTTCTGCAAGATCTGTCGACTCAACATCCTTTACTTAGCAGACAAACTGACTTCCACGAGAAATTGAGAGTACAGGAAAGGTCATATAAGTGACAGATAGGGATTATTAGGAGATTAGTACCTAGAATCCACCACACCTGGAGAATGAGGTTACTCATTCTCCAGGTGTGTTGGATTCTTATACGACCTTTCCTGTACTCTCAATTTCTCATGTACATCAGTCTGTCTGCAAAGTAAAGGACGTTGCGTCGAAAGATTTTGCAGAAACTCCGTTGTTTATCTTTCCTTCGTGGCTTATACCTTTATTTATGGATCTATCACGTTCCACGTTCCAAACTTTCGTGATTCAGTTACACACACACACACACATATATATATATATATATATATATATAGATATATTATATATATATATATATATTTTTTTTATATATATATATATATATTATATTATATATTATATTATATTCTATACATATATATGCCAGCATGTTTATTATCCTTTTCGGTCTATAGGTTGTGTGAGGAGCATGAACACTTATGTTTCAAAAGAAAAAAAAATAAGAGCTCTTACGGATGCCTTTGCTTTGAAATAGTGTAATGCTGTAGAAAGATTGTACCCTCCGTTTTTCGTAGTCAATTTACACTAAATCACCGAATTTTGCTGTCATCAAGTGGCGAGTGACTCTTGCAGAAAAACACTTAACTGTTCCCTTTCTTTGCTCACAATCATCAAAGATGTTACTTCATGACTTGATATAAAGTAAGCTACTTCGAGAATCCAAAATATGGACGTGAAACTCTGCAAAAAGGAGCAACAGAGAAGCAACACAACGGCATAGAACATTTGAAAAATAATAAGGCTTCATTTTTATATTGAATAAAACATATATATAGGTATAAACATACCTTGAAGGAATGTCGGGACTGAAAAATCTCTGTAGTGATGTCTTATCGTATAAATACATTTTCAATTAAAAGGAGAGAGAGAGAGAGAGAGAGAGAGAGAGAGAGAGAGAGAGAGAGAGAGAGAGAGATAAAACTTGATTAGAGAGAAAAAATCTTTCACACATACATACATCTGTATTCATCTTTCGTGAATATTGTCTTATGTTTATCAACACGTAAGTTTCAGATGAAGAGAATAAATATTCTTGTCCTTTCGTTGAAGTAATTAATCAAACATAATGTAAATTCTAAGACCATGAAGCACAGAATGCATAAACTCCCTATGGCTAATCTATCACTAAATGATATATTGTTATTTATAACTCGTGCACAAAGCTTGCGAATTTACGTACATAAAAAAGCAGCGCTGGATCTTTAGATAAGTGTGTTTATACACGACTATACGTAATGTCGGTGCAGATCACAATCTTGTTTATATTTAGAGCACTCTTATAGAAATGTTGTTAACACGACGGATTCTACTGCAAATATTTACTCGGATGATAAAATAAAGGAAAACAGCAAGAAGAAAATATTAATATTTCGCATGAGCCTTATAATAACAAGAATTGTTCAATTCTTCATTGAATGCCTAAATAGAATCGGCGATAAATCCCGTAGTATTTATAGTAAATCTTATTCTTCATTTAACCATGTTTATCATAATGGACTGGGAATATATTACCGAATAGCAAACTCTGGTGAGCCTGAAATAAAAATATTGAAAGTCGAGCGCCCTTGTTCCACTAATTATGAAAAAGCCGCAGATAACATCTATGATAACAAATCTGAAGGAAAGCGATGCTTTTGAAAAAAGGAGAGATCTTTTAATGAATCAGACTCTAATAGCATTAACATGGCCATTTAATTCACTTAAAAGAGGACGAATATAATTGCGTTTTTAATTCGGTTAGATAATGCGCTCTCATCATCATTATCTTCTTTCACGCCAGTTTAACCCGAAATCAGTGATGAAAAAGTGTTCTTTTTATGAGCGATTCTGGTGCTGTTCTCTCTCTCTCTCTCTCTCTCTCTCTCTCTCTCTCTCTCTCTCGTGGCAAATCAGTACCACTCTAGACTCACAAACGAGAGATCTGCATCCGATCTTCTGAACGGTCGACGGAGGCACACCAGCATAGGGGCGCTTCCTTAAAAAATCAGTAGGCCTCTGTTGACGTCAGCAGTGAAGCAGGTGCCTGTTGTTAGTTGGCAGTTGTTGGCTTACCGCTGCAGTGGGGAGAGAATGAGAGGAAATATAACAGATCTAAGTGGTCAGTGCTTCAACAACATGTGTCCATTAAGATTTCAAAAGGAATGGTCCGAGAGAGATAATACACTACCGGGAAAAATCATTCATATGGAAACTTATGCTTAGTTTTTTTTTTTTTTTTGCCTTTTAATTAATTCACAGTAATTTACTTTAAACTTACAAACATAATTTATGGCCGAATTCCGTGGGTTCAGAATAATTTCATCACTGTCTGCCAACTCCCCAAAAAACTACAATTACTCAAAGTGACGCCAACTTTGTCCTAAAACTGTTAGCAATAAAATTTAAGCTGACCGTCATTACAGCACAGGCTAACTACCATAAGCTCTAACAACGGGTACAAAGTTATGGTGCCTCCGACCCTCCCCGTCTCCCTCCCTCACTCCCAAATATCTACTCAATTATACAGAGGATCACGGGAACTGTCATTTCATATGTGACCAGAATTCATCATTAGCCAGATGGCTTATCCTTACTTTGGTCGCCTGCAGATTTGCCCTTTCAGTTGCTAATATACTGTGCCATTATGCTTGAATATTAAAACGGCCCCCATAGATGATTCGAGTCTCGTATTCCTAGACAATAGGAATGCTTTGCAATTATTTCTGGTGAAATAAAGAAGGATAGATAAATAAATAAATAAAGAAAAAAAAAAGTTAAAAATACTCCAAACATTTTTCTGTACAACGCACAATCAAGGTCATCGAAAATAGATCTATCTTTCGGTGGTCTCGGTATAGTTCTGTATGAGCTGCGGCCCATGAAACTTTAACCATGGCCCGGTGGGGGACTGTACTATATTATTGCCAGAAGCACGATTATAGCTAACTTTTACTAAGGCTAGAGGGCTGCAATTTGGTATGTTTGATGATTGGAGGGCGGGTGATCAACATACCAATATGCAGCCCTCTAGCTTCTGTAGTTTTTAAGATCTGGGGGTGGACAGAAAAGTGGGGACGGATAGACAAAGCCATCTCAATAGTTTTCTTTTATGACCGTGGAACAGAACATTAGAACAAATAGTGGTGATAATAACAGGAGCAAAATGATTAACAGTAATGGGACAAAACTACACAGGGTCAAAGACCGACTTAATATTATATAAGTCAGCTTTCTATGGATACTATTTGGATGCAAATTTTTGGGGTGAAAATGCTA
>NC_061087.1:35801383-35803883 GCF_015104395.2 Macrobrachium nipponense | reverse complement strand
GTTTTACAAGATACTTCCGATATTGAAAGTTTAAACTGGCACATAAAAGAAAATTTATTATAATATATAAAATAAAGTATTTACGCTTCAAACACTTTAGAAGTTATTTTTGTTCGTTATGGTCTTAATATTATTGATAAAATGGGTTATGTGGCAATGCAGCTGTTTACTTCTGATGTTTGCAAATATTGAAAACAGTTCACTGAACTTTTTGGAAGGTTTACAAAAACGTTTTTTGTCCTTCATTATATGCCATCAAGTGTTGAATTTTAATCTGATTCTTGAACTTTTCTATCATATATATATATATATATATATATATATATATAAATATATATATATATATATATATATATATATATATATATATATATATATATATATATATATATATATGACTGGTAAAAATGTTCTGTAACAACAGAATTCCATTTAATAAAAGGAGCCCATAAAAACACCAAAATGTAGAGAGAAAAGTACTATATTTCAGAGACTGCTGTCTCTCTCTTCCGGTATATGAATGAGAAAAGTTTACAGAAAAGGTGGTATTTATACCAAGAGATCCGTCCACAAGTAAGCCAATTTAGGTCACCCCGCTGATAATCTTCCTTTAATCTTCTTAAGCGTTGGTTGAATGAATATATATATATATATATATATATATATATATATAGATATATATATATATATAGTATGATGTGTGTGTATGTATATATATATATATATATATGTGTGTGTGTGTGTGTGTGTGTGTGTGTGTATATATATATATATATATATATATAATATATATATATATATATATATATATATATATATATATATATATACACACACACACATATATATATATATATAGAGAGAGAGAGAGAGAGAGAGAGAGAGACTATGGTCAGTTCTCAACGTTTTTGCACTGGAGGCAAGATCTAGACGCACTGAGGAATGCGGCGTCAACTCAAGAAGCTCGACCACTGACCGCAGAGTTGGCTACAAGGACACAACTAAGCCTACTAACCTCAGGCCATACTAAATTCCCCCGTTAAATCCAGCTTCTCCCTTCCCTTCTGCCGGTGTCGCCCCCACCTTTATCCCATTCACCATGAACTTGAAGCATTTATTTTTCTTCTTTTTTTGTGTGTGTGGTCTGTTCCCGGTCCTTTACGTCTGGGTGTCTTGTTAAGACTACCTGAGCTTACAATGGAACGTGCTGCGGTGAATTCACAAAACGTGCGCCATTAATTTCCTCGGATGTGCTCAGTTGCTTAGAAAATGGGGAAGTTATTATGTAAACAGTGCCGTCCCCAGCCCGCGTCTCCTCCAAAATAGGCTTTGTCTGTAGGGTTGCGATTGCATAAATTGTACTTGGGTGGTCTTAAGTGTCTTGAATACCATGCTTTCAAAGATTATTTCCTGTTCTCCGCATTATGAACTCCCCTTACTGCCTTCTTAATCCCCTTGAATGCTATTTTGTTTACCGAGTCTCTTGTTCGAAAGGACGTAACTATGCAAGAATGATAAGAGCCAATCCTCTATTGCTGCAAGAAACTCGGTGTGAAGAATAAGAAAAACAAGGAACGTTTTGTTGTGTTCATGAAGAAGAACGATGCGCATAAACATAAGGGTATATTATAAGGGAAAAAAAAAAAAAAAAAACTTCCTTGATAACAATAAAGATCGCTGCAGTCGTAAATCTCAGACAATTAAATGCACTCGCAACTGACGAAACATATGTATCCCACGGCGTTTTGAGTGATAAATTGCGATGGGGTCTGACTTTCATGCGCAGCTTCAAGCACCTAAACAATAGGTAAACAGATAAGAGTTATTTTTAGCGTCTAAAACAACAGACGGCCATCGACTCTGTCAGATGGGGGACCGTTGTTATCTGGGTAGTCTCCTTGAGACACCGTGTTGACAGCTGACAACGCGCCAAGCTGTTTGACCACTACCAGACACTGACGAGACTCAACAATTCCGCTAGTTGGCCAGAAGTCGTCAACATAGGCATTTGGTGGGCACTTTGTTTTGTTGCAATGTGTAGTACTCGTCTGGACGAATTATTCATGTAATCATTTTCCTTCCATTACCGCGCATTAGTCTTCAAAACGTTTTTTATTTTTTTTTTTTTTCAAATTATTGAGTCCATCCCTACCCTATATCATTTCCCAAAAAGAAAAACGATGGAAATAAATCAGAATGAATATTATTTATAGCATGTAAACACACTGCGAGATAGCATCGTCATATCCTTGCAAGAAGTGCGTTAGCCACTGCTACTTTGTTGTAGTTCATATTTGTAATGTATCCCTATCTCTTCTTACTTCGAAATTTATGTGTTACGATAATTCATGAAGACCTATTGTGAAGGGACATTTCGCTATATATGTATATCTGTCGGATAGATAAAGGAGTAGTACTAAAATAAATTAAAGCTTCCATTCCTTGTTCATTTGAGTGATTTCTCTTCTGCTAAAATTGGCTCCGTAACCTAAGCAATGTA
>NC_061087.1:35776383-35796383 GCF_015104395.2 Macrobrachium nipponense | reverse complement strand
ACCAAACTCTCTTTCGTAAACAGCAGTGAATGAAACAAATGCATTCATGCTCACCACGCGCATGACAATGCACATGCTTTTACTTACATACATACGTACATGCATGAATACACACCTATATAATAAATAAATATATATATATATATATATATATATATATATATATATATATATATATATAATATGACTGGTAAAAGTGTTCTGTAACAACAGAATTCCATCTAATAAAAAGGTGCCCATAAAAACAACCAAAATGTAGAGAGAAAAAGTACTATTTATTTCAGAGACTGCTGTCTCTCTCTTCAGGTATATGAATGAGAAAAGTTTACAGAAAAGGTGGTATTTATACAAGAGATTCGTCCACAAGTAAGCCAATTTAGGTCACGCCCCCGCTGATAATCTTCCTTTAATCTTCTTAAGCGTTGGTTGAATGAACACTGCGTCGACGATGTCTGATGTCCAATTCCCTTTTGAGATGTTCATTACCTGCTTCTCTTTTATTAAGGCCGATTCTATCATTTGACTCTTGTACCGGCAGTTGCTGCTATAAATTACACGTGACATATTCCAGTTTATTCTATGGTTATGTTCATTTATATTGATTGAAAATAGCCGAGTTCTGTTGTCCATACCTAACTGACCGTTTGTGTTGTATTAATCTTGGGGAAGTGATTTACCTGTAAATCCGATGTAAGATTGGTCACAGTCCTGGCATGGGATCTCATATACCCCAGAGTCTTTGGGCGATGTCTTTTGTTGGACGTTAATCAGGGATTTGGCTAAGGTATTTGGGTAGGTAAATGCAAAAGGGTTGGATTTCCCAAGGGTGTGAGTTACTCTCTAATCGTCTCCAGGTGGGGAATTTTTATTTTATTGTTGGGTGTGTCTTCTGGTCTTGTCTTTAGGGGGTCGGTAGAAAATTACTTTGTTTGCTTTTTGAATTGCTTTCTCAATTATATGGTCAGGATACTTTAAAGATGAAAGTTGCTTGCGAATTAGTTCAAATTCTTTTTCCAGAAATCTGGGGAACAAATTCGTAAGGCTCTTAGGAATAGGTTGCTGGCTAGACCTATCTTGATAGTATTGTCATGATAGCTAAAGTAGTGAATATATTAAAGTGAGAACGTTGGTTTTCTGTATATGGTAAATTTGTATTCTGTCGTGTCTCTGATTATTAAAACATCAAGAAAAGGAATTTTGTTGTCTGTTTCCCATTCAACTTTAAATTTGATATATATATATATATATATATATATATATATAGGAGCTTCAGAAGGTGTCATGATACAACGATTAAAAGGAATCAGGTTTATTTACAACGAAACGTTTCGCACATAAAACTTCTGTGCATCATCAGTCTGTAAAAGAGCAAAGAGACACATAAATAACATTCAATGATAAAAAGGAACTCACAAATATTATGGTCTTAAAAATTAAAAATCAAAGTAAAAACAAACAAAGGTAAAGAGAGAGAGAACAACCCCAAACACCAACCCCGTCCATAATGTAGAGAGAAGATGGAATGACTAAAAAACCAGTTGACGAAGACGACGTCAACTATGCCAGGTATAGAGTGCTGAGGAGGTATTGCTATTGAGTGAAGGAACAAGTTTCTTAATGTATAACGACTCGAGGGTAGTTAGGTGGTCAGGATTTTTGTTTTTGACATAATCTATTATTTTGAATTGTTCTTTTTTTATTTCGATTTTGCAATTAGAAGCGTGGTTCCTGATATTGGAAAATTCAGGCTGTTTTATTTTCTGACCAGTACGGAAGCTGAAACCCAGATGGCTACAATATCTGACCCTCAGCAGCCTCCGAGTCGATCCAACGTAAGAGCCCGGACATCCAGGGCAAATAAATTTATATATGACGTTGGATCTCATGAAGGGCTGAAGGCGGTCTTTAAAGTTAAAGAAGGAGCCAATTGTACAGGGATTATTTGTTATAAGTTTGACTCGAGACAAGAATCTCTTGTTCAATAATTCGTGCGAGATTGGACGAGAATTTGAAGTCAGGCATATATGGGATAGTTGCATAAAACAGTTTCTTAGGAACATCAAAATTAGGACAATGGTGGATGAAAAATTTGGCAAGTATTCGATTGATCATTCTAAAAACTATTTCTTGTGGGAATGAATTGGCCTTGAAAAAGCTTAATAAAAACGTGATCTCATCATGAAAAATCTTCCAAGAAGATGAATATTTCAGGGCTCTATTGACTAATGTGTGAATGGTATTAAGTTTTAAAAGATCGTTGACATGAGCTATAAAAATTATTAGTTAGTCCTGTAAAGGTACGTTTCTGTAAACGGACGTGGCAAATTCAGAATTGATTCTTGTTATTTTCAAATCCAGGTAAGGTAAAATTCCTCATTTTCGACTTTCATTGTAAAATTAATATTTGGATGAATATTGTTAATAAAATCTAAAAACAAAGAACATTGCCAAGGGTGTTGAAATAATGCAAAGGTATCATCAACGTATCTACGGTAAAGTGAAGGTTTAAAGTTGAGATCACATGGTTTAAAAATTTCGATTCTAAGTCCGACATAAAAAAATTGGCAAAAATTGGGCCTAGAGGAGATCCCATGGCAACTCCATCGACCTGCGAATAGAGTCGCTTAATTAAATATGAACATCGAGTCTTGCACAGCAAGATCGAGTAATTGTTTAAAAATAGTTCGGTTAAAACCATGAAAGATTGTATCATCATTAATAAAAATCTTGTCAGTATAATATTAATCGTCTCATTAAGTGGAACGTTTGTTGAAGAGAGATTCCACATCAAAACTGACCATATAATAGTCCCCATCTTGTCTAGTGATTATGTTGAAATTCAAGCCCATTTTTCAAAGTAAACTCGCTATTGCTGTATTCAGAGAGAAGTCCAGCCAAAAATTTAGAGATGGAAAAAGCAGGATTGTTGTAAGCAGCCATAATTGGTCTTAAAGGTATATCAGGTTTATGAATTTTCGGTTGTCCATAGAGTATGTTCTGAACGAGGAACCGGTACAAAAAGCTGTTGATGAGTTGTTTTCATTTATAATATTTTCACTTTTGATTTCCTCAAGAATCTATTGATTTTATCTTCCCTTTTAAAAAACTTCTAAAAAAGTAGGTTCACCATGGGACATAAACTTGGTACTGTCAGACAAAATATTTTCCATTTTTTTGTACATAGTCGTTCTTATTCATAATAACTACCCCTTGCCTTTATCTGGTTTACAAATAATTATATCTTCTCGCTCCTTCAACCTCAAGAGATTTTCAAATTTCTGCAGGTCTAAAACAAAAAAAAGGTGTCCAATTAGTTTTCAAATTGAGATAGGTTTTCATGAGCCAAGTTAGAAATTTTCTGCTGTAGCTTACCAATGTTTTGGTTGAATTCAAGTTTGATCAGTCTTTGGTAACATAATTTCAAAAGGTAGAAAAACCTGGCATAGTTGGGTCTAAAGGATGGCAAGCAGAAGTCCAGGCCAAATGACAATAAAAATTCTTCTCTCTTTGATAAAACATAACCGGAAAAGTTAAAAATACATTGATTTCTGGACTGGAAATTAGGAATAACCACACCGAGCTTCAGAAGTTTTCTTTGGTGTCTCATGAACACATCAGAAATATAGTTATTAATGTATTTACAGAACAATCTTTGGTAAAGTAGGCGGTCCAACATGGATAGATCATTGTATAATAAATTCTTCAATTGGTCAGTGATAACAGTAATTGGTCAATAATGCGAATTTTACAATCAATTCGTTCTTGAGTAATGTCTTGAGCGCATGAAGAACACCAAAGAAAACTTCTGAAGCTCGGTGTGTTATTCCTAATTTCCAGTCCAGAAATCAATGTATTTTTAACTTTTCCGGTTATGTTTTATCAAAGAGAGAAGAATTTTTATTGTCATTTGGCCTGGACTTCTGCTTGCCATCCTTTAGACCCAACTATGCCAGGTTTTTTCTACCTTTTGAAATTATGTTCCAAGACTGATCAAACTTGAATTCAACCAAAACATTGGTAAGCTACAGCAGAAAATTTCTAACTTGCTCATGAAACCTATCTCAATTTGAAAACTAATTGGACACCTTTTTTTAGACCTGCAGATTTGAAAATTCTCTTGAGGTTGAAGGAGCGAGAGATATATTATTTGTAAACCAGATAAAGGCAAGGGGGTAGTTATTATGAATAAGAACGACTATGTACAAAAAATGGAAAATATTTTGTCTGACAGTACCAAGTTTATGTCCCATGGTGAACCTACTTTTTTAGAAGTTTTTAAAAGGGAAGATAAAATCAATAGATTCTTGAGGAAAATCAAAAGTGAAAATATTATAAATGAAACAACCTATCAACAGCTTTTTGTTACCGGTTCCTCGTTCAGCATACTCTATGGACAACCGAAAATTCATAAACCTGATATACCTTTAAGACCAATTATGGCTGCTTACAACAATCCTGCTTTTTCCATCTCTAAATTTTTGGCTGGACTTCTCTCTGAATACAGCAATAGCGAGTTTACTTTGAAAAATGGGCTTGAATTTCACAAATAATCACTAGACAAGATGGGGACTATTATATGGTCAGTTTTGATGTGGAATCTCTCTTCACAAAACGTTCCCACTTAATGAGACGATTAATATTATACTGAACAAGATTTTTATTAATGATGATACAATCTTTCATGGTTTTAACCGAACTATTTTTAAACAATTACTCGATCTTGCTGTGCAAGACTCGATGTTCATATTTAATAAGCGACTCTATTCGCAGGTCGATGGAGTTGCCATGGGATCTCCTCTAGGCCCAATTTTTGCCAATTTTTTTTATGTCGGACTTAGAATCGAAATTTTTAAACAGTGTGATCTCAACTTTAAACCTTCACTTTACCGTAGATACGTTGATGATACCTTTGCATTATTTCAACACCCTTGGCAATGTTCTTTGTTTTTAGATTTTATTAACAATATTCATCCAAATATTAATTTTACAATGGAAGTCGAAAATGAGGGAATTTTACCTTACCTGGATTTGAAAATAACAAGAATCAATTCTGAATTTTGCCACGTCCGTTACAGAAAACGTACCTTTACAGGACTACTAATAATTTTTTATAGCTCATGTCAACGATCTTTTAAACTTAATACCATTCACACATTAGTCAATAGAGCCCTGAAATATTCATCTTCTTGAAGATTTTTCATGATGAGATCACGTTTTTATTAAGCTTTTTCAAGGCCAATTCTTCATTCCCACAAGAAATAGTTTTTAGAATGATCAATCGAATACTTGCCAAATTTTTTTTTTCATCCACCATTGCCTAATTTTGATGTTCCTAAGAAACTGTTTTATGCAACTATCCCATATATGCCTGACTTCAAATTCTCGTCCAATCTCGCACGAATTAATTGAAACAAGAGATTCCTTGTCTCAGAGTCAAACTTATAACAAATAATCCCTGTACAATTGGCTCCTTCTTTAACTTTAAAGACCGCCTTCAGCCCTTCATGAGATCCAACGTCATATATTTATTTATTTGCCCTGGATGTCCGGGCTCTTACGTTGGATCGACTCGGAGGCTGCTGAGGGTCAGATATTGTAGCCATCTGGGTTTCAGCTTCCGTACTGGTCAGAAAATAAAACAGCCTGAATTTTCCAATATCAGGAACCACGCTTCTAATTGCAAAATCGAAATAAAAAAGAACAAAATTCAAAATAATAGATTATGTCAAAAAATCCTGACCACCTAACTACCCTCGAGTCGTATACATTAAGAAACTTGTTCCTTCACTCAATAGCAATACCTCCTCAGCAACTCTATACCTGGCATAGTTGACGTCGTCTTCGTCAACTGGTTTTTTAGTCATTCCATCTTCTCTCTACATTATGGACGGTTGGTGTTTGGGGTTGTTCTCTCTCTCTTTACCTTTGTTTGTTTTTACTTTGATTTTAATTTTTAAGACCATTTTAATATTTGTGAGTCCTTTTTTATCATTGAATGTTATTTATGTGTCTCTTTGCTCTTTTACAGACTGATGATGCACAGAAGTTTTATTTTTTTGGCGAAACGTTTCGTTGTAAATAAACCTGATTCCTTTTAATCGTTGTATCATGGACCCCTTCTGAAGCTCCTATATATTTATTTAACTGAGCCTCTATATATATATATATTATATATATAGATATATATATATATATATATATATATATATATATATATATATATATATATATATATATATATATATATATATATATATATATATATATATATATATATATATATATATATATATATATATATATATATATATATATATATATATATATATATATATATATATATATGAGAGAGAGAGAGAGAGAGAGAGAGAGATTCAGGACAGCGAATTATTTTGGTACTTGAAGGATAAGCAAATGAATATGTGTGATTAAACAACATACAGTGAGAGAGAGAGAGAGAGAAGAGAGAGAGAGAGAGAGAGAGAGAGAGAGAGATTTGTTGTTATCATTTGAGTCTTACGTACATATTCCAGGACGCTTATCATCCGACTTAAAAAAAAAAAAAAAAATACTGCCAGAACGCGGAGCACACTTGTATGAAGCTGATTGACGCTAATACCCAAAACAATTCGACCACAAGGGAATTTTGAAAGGCCTGAACGAAAGATAATACCACGAGATTCGTCCTTTTTTACTGGCTTTACTCGCATCCCTGGAAAGGATTTTTGTGAATGATTTTACCATAACTCACTGCTGAATGCTGTCCTAATAATCATCATTATCTCCCTCGCCCGAGATAAGGGATGGAAAGGAGGAATTAACTTACTGGGAGGATTCCTCATTGGCGCTGGGGGCCAGAGCGAGGAGGTGGTAGGAGAGAGAAACGAAAGGTAAGAAGATACTACGGCTCACACAAAATCACACACAGACAGAGAGAGAGATGATAAATTTATTTCTGGTTATTAAACCTCGCGGCACAGAGAGAGGAGAGAGAGAGAGAGAGATGATTAATTTATTTCTGGTTATTAAATCTGGCGGCACAGAGAGAGACAGAGAGAGACAGAGAGAGAGAGAGAGAATTATTAATTTGTTTTTGGTTATTAAATCTGGCGGCACAGAGAGAGAGAGAGAGAGAGAGAGAGAGAGAGAGAGAGAGAGAGAATTATTCGTAATTTGTTTTTTGTTATTAAAACAGGTCCTACATAGAGAGAGAGCGAGAGAAGAGAGGAGAGGAGAGGAGAGAGAGAGAGAGAAGAGATTGATTAATTTCTTTCTGGTTAGTTAAACCCTGCCTGGCACAGCGAGAGCGAGAGAGGGTGGGAGGTGGAGAGGAGAAAGAGAGATAGAGGAAATGATTAATTTATTTCTGGTTATTAAACCTGCCGGCACAGAGAGAGAGAGAGAGAGAGAGAGAGAGAGAGAGAGAAGAGAGAGAAAAGAAGAATGGTTAATTTATTTTTGGTTATTAAAACAGGCTACATAGAGAGAGAAGAGAGAGAGAGAGAGAGAGAGAGAGAGAATGATTAATTTATTTTTGGTTATTAAAACTGGCTGCAGAGAGAGAGAGAGAGAGAGAGACAGAGAGAGAGAGAGAGAGGGAAGTGATTAATTAAATTTTGGCTATTAAAACTGGCGTTACAGAGCGAGATAGAGAGAAAAAATTAAATTAAACGAACTGAAAAGTAAAAAAACGGTAACTTGTGTAGATAATTAGGTCCTTCAAAGTCAAAACTTTTATAGACTAAAGATAGCTCCCATGAAATTGCGTCTCTCATGACCGAATCATCGCGTTTCAATGGATAAATATTAGATGACTTTGAGTTCACTTAAATACTAAACAACGAAAACCATTTTAAAGTTTATTCTCAAGGAGACGTATTTACGATAATGAAGTTCCTTCAAATTTGCTACGATCGTTCGTTGGTGACATGCATATGATTAAGTCATCATCGTCATCATCATCATTATAAGTAACTGCATTGTTTTTTATCAATATATTCTCTTAACTTGTATGAATTTTTTTTGTTTTCTGTATAAGAAAACTATTGCACAGGCTTTGTCTGTCCATCCACACTTTTTCTATCAACACTCAAAAAAACTTTAACCAACAAAACTTTAACCACGATCCGGTGGTGAGCTGTCCTATATCACTGACAGAAGCACGGTTATAGCTAAACGTAACCTTAAATAAAATAAAATCTACCGAGATTAGAGAGCTGCAAATTGGTATGTTGATCATCCACCCCAGACTCACCAAACATACCAAATTGCAGCCCTCTAGCGTCAGTAGATTTTATTTTATTTAAGGTTATGGTTAGCTAGAACAGTGCTTCTGTCAATGATATAGGACAGCTCACCACCGGATCGTGGTTAAAGTTTTGCTGGCCGCGACTCATACAGCATTATACTGAGACCACCTAAAGATAGATTTATTTTCGGTGGCCTTTATTATGCGCTGTAGCAGTTGTACAGAAAACTCGATTTCGGCGTATTTTTTACTTTTTTACGTAGTTTTAAGATTTGCACTTATAAAATCATGCAAAACACGAAATCCATTTACAATGCGGTTGCTTCTCTCTATCACCATAACAACGTCAGACTATAAAAACTGAATAACTGACCTTTGAAGAGATCAAAATAATTTCATAAGCTTCATCACATAGATTTTTATGCCTTTGGCAATAATTATAATTATCGCTGTTAAGAGCCTGTCATTTACCAGTTTCATTATCATTCACCATTCAACATTAATTAGTAGTTACAATAATGCAATCTGGCCTTATGTCGCGTAAGTACAAATTTTTAAGAAAACTTATGTTATATATCAAAAGCCCTGTGCTATACCATATATAGTATGTCTTAAATTATACATCTACCATTGCTTTTTGTTGTGTAAAAATCATTTAACTACCTATTCAAATTTGAGTGGTCACTGTGGTACTCCAATTTTAGATCGCTGTCAAAATACCTTAGAGTTTTTGATCATAAGAAACCACATCAATATCTTAAATAGGTTCAATATACAATGCAATGAAATTCGACAAAATATTACTACATCTTCAGAGTCCAAAAAATGTCACGTTGTTCCTTCTTGTTTGTTTGTATGGTGTTTTTACATTGCATGGAACCAGTGGTTATTCAGCAACGGGACCAACGGCTTTACGTGACTTCCGACCCACGTCGAGAGTGAACTTCTATCACCAGAAATACACATCTCTCACACCTCAGTGGAATGCCCGAAAATCGAACTCGAGGCAAGCGAGGTGGTAGGCCAAGACCAAACCGACCACGCCACGGAAGCCCTTGTTCCTTTTCTGGATAAAGATCATATAAGACCCAGGTTTTTGGCGAAGTTTAATGATTGATTGTTCATGGAGACCAAAGGGGTAACAATTCCGACTGGGCTCTTTCGTCACAATTGACACATAGTACATAGCTTGGTATATGTCCTTTTTGTTCCCCTTAGCAGCTTTCACAAATAACTTGTATTTGCTGTTAAAACTCATGCGACAGTAACAAATAGCAAGTCTGGCATGTGTCAAAACCTTTTCCAGCTATATAATTTCAGAATTTTCTTGAATTGCGCCTTCTGTCTGTTCCTAACAAAGCTTATGTTAGCCCCTAACATTGGTTTAATCTGGAAATTAGAACATTTAAATTGAATTTTAATATTGTACTTACAAACTGTTAAATTTAAACGTTATAGTATATCTTGTAAAAGGCTGATGCTAATATTAATCTGATTCTTTCAGAACTAAGATTCTGAGTGTTTTTAACTTTTTATCGTAACTATTTTGATCTTTCAATCACGCCGTGTTTTATATAGGGTGGACCATACCTAACGATGGGACATTTTATTTTCTCGGATTATAAAAATGACATAGAATACTAGATCTATTTATTACATACATGATACACAGGAGTTTAACATCTTGTCTAAGATCTGAATATTACATCAAGTTTTATTTCCAAAGAGAGAAACAACTATTCCAATTGATATGGTAAACCGCACTTTACGTGATATGAAAAATCGAGCTCTTGAATGTTTTCGTCGTGTTGGTGACCAACTCAGGGATGCAATATTCAAATCTTAGATAATATGTTAAATACCTGTGTATCAGTTAAGTAATAAATCCCCCCTACCTTAATGCACTATATACTGAAGCTTCTTTTTACTTCAAAACAAGAGCAGCTCATAAGTGTTTTGTAACAAATGACTTCCACTACATAGAGTAACTATATGTACAGGTTTCAGTCTCATGATAATGAAGGCTGGACTTAATCCTGGACTGTCTGTTTAGCCGGTCCTAAAAGTTAAAAGTAGAAGCTACACCATCTTATAGGATTATCATAAAAGCGTTTTATAGGATAATAATTTAGTTTAGGAGTATTTATCGCGATGTTACTCCAAGGTTTCCACTAGTTAAAAGGTGTTCGATAACCTGAGCGTTTAAAAAAAAAATATTGAAAACATGTTCTAAGAAATCCTTGTTTCGTGTTAATGCAATAAAATCCCAATAGCATAAAAGCACTTGACATCGAAATCACAATCCTAGATCAAACTCCTAATCAGTAAAGATTACAAGGGTTAAAGACCACTAATACGATACCGGAACCTGATGAAAATTGAGTGTTCATCAGGCCAAAGACAAGAGTAGAAGAAGAAAAAGAAAGTAACGAAGCAATTCTAAGTCGACTCGAATTTATGAGAATAGCCATTAGATCCTTAGACTCTACGTAATTGTTTTGCAATCAAGAAATTCTTCACATACCTGGAGGGGAAGTTTCTGTAGAAGTATTTTCATTATGCCACGCTTCGGCCAAAGTATCCCCAGCGTTAATGTTACACAGTTATCTTTAGGCCGACGATATAAACACAGGTGAGAAAAAGAAATAACAGACGGAAGTTACAGCATGTAAGGAAGCATTTTATGAAGTGAAACCTAATTATCCGTAAGAGAAAATAAGTTTCATTGGGAAAATGTAATGAAGATTTCATTTACAGCATATTACAATAACTATTTTGTTTTTAGAATGGACTGATTTCCACATCAAAGTATATATTCACTCACACACACACACACACACACACACACACACATATATATATATATATATATATCTAATATATATATATATATATATATACATATATATATAAATATATAGTATATATATGCATAGATGTGTGTGTATACAGACTCCAACACACGTGCCTCTAACCATCATATTGAAGGCTTGGCTGAAGAAGTTGCCTGCTTTTGATTCTCAGTCATTATTTTGAAATGACGTTGATTGACCCATGATTGCAATCAGCCATAATTGGCTGACTGTCAGAAACTTAATTTAATGCTTTAAGTCAACAAACTCACAATGGGTTTTAATGGAAGGTCTGTTTGGTCCCGTGTTTACATTTTCGTTTCTACTCTGACTTTTGACCTCTGAATGTCACAGATTAGTTATTTCAAGGCAATTGACGTTTGTTAAGGTTATATAATTCGTGAATGTGCTTCCTTTAGATGGTCTGCTTCATGAAGTTCTCTTGTACAAGCTATAATTTGTAAGTCGATGGTATATTAGGTACATATGTGTGTGTGCGGGATGTTTTGGTAAACTGGTTTTTAAAATAGTTTTTTTATCTAATTGCAAGTGTACATTGCGTTCTTTTTCACATGGGGTTTTGACAGCAAAGATCTGTATTTTTCTAAAATTCGACTTTTATCCTGACTGAAAGTCCCAAAGGTAATAGTTTTCTACGTTTGTCAGTGTTACATAGTTGTTGACGAATGGTGCTAACGATAGATAAAAACACAATAGAAAAGTGATGTATTGGATGTGTTGTAATAACTTTCAGAAGTCTGTCAAAACTAGATGACTTTGGTTCTCAAAGTATACTCTAATTCTTTTAAAGAACTTTACCAATCATTATCATCACCATCAGCATCATACTCTTTAAGCGTCATCATGAATGAAAATAAGAATTTTATCAATACCCGAATAAAGTTCCATTACTCCAATCAATGCCCAAGCAGAGTTTTTCTTAATTCCAGAATAAAGTTACATGACGTCAATGAAAGCCTAAGCAAAGTTTCCGTAAAAAAGGACGACGGTTTTATATGATGTAGTCATTCCATCATAGTGAACATTACCTACACCAAAACACATCTTACTATGGCCTGCTGTATAGTATTGGGTGCGGTTTGTGTCACCTAATCAATGTTAATTCAATCTGGGAGGCAGCACCATTCCTATTACGAAGCCAGAGGCTACCCCAGGGCTACCTGCTCCCATTTTCCTCTAGCGGGGATAAGCAATGCAGCTATCATTAATTTTGCTGATTTACACAACGCTTCTACCTTAGTGGCGTAACTAAAGCCGGGGGGGGGGGGGGGGGGGGGGCACGTGGGAGTGGGGGGAGGGATGTCCGTCCGGATGGCTCTGTGGAGGGTCGGGGGTGGGGGGGCGCACTCTGGCATCTTTTGAGCATGGAATTACTAATCAGTTGGACTGATGTTTTTATTAACGAATTCGCTTCTAACAAATTTTGTAGGCATCGTTGTAAATCTTGTGTTGTTTTTGTTTTAGCTTTATGAAATGCTTTTTAGCACGGGAATGGGCCAGCACTTTCAGAGTCCTCCCCGGGCGCCACTGTTCTGCCTCTAAGAAGTTGATTTTTGGCTTCAAGTGTTTCCTGCGACATTCCTTCCCTTCGCTAGAGTCCTGTTTACACCTGCAACCTTTTATGACTTTCCTTTTAGTTTCTCACGTTCTTTTAAACCTATGATACGCTTGTGTTTTTCATATTCAGGATCTTTCCAAGATAGTGACCCCAACAGACTAATATTTCTTGGGGTCTTATCTTTCTGATAACTACAGTCTTTTGTTTAGATTTGTAAGGTAATCCCCAATGGGCTTATACAAAACACGCCCTAAAGGTGAATACATGGAGGGTTAAAACCCTTGGGGTCACTGTCTAGGAAAGATCCCATATTCATAATGGGACAAAAATAACTCACGATACGTGGTGAAAAGTGTAATCTATAACCGAAACCATCATACCGGATTTTGATTTTTAAAATGTTTGGCCGGAGTTAAGCCGGCATTTTTGAATGATTGAATACAGACCATCCATCAAAGAGCTCTCTTTGAATGGGGAGGTCATCACCGATCAAGGTTACGCAATATCAAACATTAATTCAAAATACCTTTGATACAAATATAACATTCCGCGATTACATAGTTTATGCTTCCTGTAAAATGTAACCTTGCAATGCAATTTGGCCGCATTTTCTCCATCATATAAATCACGGATCAGGAAAGTGTATACCACTGGAGAAGAATTAAACTACATATAATTACCAAAATATCAAAATACTAGTGCATAACAAATTAATATCATAATAAAGTCGTTTACATCCCATTACAGCTGAAAAAATTGACGAAATGTAAAATAATTTGGAATCCAGGCTAAGATTTCCCCACTATGGGCTACAAGATGTCATAAATAAATATTACCACTCATTTAACGTAAGACCAAATTAGAGGTGACAGATTATATGTCTGAGAGAGAGAGAGAGAGAGAGAGAGAGAGAGAGAGAGAGAGAGAGAGAGAGATATTAATAAGGTAAGCGTCGGCTGTATGCTTGCTGCATTGTGTACTGAGAAGGAACATTAATATCTTTCCTTTCGGTTAGCTGAACTTCCACTTGATAAAACCCGAGTGCGCTTGGTACACAAGTGCGTGAATGCATCACGCCTAAACTATATATATAGAGAGTTGGCTACTGTAAATAAATTGCAAATAATTAATATTATATTATATATTAATATATATATATATAGATATATAAATAGATATCTCTGTGTATGTGTTCAGGCTTATGGGCGCAGGAAGAAAAATAAAATTGAGAGACAATCGAGCGAGATACAGCATCCGATGAAACTCAGTAAGACTCTCCTATTTTTCAAGCGCCGGAAAAAAAAAGAACGAAGGCAAACAACTAAAAAAGAAGAGTGAAATTTGATTTGTATGTTGAAACCCCATAGTGGATTTCACCCTTCACGCGAGGCTGTACCCAAATAAATGTAGACTTTTATAACCGAGTAAACTTATTTTAGGGCTGCTTTTAGCACCTGTTTGTTACACGGTGCGTGCTTGTGGTGCACGGACGCTCATGCACAGATATCAACGACTGAAAGGCTCTATGTTGAATCTTTTTATTGTTGCGGTCCCGAAAGAAATAAAGGTTTCTCCGGAATTTCGCCTAAAACGCAGGCACTGGCAGTAGTGTTTCCTTTTATATGAAACCTGCTCTGCTTTATTTTTGTTGCACATATATATATATATATATATATATATATATATATATATATATATATATATATATATATATATATATATATATATATATATATATATATATGTGTGTGTGTGTGTGTGTGTGTGTGTGTGTGTGTGCGTGTGTGCCTGGACAAACATTCGTCCTCAAGAAACGAACTCTTGGGAAAGATCAAGTGTCAGACAGGCTCACGTACAAACAGGATCTGATGAATGCTTCACTCCGTAAGATGAGGATAACCTAGTCGAGGCTCATCAGTTTTGATGATATAAATTTTGGCAGAAAATGGACATTCTCGTTTAGTTTCCTCCCTTCTTCAGTTCTTGTTTTCTTTCACCCTACCTTCTACCTTCGAACCACAACAGTCATCTAACAACTGGGTGCCCAACTTACCGTTTAAGCACACTGGCTTTTAGGTTACTCACCCATCGGTCCATCTCCATGTTCGAGATTTGATCACAGGTCATCCAGCTATAAAAGAGAGAGAGAGAGAGAGAGAGAGAGAGAGAGAGAGAGAGAGAGAGAGAGACTCAGGGTAGGAGATCCAGGTGGAAGTTTTAAGTGGATCTCCCGAAGTCATTCACCAGTAATGACTGACGAAACTTGTCACCTTAACTTTACCACGGAATAATACAAGCGGAAAAATTTTTCCAGGAGACAAACGCCGTCCAAGGAAGCTTCAAAGATGCATTTAACTGGAAATTCCTGGTTTTACTTCTCTCGCTGATCTTACACCGCTGTAATAGTGGTGTCAGCGGTAAAGAGGGGATATAAAAAGTTTTCTTGCTTTTTCTTCCTAGAACTGCCAATGTAGAGATGGTTGGCCAGTTAGGAAAAAAAGGGTAGAGAAAATGTCCATCCGTGAGATGGGGGGATGAGGAAAGATTTTCTATTAGGGTCATCAAATTTGCCCGTACCGAGCTTCTTCAGGGCGGGAGTCGTGAGACAAGCAACTCAGTCTAGTTTGTAAGTGAGTGTTGCTAGTGGTCATCTCACCGGTCGCGTTTGTATTGTGCCGACGAGATTTACGGTTTCGTTTTTTACGAAGAATTTCGAGTTCCTTTTTGTTCCCATTATGGAGTGGTGAGTGTTAAACTATTGTTTATCAAAAAGGAGTGGGTTTTTGTTTAAATATTTCAGGGTTATGGGATTGGTTCAAGAGGTCAAAACAATTTTTTCTTTCCCCATAGTGAAGTGTTTTCTTTATTTGCACGTGTTTATAATAGACGTATGCATTCGTCTTTGTTTAAAACATAGGAGTGTATTTTTCTATGCATGGGAACTGTGCTTATATAAGCAGATTTGGCTTAGTGACACAGAGCGGCCACAATTTTAAGGGCTCAGCATATTTCTGCAGAGAGGCGCCTTGCATTGCGAGGGTATACGGGCATCCCTTGGGAGGGTAGTTGCATGGGTACCACTAGCCTCACTCGAGAGATAGTGCAGGGGAGGGTATTGCGAGCATGGATACTACTGGCATGGCTCGGGGGAGGGGGTGTTCTGCCGCTCGACTGAGGGGTTCGTTCTCAAGGGGGGAGAAATTTTTTTTTTTCCTCAGTGTGGGTGAATTCCCCCTTTTCCTTTTTTTTTTTTTTTCTTGTTTGTGGAGATGGATTTGGCCTTGACATTGAATGCTAAGATATCAGCTGATTGATAAGTTGATGAAGTGAAATGCCCGTAGAGTCTTTTTTTAAGAAAAGATATTTTTTTTTTTCTCTCTCCCGGATGAAGGAGAAAAGGAAATAAAGAGATTTTCTTTTTACGAAAATGAGGGGAAAAGTAGTTAACATGCACGGGATGTGTTATATGTTTCTTTGTGCCTTGAAAGACACAAATATAAGGGGGATACACAGATTATTTTTTTTTTATTGTGTTGGAGAAATTACTTTGAAATGCCGATGATTGGTGTGTATCTGTGTTGTGTGGCAATGGTGTTATGTCATGGTGTTGCATGCTGTATGTCATAGGAATTCAGCAATACTGTTGTATGCTATTTGAATTTCACCCTTACTTGAGAATTATTGCTTTGGAGAGTTATTATTATTATTATTATTATTAATTATTATACTTAGAGATGTGTCACGGGAGGTTTGCCTAAGTATAATTATCATTACGGGAGAATTGTTTTACGAGAGATTTGAGATATTTCATGGGAGATTATTCAATAATTATTACAGATAATTATTCAAGGAGAATTATTACGATGAATTAATGGGAGATGTCTTGTGTTAATTATTTGTTCAGTTTTTTGTAACTTTGGAGAATATTTCAGTGATTCATGGGGATGAGTTTTGCTGAATCTTGATGATCTGGCTGAATCTTGGTGAGTTGTGTGGAATTTTGCTGAATTTTGCTGAATTTTTTGCTGAATTTTTGGAGAATGGACAAGCATTAACTTTGGTGATAGGTTTTGTACTGATACTGATGATTTTGATGATAGCAATTTTTTTTTTTGGTGATTTTGTGATAATGATATTTTCTGATACTGATTTTTTTTGTACTAAATTACGTGGTGTTTTAATGCTGTCAAGGGAGGTGAAATCTTTTGTGATTATGGGAAGAACTAACAACACATTATTTTAGTTTTTTTTCTTTTTTTTATGAGTTCAGCAGATAATTGCTTGACATCTAGTGAGTTACGGGAGATAGTTAATGGTGCCGATGATTTTCTTTCTCCTTTTTTTGAAATTAGCCATCGCTGACACAAGTTTTTTACCATGGGTGAATTTGAGTTTGTTTTTTGTTTCTCTCCAGTTAGTGTGATATTGTCTCAGTTCATGACTTAGAGTCATTTAAGAGAACGTGTTCGTGTTTTAGCTATTTTGATGCTATAGAGTAATATAGGGGAGATTTCTTTTTGCATGTTTTGAATGCATAATAATGGCACTACATTTTTTCTCTGGATATTTATGTTCCAGGAATTGTGAGTTTTCTTGCACAATACCCTTGTTGTATTTGTGACAAACTTTGTGAGAGATAGGAACTTGGTTAAGTTTTCTAATGACTTATGTCGTAGTAGCATATGGAGAAGTCTTGGGTAAGACACTGTGAGTTTGGAGTTCTGTTATAATGACTTGTGGCACATTGGTGGTTTTTTCTAGAACTTTCTAGACAGTTTTATATGCCGATTTTTGTCCTTTTTTAGCAGTTATGCTAAATGGAGAGAGTTTTTATATGTTTTTTTTACTATAACATTGAGTTATTCTCTGGAGAATTGGAGTTATAATTGAGTTATAATTGAGTTATAATTGAGATATATTATATTTGGAGAGATAATTGGAGGTATATATTATTTTGGAGTTATATTTGAGATATAATATATGGGAGATATATATTTTTGGCCATTTTTGATATTTGCCAATAGTGGTATGAGCTATGTTTAGTTCAATTATTTTGCAGCCATCTTTGTTGCAAATGGAGACACATATTTGGAGATTATGGGCAATATTTGGGATGTGTGAGTTTAGATGCCTTGAGTGCACATTTTTGGAGATATATTATTTGGAGCCTTGTTTTGTTCCACATGGAGTTATTGTGGAAATAGAGGTAAATATTTTGTATTTGCCGAAATAGAGGTGATTATTCTCTATTCCTGGAGTGGTGTCTTTTTTTTTCTACTGACATGTGGCTTTGGGAGAAAATAAGAGAATGATATAAGGGGGTTGGTTTATTAACCAAATGGAGGAAATATTTCTATAACCGGAGTGGTGTTATTATTGATATGATGTCTCATAATGGAGTTGGAATTAATCTTGGGCGGGTGACTCTTTTTTTTGTGGTTATGGAGTTTTTTTGAGCAAAGAGAAGATTTCTGTGGTTCTCTTTTTTTTGATTTCGTGTCTATTTAGAGGCGAGTGGCATTACTGCATTACGAGTCATATGGAGATGTGTGTGCATTTTTCATGTTCACAAGTGTGTTATTCTTGGAGAAATATAATTTGGGAAAAGTCATGTTGAGAGAATAAGTCTTCGAGACAAATTTTTGAACACATTAGTCATATCCTGGAGTTAATTCTGAAATGTGTCAGTTAGACCTTTTTTTCTTGAGAATCATGAGTTTCCAAACTTATGTGTCTGACTAGACAATTTTTGTGCTGTTGTTTGAGCATGCGTCCGCAGGTGATTTTTCTGCTGACAAGCGATGTGATGAGCGTGTGCTGATTCTTTTCTTCTGATGGTGACAGATCAGAATTTTTGCAATATCTGGAAATGTTAGCTATAGCATTTCACGAAAGCGCATGTGTGAGAGTTTGCTTTCTGGCAAATTCCGGGGCTTTACATGGAGCATTTCTGGGGAAAACGCGGGAGTTATGCATATTATACATGTATTATGTATTTTGTGATTGGGGAAATCTACTTGTGATTATTCCTTTTTTTTATTATTTTTCTTCCTTTTCCTATGAGAGATATGATTTGGGGATTGAGCTTAAATAACATTTCTTTTTTGGACGGGAGATTTGGTTTTACCGGGAGGTGTAATTTTTCGAGGGTTGCTATACGAAATGGGAGTTTGACATTAAGTCTCATTGTAATTAATTATTGAGCAGTAAAGAGGTTTTTGCTGTTAAAAGCTGGAGGTTTTACTGATTTTGTGGGTTTGTTTAGATATTAGCTTGCGAGAATATTTTTGGGTCTGGGTGTTACGTGATTCTTTTCTTTCTTGAGCTCGTTACGAATTTTTTCTTTTTTTTTTTTTTTTCTTGTGAGCACATTCGAGTTCGAAATGTGAGTGCAGAATTCCGTGGAGTTGCTGTGATTTCTGAGTTGTGTGTGTGTGCTGATGTGCGAGTTTGGAGAATTGAATTGGAGAACTTGATGTTTTTTTTTTCTTAGAGAGTTGTGATAATGACTTATCATTTTAGTAGTCATATTTAAGGGAGTTAATTGGGAGACGTTCAGTTAGTATTTCTGACCTTTTTGAGATCGTTGTTTGATAGAAGTAGTATGTTTGGGTTAATTTTCTTAGATTGACCAGAGACTTGACTGACATACTAAACGCCCAAAAGTTCCCCGACGCCCAGCAAGACGTCCACCATGCCGTGAGGTTGCTGCCATGTTGTCCATCGTGATTACAAGTATTTCCATGATGGGTGATCGAGAGAATTCTACAGCGTGTTTTTTTGGGGATCTACAAGAAGCCGTGAGAGTCTTCTACGATGAGGGAGGCATTCCGTCTTCCTACAGTTGCTACAGCCTGCTATAGCCTGCTACTGTCTGTGCAGCTACTTGCAGACAAGCGAAGAGGGATATTCAAGAATCCAAATGCAGAAAATACGAGAGAAAATGCGTTTTGTGTTATTGGGAGATAAAGCGTGATAAGACTTTATTTTATAATGCCAGACGACTGCAGTTTTACTTGTTTTATTTTAAGCCGGCCAATGTTTTATATTATATAAGCAATTTTGCTAGGCGGGAGCTAGCATATAGGTGCGAGGCCGAGCAATCTGTAAGACATAGGGTTTTGATTAATAATATATTGTTCGTGCATTCTCTGTAACCTGTGGAATGTGGAGGACAGTGCAGAGTAACGACCTGAGAGTAGCGATCAATGAGTTCTAGGGGATGGCGTGAGATAAAAAATGCTTAGTTCGTCGAGTCAATGTACGACAGTTTATGAACTCTTCCCAAAGTGCCTTTGTGAAACTAGATGCAGCTAGAACC
>NC_061087.1:35758883-35768883 GCF_015104395.2 Macrobrachium nipponense | reverse complement strand
ATTCCAAACACTGATGAGAGAAGGTGAGTGACAAATAAAGATATTCTATAAGAATGTAGTACGACTTCTTCAGTAATCGGGTACGACTCCAGTTCAACGAGCTGTGCAGTAGGAACTCTACATCCAACCCATGATCAAATGCAATCCAGTTGAAGACGAACTTTATCTATCTTTACTACAATCAGCGAACTTTACTAGACAACTGTTCGCGTAACATTTCGTGACATTCAGTTGCATGTGAAATACTGTTAAAACAAAGAGAATACAGACTTGTCAAAGCAGCGGGTAGTATTTCTGAGACTCATGAGAGAGACCTTCCACTCACTGGTTGTCAAGTGATTTGAAATATAATAGTGCCCATCCTGCCTGAGTATTTATAGAAAACGGTCTCTAAGGTTGGATTCTAAAGACCTACTATAAGATTCAGGGCCTCTGTAAAACACGGTTTTTGGACTTTGCTCCTTGTCAAAGCATCGGATGTAGCTGAAAGTTGACATATGTATATTTTACAACCACACACAAATTTTGTCAGCATTATCAATAACCTAAACCCAATAGTTTTAATTTTTATAGAGTAAAAATGATCTAGCTGACGCCATGGCCAATGATTACGAGCCAAGAGTCGAAAAACATTCATTACGTAAGCAAAGTAAACACACCTTTTGACGAAATGTTGCGCCCCCCATCCACTAGACAGAAACCCATTCACCTTGTTCCATCGGCTCTGAAACCCAAAGACTTTATGAATGGCGTAACGATACATAGATGTGGGTGGGGTATCTATGCTAGCGTAGTAATAATTACTACTGTAGCAGTAGTGCCGCAACAGTATAGCAGTAATATACATGAATTAAACGTTTAGGCTAACTGCTGGGATCCTTGAGGATCATTTAGCACTTCTTACAACTACTTTGAGAAATGAGTTTTTTATAGCCAGAAGTTAAATTTTCTAATCCAACAATGCCCATGAGAGCCTTCAGTCTTTTCCTGAATTATGACGAGGCCAAAGTGGGTGGAGCCTCAATGAAGTTATCATTCTGACGATAATTATTGGTGAAGGTTAAAGCCAAAATGATGGTACCCGCTATTTTTTTTCAGTAAATAGGTAGATAGCCAATAAATAGAAATTGCATGACATTGGATATAGCAGTTATCAAATCAAGCTTGTCTGTTATGTTTTTGAAAATTACCAACTATTCCCTACATCTTGTCAATCTGATTGTGACCTATAAAGTAGACTGTAATTTCTTAGGAAACTTATTTAGGGAGTTAGACTAATAATCGAAGTGCTTTTGTATTTATTAACATATTTTGTTGGTTTGTTCATTATGACAATTATCAGTGGAGAGGTTCAGAGTTCATAAACGTGTGCTGCTTTGCTTGTATTTAAATTTGTTTGTTATGTTGCCAGAGGTATAGCCTTTGTTACGTATAGCCAATCTTTCCATTCGAGAAAAAGGGAAGAAATGCTGTCATAAGTTACGTAACGAGTGCGTTCGAAACCTTTTCTCTGAGTAAGTTGGCCCGTCTTCAAAAAAAAGTCACTTTTATATTGTAAGTACCAAATTTATTCAACCTACGTAATGCAGAATAAAGTCAAAATTTATGTGTAGATATAATGTGTTATTCTGAATAAGCCTATATTTATGAAAGCATAGATAAAAAGTTATTGCGAAAAAAAACCGTGTTACAGAGGCCCTGAAATTCTCATAGTAGGTAAAGCGATAAAGTGCAAATCTTTAGAGCACGAAAAAAAAAAACCCTTGAGAGATATAATTAGCTTGCCATAGTATGACCCAAGATCTTTAAGAACTATTGTCCTATAAGAGATACTCCAACTAGGAGTGTGGCCATTCAAGCCATGATGGTCAGATAATGTATTTTCTTTATTACGCAGATGCTTGTAGTGAAAACGATCCCTGTTTTCAGAATAAACGTCAGAACCTTTAGGAAAAACATGAGCGTCCCCATAAGTCCTTTGGCAGGAAAATCGAAATAGTGAAAGGGAATTATGATTAAGAGATTAAGTTAGTAAGGCAGTTTGTTAATTATAAAAAAAAAAATTAAGGGTACCCATGATCATGAAAATCTGAGAAATAATAGTTCCATGCATCCTGATTTTTATGAACTGGAAATAATCCCCTGGACGTGCCCTTATCCATTCACAATATTCCCCCACCTTGGAGCGTCCCCTCCCGATCCTTATTTGGTGTGGATCGAGCCTACTTGAGTGAACTCTGGAAGGAGCCTTTGAGTTAGAGACTTCTGAGAAAAAGGTGATAGGATTATATCCAAGTGGGCGGAAGAGATAGGAGATGAGGACGTGGTGCAGGAGAACGTCAGGAGATGAACAGGAGGCGAGACAGCAGTCTTCTGTAATATATATATATATATATATATATATATATATATATATATAATATATATATTATATATTATATATATATATATATATATATTAACATATATATATATTATAATATTATAATATAAACATATATATATATATATATATAATATATATATGATATATGTATATATAGTATCTGTACATATAATATATATATAGTTATATATATATATATATATATATATTATATATATATATATATATATATATCTATATATAGATATAAGTAGTTTTAGTTTACAGCAACTTAAAACACTGATAAAAATATTTAAATACTAAGAATGTTGGTAGGACTAAGATTTAAGCTGAAATCTAATCCTAGAAAGCACGCCGGTGTTAATTATGGTTTGATGGAAATGTTAAAAAAAGAGAAAAACAAATAAAATACAATATCGTATGGTTCCAGTACATCAACAATCCCCATTTTAACATGGACCATCTCCACAGAAGATTGGTTAATAATAAGAATCAGAAAACATATACTCAGGAACATACAAAATATTGAAGGAAAAGCTAATAAGAAATACCTAGAAAGTTTTTGTTACATTTAGAGAATTAACATGCGGCAAGATCTTATCAGAAATTAAAGAACGACTGAAAACAGAATTATAATTCTCAAGGAAATAAGATCATCATTAGCCCATCAGCGTTACAGAAGATGTATGAGATTCTTGTTGAACTCAGTTACAATTCATGGTCAAATTCACCAGGAGGCCTATTGAATACCAATTTCTACTATGATAAAGTGTCTTCACACGCAAGAAGAATCTTAAAAGATCTTTAATAGAAGGGCTTGGAGAGAGAATGAGAGTTCTGAAAGGAGAGAGGGATCAGAGTACAGTTACATCTGTGTAATTTTTTCGCATTTTTACCCGTTCCGAATCAGGACATGGTAACCAAAATATTCTGGTACAAAAACCACAGACAGAACCATATCACTATGAGCTCATTAAATACAGACAAATAGACAGACTTAAAGAAGAGAGAGAGAGAGAGAGAGAGAGAGAGTTTTATTTCCCTTTTTCTCTTATCTATTTCTACAATAGAGAAATTAAGGTTGTTGTTCGAAGCTAGACAAAAAAAAAAAAAGGAAAAAAAAAAAAAAACTTCAGACACTGTCCCGATCTGTATGCAGATTAACACAAGTCGTTTTCTTCCTTTCTTTTCTTTACGCTTATTTCTCATTTGGTTTCAGACTTTCGTAATAGCTTTTTCTATAAGGAACTAAGGCCAACAACAAATTCAATAAAGAAATGGTTATCAATTATTCCACATTCCATCCCTATTTAGAATAAATGCTTGAACATCTACAGTAAGATACTCGATTCAGCCAACTTCAAAGTCATATGCAATGGAATTCTTGATTTGATTTAGAAGGACACTTCATTTCATTTCCTCATTCATTAGCGTAGTCTTTTCCTTCCTGGTAGATCAAATCTGGTTTCAGTTATCCGAGGTGCTTATACCAAAAACCATTCTTATCTGTTAATCCCTGTCACCTGTCTGGCTGTGACATCGTTTGAGCGAGGAAAGGAATGTCACGACGAGAAGTTCTCTTATTAATAGTTTCAAACTATGACGTCACTACTGGGGAGAGAAATGTCATGCTATCAGTCAAGGCTCATAATGGTTCACAAGAGGAAAGCGCTTTCATACTCATATATCATGAAACGTTTTGCTCTGTTAATGTTTTTTATCTACTGATTTTTGTCTTGAGCGCTGAAAAAAGATATCTCGAGTTTTGTGATTTGTGGCTTTGCATCAAAGCTATTTTTTATATTTATTTATTTTTTGCGCGCTACACGTTTGGAGTTTTATCAGTTAACGCTTTTGACCACTTACAGTTATATTTGCAAATGAATTTTATTTCTAAGGCCATAAGCCTCTTTATTATTATTATTATTATTATTTATTATTATTAACATTATTATTATTATTATTATTATTATTATTATTATTATTATTATTATTAACAATGTGGATAAAAGAGAGAAGAAAATGTTAAAGTTTGCTTTGACGCTACAGTTCCTCACCCGATTAAGAGTACTTTTATTATTATTATTATTATTATTATTATTATTATTATTATTATTATTATTATTATTATTATTATTATTATTATTATTATTATATTCAGAAGAGTAAACCTATCCATATGGAACAAGCGCACAGAGGTCAAAGGCTTGAAATTCAAGCCTCCAAAGAATATGGATTTCATTATGAAGAATTAAGAAGTAAAGTGAAATACAGAAAGAAGAGATCCAACTTATTTAAAATGAGAATAATAAAAAGAGATAAATGGATGAAATAGTATTGAAATGGAAGAAGAATAGTAGTAGGGTTGTATTGCATTGTATTTTCGCTTGAACTTCTAAAGTTGTATTCCAGAGTGATCTAGAACAAGTGCTGATATTATGGCAGAGCGTGTTAATTTTGCTGTCTTATCATACTTCTCATCTTTTATTCTTTTCCTCAGTTCTGTGAACCACAGAACTCAACAGCGTTTGCTGAAAGAAAAAAATATGTAGTGAGAAGGAAAAGGGCGAGATATGAAAGTTTTGTCAGGGATCGTGTTCTCTCTGAAAACAGTAGCCACTATACTAAATTACACTGATCACCCTAGCAACTTGATACATCGCAGGCTGCTCGAATTTCATATTAAGTTAATCCCCAGAGGATTGACGGAATATGTTGATTTCTCTCAAACAGTGAAGGTCAATTAAGTGGAAATCTGAAAGGGTAACCTAACCTCCCCCGAGAAAGACATCGCTATAGGAGAGAGGAACTGCTAAAACATTTATAGATATGGACACCCCAGCACCATAGCATTTTCTTTTTTCAGTATCTTTGGATAAATGAAACTTACAAAGTAAGTATTTTGTTAATTTTTAGGTTATGTCAATATCGTCTCTAGCATCCCTTCATAATCAAAAGGAAAAATTCACAGACGCCCTTCACTTTTGGGCACTTGGAAAACATATATGCATATTTCTCAATTATGCGTCACACTTCATCTTTGTCGAGATTTATATTATAGTATGACCTACAAAAGAGTAAAATTTTAGGTTTAATAAAAATAAAACATAACCAGATGAAGGAAACAGCCACTAATTTCTAGCACAGTCCAGACGTTTAAAAATAAACGTTAACAATGTTAAGTAAATCTTGGCCTACCTTTATTGCCGACGGTCGCCACATGAAGTAGCCTAGATCAGCTTACTCTTGAAGTGGACACGTTTTATCAACAAGTCCTCCAAACGGATGCTGTATCTTCCTAGCGAGATTAATAGCGAATACTTCCGCATGTTACACTCTTATCTTTATCAAAACAATATAACTATAAATGGGATCTTTTTTATTATCATTATTTAAAGCAAGTACGCAGCATATTTCCTTATCTCTTGAACTGCAGTTATTGTTCGTTAACTTTAATTGGTAAATATTCAAAGATAGAAAAAAATGTAAAAGTTTCAATCCATCTCTGAAACATAGACAAACATGACACGTTCCATCAGAATATGAAGCAGGAAAATTTGAGTAATCAAAAGCAGTCAAAGCTAAAAGAGAAACGAATATAATACTTGTTATATTGATAATGAAAAGGTTGAACCAAAGCGCATCCAACGTCTTTCCTCGTACGAGGCTTTAATGTCCTCCTGTGAACTATTCGTTATGAAAATAATTTCCGAAAGCAGGAGACATTAAAGATTAAGATATAATGAAACACAGAGAAAATACACAGCTGGTAAGTGTAATAGAGTATGCTTTTGCGAACGAATATTTTTTTTCATTTGCTTTAACATATTAATTACACGGAGTGTGGATTTTCTCTAACCTTAATTTGCAATGCAGCTATAGTAAACTTTGCAAAACCTTATTAACAAACTAAACGTACAAATAGTGCTCAACGAATCAGTAGACCATGAAGATTAAAATTTCTCAACGAGAAAACATTCTAAAACGCAGCTCACAAGTTAACTTTACGTAAACCCTCACACACACACACACACTTATATATATATATATATATATATATATATATATATATATATATATATATATATATATATATATATATATATATATATATATAGATAGATAGATAGATAGATAGATAGATAGATAGATAGATAGATAGATATACAAGCAGTCAACTGCACGGCGCAAGTATTAGTAATTTATACGGAATATAAGAGATGTTTCCTTCCTCCCTGCTATGCAGAAAGGTTCTTTCTTATGAAGCGAAAGTCACGAGACGAAATGGTTCTGTAAAGGTGGGAAGTTAAACGAATTTTTACTTATTTTAGCCATTCATCGCTTAAGACAGTGAAAGGAGGAAGTTTGATAAAAAGATCCAGAAAATAAAGTAGAAGTTCTACGGTCTAAAGGTGGAACGGGAAAGCCCAACAATTGATTAGGAAGTAATAGTTGGAGAGGCTGAACAGCAAAATTGAAGAAAGGAAACGGAAACGGAGGTAAAGGAAAACGCTAGAAAGTGGGTATAGCTTCGGGACCTATGGGACGTTGCCAACACTCTTAGTGAATGACTACAGTGTCCCGCGTGAAATGCAATGACGTGACTTTCCTACGGAGTAACTTAAGCGAAAGAAAGGTCTTACAACCAGAAACAAAAATGTTATTCCAAGTAAAGGGTGTAATGCCAAAGTAGAACTCTAGTGAGTCATATAAGGAAAAAAATGTATTTAAATTGTAATAAACCTAACAGATTAAAAAAAACATCAATTTGAATTATATAATCGCTCTGTGATTTGTATGAATGTTTTTTTATGCGATAGATTGACATAGGAGACAAAATCATTTAAATAGAACCCAACTACCCAAACAAACATGATATACGTTAGTAATTTCTGATTCCATATTAAATTTAATTCTCCTGGCGTAACTGTATAGGTTAAATCCTAGATTAACGAAGCTCTAGCAGATTTCTGAATCCAGATTCTAAACATACTCTGCTGAAAGAAACTTATATGGATATCAAAATACACGGTACTGATTGTAATAGGAGTCTCTGGCTCTACATACATTTTTTTTTCACGCTGGTACAAGGTCAAACCTTGCCCAATTAATCTGTATCAAGCGTTTGTTTGTTACATTTCTGATTTATTATATTTTCATCCTCTCAGTAAAATGTAACAGGTATGATAAATGAGGTTTTCAGTATATGAGGTATGAGGGACTTTATATGAAATATGATTTGTTTGATGTACGCCTCAAAACTAATTCAGAATTCTAACATTGGAGATAAAAATATGCATTTAGCTTCTGTTTAACCTTCATATCCATATCTACCAGCCTTTGTTATTATACTTAAAGTTAAAGTCAGTTTTCGGTAACATTGATGTTTATAATTTATCTTCTATGATAATAATTTATTTATAGCAATCCGATAACATTGTACTATATACTACGCTTTCCCATTATGCTTAGTTCATAGTCCCGTCTACTTATTTTAATCATAAACTTTTATTCCAATGGGACTGATTTGAATCACACTTGAATTTTGTCCAATAATCACGAGAGAGAGAGAGAGAGAGAGAGAGAGAGAGAGAGAGAGAGAGAGAGAGAGAGAATATCTGCCCTCAAGGGAATATCATTAGAGTTCCTCACGCCACAGTGACATTATCGAACCTGTCACCACATGGCAGACTCATTGCTTATAGCATCATTGCACCTGCCATAAAGGAGTCAATGCAATGCTGCTATGAAACAGATCAGCATTTACTAGTTAATTGAACTAAATGTGCCATAGTGAATCGGAATCGTTATTCAAATTACATAAAAAGTAGAGTTTGCTACTGAACCCTAATTTTTTTTTTTTTTTTTTTACAAACATTTTTTGTTTTTTGTTTTTTGTTTACAAACTCGTCACTTGAAGTACCTTGCAGACATTGCTAAACTTAGACGGCGTTGAAGTTACGGCCGCAAGTGGGACAAACATCAAAATATTTTTTCGCTTTGGAAGGTCGAGAGAGAGAGAGAGAGAGAGAGAGAGAGATGCATGCGAAGTGGGTGGTCCAACTAGCTTTAAATACTCTTCTGGTGACGACATGAATCCTTGAACATAGGCCGATTACAGATGCCTCTCATTTTTCTTTTTCAGGAATGTTTTTTTATACATATTTCCAAGAGATAAAAAATGAGAGGGAGGAAAAATATCCTTCCATATAATTGGTAGTCAGCATTATCCCTCCCAGACGCCAGATTTTTTTTATTTTTATTTTTATTTTTAGTTAGAAACATCAGCCACTTGTGTCTCATAAAGAACAATAATTTCATCGCCACCACGATTTTTGTCAAGGGCAATTAAGACGAATGTGCTGGAGACAGCAAGGGCGGTGAACTAAAATGAAAAAATAACCAACTGAATCAGAGAATTTGTGAGATCAACAAAAGCGCTTGGGTCGTCTCATGGGCGTTCCACGAAAATCTGTGATCCATTTTCATCTGAAACACGAGGGTGTCTGTTTCCATCTAATGGTGTACACAAGACACACGTGGCAGCTGTTCAAAGGCGTGGAAGCCCTAGTCATTGCTGATCTTAATGGCAAATTACGATCCAGCCAGCTTAATTGTTCCGATGTTTCGGCATGTGCATCAGCTCTCTCTCTCTCTCTCTCTCTCTCTCTCTCTCTCCTCTCTCTCTCTGTGAACCACCCGACGTTCTCAATAATTGAACTTTCCTTAAAACCAACAGCCGTTCCCCTACTACTATGGAACTAGTAACTGGTATGTCAGAATCGCACAATTGTATCTCTCTGCACGTTATAGAATACGTTGCGTCATTGATATAGAAGTCTAAAAAAAAACTACTTACATAAACGTAGCATGAATTCTCACATTTTTCTTTCTAATTTTCAGGTATGAACTGTGGAGTCTCTTGGCCCCCGGAAATAGTAAGTAGAATGTTGAATGACTTTTTTTTTTCAATTGCATTTACATTATGTACGAATTAACAATAACAACAACACAATGATTTTCGGCATACAATATTAAAGATTATTATCATATGCAATCTCTTCGCAGCTAAATCTCTTGTCGGGGTCGATGTATTGCAATGTTTGACCTTGATTTTATTATAATTTAGAGCATGAAAACTATTTCAATATATAAATGTATTTGATTGATTACTTTCCGAATGTGCACTAAGATTTACAGAAATATGTTATAGATACTTTTAGACATACACAAACGTTAGCATACATAGAACATAACTTTTTTATTGCTAGGACTGTCCCAAAATTTATGAGGACCAAGTTAGTTCATATGTACGTATTATCAAAAGAGAGATTTGTCAAAATTTTAGTTTTAAATTTGATTATCAAAAGAGAGATTTGTCAAAATTTTAGTTTTAAATTTGATTCTACCCCTGGGCAAGACTAAACCAATATGAGAAATTGATACCCTGATGCATGATGAATTTAAACATGCACGCCCCATTTTCTAGAGAAGATTGAAACTTAATATTGAAAATAAAACTTATCTCTTTTCACCAGACAAATAAAACATGAAAGGTTGACATTGTAGCTTCTCTATAAAGGAAAAGCCTCTTGCGATATGCTATTAATAGAG
>NC_061087.1:35736383-35748883 GCF_015104395.2 Macrobrachium nipponense | reverse complement strand
TCGATGAACCATTATTCTATATAAATGTCATTCTTGTTCTACTGCATAAAAACCAACGAGCCATATTAATATATATATAATATATCTATATATATATCTATATATATAATATATAATTATATATATATTAATATGTATGTATGCTATTATTATATATATCTATGTATATATTATATATATTATATATACATTACATACTATATTATATAAATTGTATATATATACATATTCTATATACAATATATATATATTACATATAATATATAATATATATATCATAGATATATATATATAATAATATTATATATAGTGTATATATATTAGTATATTAATATATATATGTATATATATATATACACCTATATGATATAATATATCATAATATGACTTGGTTTTTCTTTATGCAGTGGAACAAGAATGACATTTTATATAAAATAAAGGTTCATCGTAAAAGCCCGGTGAGAGCACTGCCTGCAATATATATATATATATATATATATATATATCTATATATATATAATATATATATATATATATATCTGATGTGTGTGTGTGTGTGTAATTTAAGTATTCATATCACATGACTCTTATTGTACTGTTATGCCTTGCAATAACAGACTTGAGTACGTTTCTTCTACTCTCTAATCCCCATTGTGTGTATTATATATGAATATATATTATATAATAAAATCCACATAAAAAGGCATGTGAAAAATGGGACTCGGAACACGTACTTTCGTAGTATATTCTACATTTTCAAGTTCACACTAAGTAAAAACATAGTTTACAGAACTTTATTTACAAAATTAAGTAATGGTGGCCGGAGTTACAGTTTCTGGATTCGAGCAGCATTTTCTCCACACAGAAAGGCCAGGGAAAGAGGATCAAGAGATAATCCAAGCCGGAGGTTAAAATGGTAAGGATAGCACACAGTTATGTATCCTATACGAATGGTAGGGTATATGTATCCCATACGAGTATCGCTTTATAAAGTTACGTATAAGAATAACGGTAGTGCATAAGGGTGGTTGAACTACCGATCGTTAAGAAGAAAAGTCAATATAAGCCGTTATAATGACGAATGAGATCTGTAGTCAATATCGGAAAAACATTTAAACGTTTCGTACGTAATGTCTGCCTACCCTGAGGAATCTATTGAGCTTTCTACAAGACCATATGGCTCACATTGTGCATGTGTATACATTTAAGTGTGTAATTGATCGTGTATGTGTGCTTTTCTCGTATCTTTAATATATACTGTGGGTCGATTGGAAAAATTCCATTGATGTCATTTTCGAAAAGGGGAACAAAATTCAATGAAAACCCAACGGTAATTTAAAAATGTTCATTCTCATTTGCCCCTTAATTCAGTATATCTGAGGAACATAGCCAAATCAATTCAACCACCAAAGGCTTGTATATAAGGTTTTATAAAACACAACTGTTCACTTATCAGGATAAACAAGTTCCGTGTAACTGATGTAACTGTAATCCATCCTGGCAGAATATCTGTTGACCAAGGAAACGATAACAATAATTCCTCCAGTGGATTTTGCATCAAGCAGACAAGCAAACCAGACTGACTCAAACAACAGCAGAGGTATCACGTACTGGTAACTTGTGCCTTCATACCAACACCGGAAAACACTTGAGAAAGAGCCAAGAGTCTAAAGGGGTCTTTTAAAATTTTAGGCCCCCATACACTGAAAGATTGTCTGAAGGACTTTTGAACGATTGTCGTTATCGACCCACACACACGCACTATTCATACAGTATGAATGATCTCCGCACCGATTTCAGTCTGAACAAAGATTTTGTCTCGAGAAGACATGGCATCATCTCCGGAAGAGACGCGCGCGATAGCGTTTTATCGGCAGACAAACCCATACATTGAGCGATCTGTGTATGACAGACTTGAGTCGCAAGCCATCAACCCGGTAATGACAGTTTCCCGCTGAGATCGGTCAGACACGAAGCTCCTCCCACTTTTGCATTCAGACAAGCCCATACACAGTGTTTTTGTGAACGATACAGATAGCCGTTCAGACAATCGTTCAGACACTCGTTCAGTGTATGGGGGCCTTAAGAACCAGGTCGTGATTAAACACAGTTGGGGAGGGTCTACTCAAGAGGAAGTCGAACTTGAATATCGTATAGCCCGGCGAGATGCCCTACCTAGAAAAGGGAGCGGACCATTCTGCCAGCTCATGTGTAGCGGAACTGACATGACATTCGCCACACTGAAGGGAATCAAAAACACGAAGATAAGTTTCATGAATTGGCGTTTGCCTTACCAGTAATTGTCGGAAACTTGTTTTTTATTTTTTCCGCCGCTAGATATGGTGATAATTAGGGATTTTCCTAATTCGTGAGAGGGCAATGTTAATGAGAGAGAGAGAGAGAGAGAGAGAGAGAGAGAGAGAGAGAGAGAGAACGATTTCATCCTCGTACAGTGAGACCCTTCTGTTTAGAATTAGATGGTATAAATTTTTAAGGAGCGATATACACTTCCTCTTTTTTATTCTCTCTCTCTCTCTCTCTCTCTCTCCGACCCATGATTGTTGGCTATCTAACAATTACGTACCTATTCAACACAGTGATTATAAAGGAACTATTTCATTTCAACCCAACTCGTCCTCTTCAAAAGTCTACCGCGGTCCCTTAGTTTGTAAAGTGAGTTACATAGCCAGTACAATCTCATCATTGTTTAAACAGGAAATTTTCTATCAATGGAAAATGTAAACATGCAATACTCGTACAGGTACAACCACACAATGCCAAACATTCAGAATCACGGAGTAAAATCCTTACTATTCAAGTGAATCTTTGGTGCTACTTTTGCTTATCAACTACGCGTCACCTACTCCGAGGTGGTAGTACTCAAGATGGAATAACATCTTGGTAGTACTTAACTCCGTATGGTATATGTAAAGTACACGGCCGCACGAGGAAATCGTTTATTAATATAATTAGTAGCCCACATATACAGAAATGGGTGTATATAATATTGTTATCCCCTTGCACTAAACATGGCGGAGGCTCCTTGCGACGCCATGTTTAGTCCTAACCCGTAGGGGATCGCAATATTATATACACCCATTTATGTATTGTGCGGGATACTAACTATATTAGTAAACGATAACCTCGTGCGGCCGTGTACTTGACATATACCATACGGTGTTAAGTACTACCAACTCGGAGTAGGTGACGCGTAGATGACAAGCACTTTTAAAAGGGCTGAGAGAGATCAACTTTCATATATATATATATATATATAATATATATATATATATATATATATAGTATATATATATATATTAATATTATAGATATATATATATATATATATATAATATAGAATATATATATATATAATCCTATACCTTTTATTTTTCCATGCCATCACATAAAATTGTCTTTTAAAAGAAAGAATATAACGGTCATGGCTGAAGTTGGAGTAATTTTTACTAAGTGAAAGTTACGATTTAAAAATATATTTACTTTGCTTAAATGTAAATTTTTGCGTTAATCATTACAGAATTTTCTTGCTAAGAAGCCACAGAGAGAGAGAGAGAGAGAGGAGAGAGAGAGAGAGAGAGAGAGAGAGAGAGAGAGAGATTCTTTTGTTAATCTAAAGTTGCAAAAGTCAGTTCCCATAAATAAAAGATTGGAGACTCCCAAAAGCCCTGTCCTCACCGAATACAATTTTCCGACCAAATGAGCATAAAACGTCCTTCAACGGGGCCCCATTCCTCTCGAATTATTGCCTATTTCGGCTGCCAGTGGGAGAACCTGATGGAAGCTGTGAAATTATAATAATTGGATATGATTTAACACCAAGGAGGTAGGCGCCTGTGTGTAAAGACAAGCGAGAAAAACTGGACAACATAACAGCAGCCATAAAACCCCGTCGGCAATCCTCTCTCTCTCTCTCTCTCTCTCTCTCTCTCTCTCTCTCTCTCTCTCTCTCTAAGACTAAAACCTCATATATATATATATATATATATATATATATATATTATATATATACTATATATATATATATATATATATATATATATATATGAAGTTGTTGTCCACAGGGAAAAGAAAAGCTTTTCTTTTCCCCTGAGGATTACAACTCATATATCTATCTCTATTAATTACACTACGTACATAGTTGATATATCAGATGTTATTTAACAAAACAAACGCACACAAACACAGGTATATATATATATATATATATATATATATATATATATATATATATACACATATATGTATGTATATGTATATATATATATATATATATATATATATATATTATATATGTGTGTGTGTGTTCGTGTGTGTATACATACATACATACATACATACATACATATATATATATATATATATATATATATATGTGTATACATACATACATACATACATATATATATATATATCCCTGTGTTTGTGTGCGTTTGTTTTGTTAAATAACATCTGATATATCAACTATGTACGCGGTGTAATTAATGGAGTGACAGAACCTATTCTATGGATAACGTTTGTCTCGTTCTACAATGATGCTTGTATATTGTGCGTATGAAGTCGTAAATGGGAATAGTTTTTCAAAGTACATTCCCCAAGCATTTTATTAAGTAAGGTTAGGACCTTCTCTGCAAGACCTGGGCCCTTATGTAAAATGATAAATAGACAAACTCGTTTATTTAGGAAATTTGGGGCTCAGGTGTAGATAACGTAAGGTCCGTACTTTTCGCGTACTTTTGCAAAGTACACAATAATTCTTTTGCTACTAAAAGAGCCGACGCACTCCATAAACAAAATCCTGTAACCACCAAGGTTTTATAATGCAGAAACCTCCGACTCTGCTAACCAGAGCTTTAGAGCCTAATCTTTACAACGATAACATTAGGAAAATAATTTTGTAAATGTGTCTGTCCATTTTATCAAAACAGATTCTGGAAAAAAGAAATTAAATCCAAATGACTGTAAGTGATTGAGTTCAGTTTGAAAAAAAATGGAGAAGTCTCATCGAAGTGAGTGCCACTAATCTCTTTTTCTCAGTCGCCCCACTCAAATTTTATGACCTAAACTCTGTCGATTCACCCCACAGCGTCTTGCCGAGGAGAATGAAAAACATCCCACCTTGTGATCAGTTATCTTTTATGGCATCTCTTTGAAGAATCACCGTCATTAAAGAGATTTTGAAGAATACACGAGCTCTGGAACATCATCTCCCCTCCTTCATCATGCAACTGATAGGAAGCTCTCTCGCATGACAGGTTGCCTGAAGTTGCTCCTGTGATTAGATCGGTGGCCGAAGCCCCTGGGCCATCGAAGAGAGCCGAGAAGTAACCCTGGGACAGTCGAAGACTAACCCTTCTGTCTACGGACGCGGTAAATACTATGTTGGCACATTAACCAGATTCCGATCATACTTACTAATCATCATTTTCGGTGTAACGATGGAAGCGATTGACAATTGTTATGCAAATCACCCTATTACTTATAAATCCTGGTACCAGCTTTGCATTTACTTTGTGAGCTTTGTATTAACTGGTCGCACGTGTATATCATGTCGATGAGAATAAAAAAATGTCCAAGAGCAAAAAAGAAATAGGTGATCTGAGCCCTTCCGTGTATAAAAGTACATTTGAACACCTCAGCATGTGTCTAGAAGCTTATCAGTGTAGAGAGAGAGAGAGATACTTCTAGCAGCCTTAGTCTTCTTAACTAACAACAGAAACAGATGTGAGGTGATTAAGTTTACGATAATGGAGGAGAGAGAGAGAGAGAGAGAGAGAGAGAGAGAGAGAGAGAGAGAGAGTTCCTGTTCTCTCATGGGAATTAACAAATGAACCAACTCAGTGAACCAAAATACGACTGCCTGCTGAAGCCTTTGAACTGAGGTAAATCCAGTGAATACTGCGTTTCATATTGATGAGCTTCATAAAACTGTCCACACTAGGAATACTAAAGAGCCTTTCAAAGAGAAAGGAAATGATTAATATTATTTTCACATGTGATTATTATTCACGAAAAAAGAAAAAAACGCGCCGTCTCCATTATTTTAGCAACAAATGAACAATACTTGTTATCAATGTAAATTGTTGGTCCAACATCATAGCTTCTAGATAATGAATTAGATCATTTAATATGCTATTCCAGTCTTCTTTCAAATTCCTACCAAGTGATAAAGTTATATTTTCCATGTCCAAATTTTTGCGAGAGGTCTAATGAATTACTGCTGTACCCACCGTCTACTCCGTGGTTATACCCACTGAGACGAAGACGTCGATGTCGAGCCCACCATCCTCCCAAATATTTTATCATATGATAGTAAACAGTTCGAGCAAGAATCACTCTCTAACTCTGGGTATTACCCTATCTTATCCCCTCCTCTGTGAATCATTTATTTTGTATATTTCCTGTTCACTTTGTAAATAATTATCATATGATAGTAAACAGTTCGAGCAAGAACCATTCCCTAACTCTGGATGTTATCCTATCTTATCCCCTCCTCTGTGAATCACTTATTTTGCATATTTCCTGTTCACTTTGTAAATAAGCCAACCTTTTACATTCAGAAAAATTCGTTATACGAATGATAATTTTCAGTTACAGTGTAATGGCACTTTGCAAGAATTGTCGAAAATGGGATGCTTTGGAGGATCTAGACACAGGACACGGAAACTTTCGATTGACCTGTGTGCACCCACATCCCAATCCCTAGCTCCAAGAAACGGTCAAGACTATGGATCCCTTCGGGGGTTAGTGCCGTCAGTGCAGCTCATACGGTGCACTGTAAGGTTCTTTTTCGGCGTGCCTTCGGCCCCGTACCTGCAACCCTTTTTGTTCCTGATGATGTATCTCCTTTCATCTTCTCTTTCTTCCATCTCACTTTCCATCCTCTCCTAACATTTGATTCATAGCGCAACTGCGAGGTTTTCGTCCTCTTACACCTTTCAAACCTTTTACTGCCAATTTCCGTGTCAGTGCTGAATGACCTCATAGGTCCAAGTGCTTGGTCTTTGGCTTAAACTCTACATTCTGTGCAATTCAACACCACGGAAACTAGCATGCACTGAACACAACTTGATCTCAGACTCATTTCGATGGGACATCGCCAGCGATACAATCCAGCTCCTCCGACAGCAATATGAAGCCGCAGTTTCATTACTCCTAGGGCATCTGCGGCACGGATCTTGTAAGTTTGTTGTTATAGATAGTTTTATGAAAATTATTAGGTAATTAGGCAAACTATGTATTTTAGTTCATTAGAATCGTTTATTCAATTTTTTGCTTGATATTATATATATATATATATATATATATATATATATATATAGATATAGATAGATATATTGGTCATATATATATATATATATTAATATAAGATATTATATTAATCTAGATATATATATATATAATATATGGTATTATATTATAGATTATATCTATAATATAATATATATTTATATGTATATCTATTATATATTATATATGTATATATATATATATATAGATATATATATCTTAATATATCTATTCATGTATATATATTATATATATATATATATATATAGATATATATATATATATGTATATATATATATATATATATATATCTATATATATATATTATCATATATCTTATATAGATTATATATATATTATATATATATATATATACTTATATATATATATATATATATATATATATATATCTATATATATATCATATGGTATATATATCATATAATATTTATAGTATCCTATCATAATTATTATATGATTGGTTATATATATATATATATATATGATATATATATATATATAACATTATATATATATATATATATATATATATATCTATATATATATATATATCTATATATATGAATAACTTGATCACGAAGTATATAAAACGTGATGCTATGTATAAATAAAGGTTTTTTGCCACGAAGGAAAAAATGAAAAAGCGAGATAGCCGAGTACTTTCGGCGGTCCTGTTCGGACCCTTTACTGAGGGTCCGAACAGGACCGAAAGTACTTGGCTATCTCGCTTTTTCATTTTTTCCTTCGTGGCAAAAACCTATATATATATATATATATATATATATATATATATATATATATATATATATATATATATATATATATATACTACACAGTTGTATCGAGGAGACTGAAGACCTCCACCTTTAATTCCTTGACTGTATCATGGCATCCGAAGCTCTATTAAAAGTTTCGGTGTTATCCCAGAATTTCTAATTGCTATTTTAGCTTCCCGGACTTTTTGGGAAGGGTCTAGGAAGGGAAAAACATGTCGGGAGGAGAGTCCTTTAAAAAAGGGAGTAAATCTCTCTCTCTCTCTCTCTCTCTCTCTCTCTCTCTCTCTCTCTCTCTCTCTCTCTCGGCTCTCCTCTCTCTCGTCTCTCTCTCTCTCACTCTCTCTCTCTCTCTCTCTCTCTGCGTAATGACGAAAACACTGAAACCTAAGACCCCAAGTTTGTTACCAAAATTATATTCTTCTGAGAGCTGAATGCTTTATAAATATATTAGTGGACGTTTTGAGAAACATGCACAAAAGACAGCAGCATTGTTAACATATTTCTTGAATAGCTGTATTTTCAAACCTAGACTCAGAAAAAGGGAAGTAAAGAGAAATAAACAAGAGAGTGTAAGGGGAATGTGAGGAAAGGCAAAACTTTAATAATGGCAAGATTGGCACTTTTGAAGTAAGATGGCTATAAGATTTCTCCTACAAACGCATATCAATTTTTGGAAAAGTGAAAAATATTTTACAAAAAGAAAAACCCCAGGGCGAAAGATCGGCGAAGGATAAAAACAGAAAGCAGTAAGTGAATAAAAGTAATGACGTGTATTAGGAAGTGAGAAAATTACACAAGAGCGCGTTTACTTAAAAAGAAAAGAAAAGAAAATATGTATAGGTGAAAGTACACCAACTAAGTTTTCCCAGGTAAGGACGTAAAATCCATAATAATCATAACATTAATAACAGAACAGAGGACTATGAAGAACTTGAGCATTACAAGAAATATACATTTTTTGAGGATAATGTTTCATGAAAATTCTGAGAAGCTAAATGTCCTATCAGCGAATGAACTGTATGGTGTTGACTGAAGTGTTCACTCATTTGAGAATGAAATCAACACCATGTTGAAGAGAAACTTTAACATTTCTAGTTTTTGTTTCTCATTCCCGTTATGTAAAAAAAGCTTATTTTAGAAATATCTGCTCTATATTTACACTTAAGAAACAGCTTAAAACATAGGAATGGTAATATTACACTAAAAAATATCTTTAGCCCCTTGTTTTGTTATATATATATTTTAAAGGTACTGTGTTCCAGTTATGGTCTTTGGTCAATCTGCCTCAGAGTCTGATAAAAAATGTTCTCAGACATTTTTGGGCCTGTCATAAAGGTCATAGGTCATTTAAAAGGTGAATGTTTTAGTTTATCTACCCTTCGGGAGAGTTTTGACATTTGGTGATTAGTTTCTTTAAACATCATTCAGCTTTGAAGTTGTTCCCTTCTTATCTCAGAAACTTTAGAGATTCCTTCATTCGACAATTCCTTCATTTTTCATAATTCTTACCTGGATTATTCTTATGTTAAAAATGTTTCTTGTGATCTGTTACTTAAAATTTTATAAATTCATATTTATGCAGCGTTTAAATTTAACTGCAATTGCATTTTTTTTATTTTACCGTCGAATGGTAATATCTATAGAGACACTAACTATAGTTGAATTATAATTTATTATTGCAGTTATAAATATTATTGTTATTATATTATCGTCAGTATTAATACCAAGTAATATTTTTATACTTCACCATCAATTTAGTAAAGCTTGTTTTGCAGTTATTATCATTATTTCCTACTCCACTTTTGTATCAGATCTTCGTGAAATTTGACAACGTATTATACCGCCACTCCAGAATTCTTTGACTATGATGACTGAGGTAGGCACCTCCGAGTTGACAAGGTTAAAATAAGTCAAAGTTCGTAAAAAGTTTCATCAAGATTTCTCTTTCAGTAAGGTAACCGCGACAATCATATGAAGTCCTTCAGATATGTTTCCAATGATTTGGAACCTCAATCCTTAATATCTATACATGCCGAAATTCACCAATTTTTTTACGGGTAAAGTCCATTTTTTCATCTTAAAAAAAGTTTTCTCACAATGTATATTGTATGGAACTCTCAGCCGCGGCCCATGAAACACTTAGCCACGGCCTGGTGGTGGCCTGTGTTTTTGACATCTATAGGTGTGCCAAAATAAAAACTACTGAGTTTAGAGCACTGCAATTTGGCACGTTTGATGATTGGAGGGTGGATGATCAACATACCAATTTGCAGCCCTCTAGCCCCAGTGAATTTTAAGATCTAAGGGCGGCTGGAATGGACAGACAAAATGCATCTCAATAGGTTTCCTTTACAGAAAACTAAAACGATAAAACTGGAATCGTTGTCTTTGTTTCATTCAATGACGTCTACGTCTGCTCTGAGCTAAAAATTGAATAAATAAATGAATAAATAAACAAATAAATAAATGAAGTTTGATCTGAAATTGTTCCAAATTTTCTGGATTTACAAAATGTGAAAAATACCTCAGATGATCAAGGCCCAACGCTACAAGATGTAACTGAGAATTCAATAGCAAGGCAAAATTTAATAGCTTCCACATGCAATCTATTAGACTTCTGTAATTATCATCATTATTATCCCGAAATGATAATATTAGTATTAAGAGTTTTCCATTTTTTTTCTTCTATCTTGGTCATCCTATTCGACTGGGTGGTATTTATAGTGTGGGGTTCCGGGTTGCATCCTGCCTCCTTAGAGGTCCATCACTATGTGCGCTGTTTCTAATAGCACGTCCTTCTGCATGAGTCCTGGAGCTACTTCGGCATCGAGTTTTTCCAGGTTCCTTTTCAGGGATCTGGGATCGTGCTTCCTAGTGTCCCTGTGATTATAAGTACAATTTCCACTGCCATATCCCATATCCTTCTTATTTCTATTTTCAGGTCTTGAGACTTATCCATTTTGTTCACTTTCTTTCTTGTATACTCTGGTGTCCCGTGGTACTGGGACATCAATGAGTGATACTTTTTCTTTATTTTGTCATTATTATTATTATATTATTATTATTATTATTATTATTATTATTATTATTATTATTATTATTATTATTATTATTATTATTATTATTATTATATGGCACAGTTTTTCGTGTCGAAAATTATGATAATGGATGCAGGTTCACAATGATATAGCATGTGAGAAAGGATGAACCTAGGACAAGGTTCGAAAGCTTTTAATATTTGTTAAAGACGATCAACGCTCACATGCTAGAGTATTGTGGACCTGCAACCATTATTATTATTATTATTATCATTTTGCTAAGAAAAGACGAAAATATAAGATGCTGCAACCCGCTATGAATAAGCATAACCTCCATCACCTCGAGGCCGTGTAGTGTAGCGACGGGGAGCATCCCTGCCCAAGAAATAAACAAGCATTCCTTGGGATCAGAAAAGATGATCCCGCGGACAGCATCCTCGAGAGGTCTTCCGCGGGAACGTGACCTGACATTTGCAGCGGCCATTTTGAAATGCGTCGAGCGACATGAAATGTGTGACATGCCTTGGATCAAAAGGCTTTGGGGGATAGAGATCCACTCGGTGCTATCAAATGCCAATAAAGTGGATCCTCCCTTTTTTTATTTATTTATTTATTTTCTTCTTTTTATCCACGTACGAATGTATGAATGAAATGTTATCGTGGTTGGAAATGAAAGCGGATGACGCCAGCTTTCCGGTGTGGTTTCGGAATCTGGTGAGATTAAGCCTTCGGAATATTTCGTTCTATTCAGCCTCGATATTAAATAGATAAGCACAGATCGCAAATGAACGAGGCAGGCTGCTGTTTTATTTGTTAAGCCCTTTTTCACATTCTACCATGTTAACTTTGTAAAAGAAATTACACAATATTTAAGAAAAAAATGTTCATACCGACTCTATGTTAAAGACCAAAAGAATCCACGGTATTTGAGTCAATACTACTTTCCGCTCTCAAGCATACTTAGCTGTAAAGCCGTGAAAAGGAAAAGCTGGCTTTGGAAATATTTAAGTGCAACATGTTCTCATGAGCTCTTGCAAAATTCGTCCTTTATTTCATTGCATTTATTAGACATGGTTCATAAGACAGGAAATAAAGCTGTTTTCACAAAATTTTAGAACGACAAAGAAAACTGACCCCACTTACTAGAACTAAGAATCAAATTCATTTGGGAATTGAGTCCCCCGCCAGCACGACGACCTCATAATACTCATTACCCCCGCGATGGCACCAACACTTAAGTAGTATTGTCTTTTATTAACTGTTATCAACGACACTAAGGAAATGACCCCTGTGTCGCTTGTTGCCGCCTCTTGGGCCATAACACAGTCTAGACCCGAGTGTTTTTCGGGAACGTTTC
>NC_061087.1:35636383-35728883 GCF_015104395.2 Macrobrachium nipponense | reverse complement strand
TTAGAAGAAAACCTTCCCCATCATAAAGTTATAAATTCCAATAAACAGGAAGGACCTGTAAAAGTAATAACTTAATCATTTTTATGCTGATGAGGTTATTCATTAGCAAAGGCAAAGATTTATAGATAGATATTTACTCTGAGAAGAATAATTATAGTAATAACCATTATAACAGTAATAGAACAAAGATATAATAAAGGAATAAAGAACTCCCATAAGATGGAAACTGTAGACCAGTTAGATGAAAAAATCCGCTAAAAGTCGCCATAAAAATAAAATAAGAGAAGCCATGGTGCTAGAAGTTAGTGAGGCTGTAACCAGGGGCGGAGGATTGTCAGAGGGAGAGAAAGTGACCACCTCAACCCCAGTCCCATAAAGAGGAAGAAACCAAAGAAGAGAAATAATTAACATATATTTATGGTCGTCGTAAACTTGGAGAAATGGGCTGACAGGTCAGCAGCAATCGTCAACTTTGACAGGAAGCCACTGTTTGCAGTGTAGTGCCTTGGTGAGCTTCCCGTTTGGTGTACTTTGACTTTCATCACTGTTGTTCACTGGAATTACGACTTGAAAGAATATTTAATGAATCGAATTACCTGACGGAGAGAAAAGGGCGCAATGGCAGTTTCGCCCGGGTGACATCTAAGGAGCTAAGAAACCATTTCTGTGGCGTCGTTTCCCCTTCTCAAGCCATTAACCCATCAGTAAATAGGTCCCTTAACTTTGAGCGGAAAGGGTGAAAGTAAAAGGGTATTTTCATTGCTCAAAACGGTTTGGTTTTCCGAAACGGAAGAAGGAAATTGCTGCCATAACAGGGTATATGAATTATTACTTGTTTGCAGTACGATAAAAATTCTACTAATACTGCGCCATTAACTGTCCTAGCGGATAATAATCATGTTACAAAGGATGAAGTTCAAGAGATACATTCCCGTACGATTCTAGTGTATCTATTTTCGAAGGGGTGCGCACACATGCATGCAAATAGTATATATATATATATATATATATATATATATATATATATATATATATATATATATATATATGTGTGTGTGTGTGTGTGTGTGTGTGTGTATATGTATGTGTGTATGTATATATACTATATATACATATATATATATATTATATATATATATATATATATTTATATAGTATATATATATATATATATAGTATATATATAAAGGAAGAGGTGTCCAATCAGACGACAGTCATGTACACGTGTTTATTAACAAATGTTTCATGTTGTCACCAACACATCATCAGTCTATTCATAAAGAAGGAAACAGCTGAGTGATGTGTTGGTGACAATATGAAACGTTTCTTAATAAACACGTGTACATGACTGTCGTCTGATTGGACACCTCTTCCTTTATATTTTGGTTTTCCTGATGTGATATATATATATATATATATATATATATATAATATATATATATATATATATATATCATATATATATATATATATATATAATATATATATATCTATATCTTATATATAAATATATATATATATTATTATTCTATATTTATATTATATTATAATAATATATATATATAATCTATATATATATATATATATATATATATATTAGATATATACTATATAATATATATATATATATATATATATATATATGTGTGTGTCATGTGTGTGTGTGAAAGATTGGTCGCTGTGTCTATGATGACTCAATCAAAAGCAATAATGCAATCATAAATGTTGAATGTTAATCGGCGACTTCCTTTGTAATCAGCTCTCACGCTTGTGAAAAAGTAATTAACTTGAATATTCATTTCTGTATCAGATTCACGGACATTTTTCATCAAATATTCCACTGAAACATTTACGCACCGGGAATCGTCTAAATGCTGATAAGGAAGATTTCACTGACCATCAAAAACAGGCTAACAGCTTTGAAATACTACTGAATACCTGTACGCACCATAATGTATTTCTTTCAGCTTTATCACAGGTTAAAATCGCGCCGATAATTATTTAAAAAATGGCATAAATACAGTCGTTTCCTTTTATATTAGTTACAGCAGAACACAATAGGCCAAAAGTGATGGCGACCCTTTCAAAATGTTTCGGATATAATCGTAAGAAAAGAGCTATAGGCAAACAGATAGACAGACAGAGCAAAGAACTTCAGCTGTGTGTGAACAATTAAGAAAGGACGGGCAGTTAAAATTTATAACTAAGTGATGTCAAAGGTTAAAACTATCTCCATGCAGAAATGTCTCTATCTTTACTTTTAGATTCCTCACGACACAAAATATAAATTATGTTCTACCCATTCCTTTCAGCTCTGAATATATACTTAGACAAAAGAAACTTTCTGTGTCCTAGTAATATTTCTAAAACCAAATCCTTTCTTCCTTGGTCGGAACGAAGTGATCGTTTCAGATGATGCTTTTTTGTTTTCATTTACAGGTGAAACACTTTGCTAGTTTGTTTCTAAACCTTTCAAAGTAAAATTCAGACTCCTTATGTTTTTGAAGGATAAACCGTCTTTGATTAACAAAATTTCTGTAAACTATTTTTATTTTATTTATTTATTTATTTATTTTTTTTTTTTGACAACGGTACAAAAGGTTTCGTGCTACGTGAATGATATCGTTACGATTATCGTCATTATTTTCTCGAATTAACGTATAAAAAGTAGCATAAAAAAATATTACCATCATCCCTTTACCATGTACTAATAGTGAACCAGCGTTAAAAACATCACTAAAAGTGTCATGACTACGAAGTGGCCTGACGAAATTATGAGTCACTATCGGCACTCCCTCTCCGGAATCATCGCGTTTTATGAATCACTGAATTTTAGTTTCGGCATATTTCCCGTTGACCGTTTCTTACATAATAAACTTCCCTCTAGCAGTCTATTTGGTATTCAAAGACTGGAAGTCATTGCTGTTTAATACTGCATCTGAAACGTATGCTATATGATACGTATATTTTAATTTATTTTACTTTTTTCATGTTAATATAATTTTTCCTTTCCTTCCTCCTAATTCGTTTTATTTGTGCTAACTTTTTTTTGCACAGCCTTTATATCTCTTTATTCATCATTGCAACTTGATAGAATCTGTGGTATTTGCTTATTTAATGAAGTCACGTGCATCTACTGTGCATATACTTATACACACACACACACACACACACACACACACACACATATATATATATATATATATATATATATATATAATATATATATATATATATATATATATATATATATATATATATACCATTTACCGGTAATCAGCAGGGTCCATCAAACGCATAAACAAATCCATGGTTCATTACAAAAACGTTTCGCACATACACTCAGTGCATCATCTGTCTGTAAAATTAAAACACACTCATTAAAAATAATGTAAATAACCGTAAAATGTAAATAAGAACATAAAAAAATGAAAAAACTTAAGAATTGACTTTACTTTAAAACACCATCACAAGAATTGTGTCAAAAGTAAAAGAGAGACCCAGCGCCTAACAAGCTGTTAGAGTGGAGAAGGAAGAACGAATGACCAAGACTACAGACCTACCCAAGAATTCAGTTATGCTAGATATAGAGGAGCAGATACGTTGGAGTTTGAAGACGGAACCAGCCGTTTAATGTATAAAGACTCAAGGGTGGTGAGGTAGTTACTGTGGCTTGTACCACTAATAATATAAAAATGTTTCTTATCAACTTGATTCCTGCATATGGACGCATGGTTCCTAATATTAGAGAATTCAGGTTTGCTAATTCTCTGTCCCGTTCTGAAACTAAAGTTACTATGAAAAATGAAGGTAACAACTCAATACCTTTCTTAGACATTAGAGTCAGTAGAGATAATGGTGAATTTCCCACATCAGTATACAGGAAAAAATCGTATACGGGACTTGCCAATAATTTTTATAGTACATGTTTTAAGAATTTTAAATTGAACTCCATTTACAATATGGTTTACAGGGCTATCCGTTACTCTTCAAGCTGGTCACTTTTTCACAATGAAACAGTTTTTGGTAAGTTTCTTTTCACAGAACTCGTATCCAGAAAATTTGTTTATAACATTATTGACAAACTGCTTTCAAAGAAATTTTTAAGCCAACTCCCTCTTACAATGTAGAAAAGAAGAAACTATTCGCTACCATCCCTTTTATCTCAGATAATAAGTTCTTAAGAGAAGTGAAACGCATTATTGAACTAGAGTTTGGCTGCCTTAATATGCATCTTATCCCTATCAATCCTCTTAAGACTTGCACGTTTTTCCACCACAAAGACAAACTGCCGACCTTCATGAGATCGAACATTATTTACAAATTTAAGTGCCTGGGATGTCCCGGTATTTATGTTGGTTCTTGCCGAAGGTTGTTGCAGATGACATATTGCAGTCACATGGGATTTAGCTTCAAAACGGGACAGAGAATTAGCAAACCTGAATTCTCTAATATTCGGAACCATGCATCCATATGCAGGATTCAAGTTGATAAGAAACATTTTTCTATTATTGGTGGTACAAGCCACAGTAACTACCTCACCACCCTGGAGTCTTCATACATTAAACGGCTGGTTCCGTCTGTAAACCCCAACATATCTGCTGCTCCTCTATATCTAGCATAACTGAAGTCTTGGGTAGGTCTGCAGTCTTGGTCATTCGTTCTTTCTTCTCCACTCTAACAGCTTGTTAGGCACTGGGTCTCTCATTTACTTTTGACACAATTCTTGTGATGGTGTTTTAAAGTAAAGTCAATTCTTAATTTTTTTTTTCTAAATTTTGTTTTTATTTACATTTTATTGTTATTTATAATATTTTTATGTGCGAAACGTTTTTGTAATAAACCATGGAAAATTTTATGTGTTTGATGGACCCTGCTGATTACCGATACAATATCTTATCTGGAACCTTTATATATATATATATATATATATATATATATATATATATATATATATATATATATATATATATATATATATATATATATATATATATATATATATATGTATATATATATATATATATATATATATATATATTTGTAATATATATATATATATATATATATATATTATATATATATATATATATATATATATATATATATATATATATATATATATATATTTAGTTCATATGATCAAAATTCCATAAAGAAACCTTCGTTATATCAAACTTTCGTCTCCTTCGGTATCTATCACCAACTCCACGGTTATTATAGTAAACTCTCAGTGCCTTATTAGCCTCACATATAAAATGTTCCAACTCCGCACTTATAACTGTGTTATGTACAATTACGTATTCAACCATAAACAGTATTGCTTAGGTAACCTCTTAATCTCTTACCCTGTTAAAGCCAGCATCTTCAAGCATAAGATTTACTTTTAACTCTCTCGTCAAACAAGTTTTTTCAGTCTGTCAATAAAATCTTCGAGCACTCCATGTAATTAGCCTCGGCAATGTATCATTGTAAATGTCAGCCATCATACTTGTATCATTATCTTTTGTGACTATATTCATATAAAAACGTACACATAATGTTGTTGGTAATGAAGATATTTTTCTTCTCTTGAGCCTCTTGATACAGCCAACCGGTAACAGGTACTTGGAAGGTACTTGAAAGACGAGATTTATAATTGTTTAGTGTCACATCCAGTTGATGCGAGTTAGGCAATTTTCTCAGAGTGAAGTAACTTATTCTTTATAGTTTTTCCGTCGAGTGAGGTTACTTTTATCTAGGGGGATTTTTTTTTTGCGGTGTGCTATCCGGCCAACGTATAAAAAAAAACTTCCACATGATAAAAAAAAAAAAATATGCCAGTAGAAAGTTTGGGAAATAGTTTTTTTAAAATTGTATGAACAAATGGGTAAATTCATTACTAAAATCTATTAACAATCAAAAAGTGTGCAATTGCATAGCTGCTGTCAGCAATGAATTTTCAGTTTTCTTGAATCTTCAGGTCAAATAATGAACAGACACTTTCTTTAATAATACTAATCAACTGTGGCAGTTTTACATTATATCGCTCTACTGATGTACTTTTTCTAAAACCCTGTCAAGATATATAGTGACAATCCTCCTCTGTTTACCGCAGGAAAATATCAGCACTTTCAGTGAATAAGCAATTAATCTAGAGAACCAAATGAGGTCATAAAATTTAGACACAAACAAAGGCCCAAGGGTAAACACAGTTATTTCCTGCATTTAATAATAAGTTCAATGTGCAAGAACTGGAAACGAGACTTCAGCTTTAATACGCGACCGCCAAGAGAGAGAGAGAGAGAGAGAGAGAGAGAGAGAGAGAGAGAGAGAGAGAGAGAGAGGACTTGGGACATATATATATTTTCCCTTAATAGCTCAATGTCTCCCCCAGCACTCGAGCGTATATTTTTGCTTTAAGCTATTTTTTCTCTTCGTTCTTTTCTGTTTTATTTCAGCCGTTCTTACATTGGTTCATGTTCTTCCCTTAGATGAGGTTGGTGACAAAACGTTTCAGAAAGCGAGCGTTAAGCATTTAGATTACTTTATGATAATGACTGGTGAATTAATATTTAATGAGAGAGAGAGAGAGAGAGAGAGAGAGAGAGAGAGAGAGAGAGAGATTCTTCCTGTTACTATTCCTAAGACGTTCCTGTAAACCAACAGAAACAGCATCTTCCTAACATCAACATAAACCAAAATGATTCTAAAATCTAATACCAGGTCGTCTGACTTTGGAGACAGTAATTAGGCAGCAGACAGCTTCATTCACGCATAATTACATTAAATACATTAATTACATTAAGTTGCCCTCTTTATAATTCCATCCATACAAAGTGAATATATTATCACAGGACAGAACCAAAGATTCCACTGCCAAAATGAAAACTGATATATTATGAATTACACGCTCTTCCAGGTCAGAATATTAGAAAATAACGATGCATTTATATTTCAAATTCCATCCATGGAAATATCAAGGGACTGACGCCTCAAAAGAAGTGGAAAAAATCATGGTGCAGGAAAAAGAGAGAGAGAGAGAGAGAGAGAAAAAAAAGAAAACTCATGACGACCATGCAAATGACAGCACCACCAAAGAAGAGGACCGAAAATCCTTCCAAGAACCAACAAACAAACCGACCTGTCCAACTGACAATCAAACAAATGCGATAAGAGTAGAACCGCCGAGAGGCAACTTCGAGATAAGCGCCGGTGTGCGACGGTCAATCCGGATGCTTCAAAGGTAAAATCCCGATAAAGGAAAAGCGAAACAATAACAGGAAAGGCCCGAATAAAGGTTTTCAGTGTTTTTCTGCGATGAGCTGACAGCTCGGAAGACGTTTGTTATTTTGTGGCATTTCAAACCGCCAGAAGGTTATAAGGTCATTGACACCCCGCGTGAAGAAGTCGAGGAAAAAGACTTGCGGGCATCTCTCTCTCTCTCTCTCTCTCTCTCTCTCTCTCTCTCTCTGGGTTCCGAGGGTTTAAGCAGACAAGTGAGGCAATCTGCCAAACTCAACCGACATTTACATTACAAACATACAAAACCTCATCGCCTTCGCGGCGGTGACGACCTCCATTGGCTTCGCTAACTACTAGATATAATATAAACATGTCTCTGTCTCTGTCACTCGCCATTCTGAGTTTTCTATTATTAGTTCTTGTATTTAATCAACTGGAAACAGAAAGGCAATCATTTCGAGATTTAGTGTCGTTACATAACTCGTGGTTTTAAACCTAAATTTGCCATCATTTTCTCGTATCAGCAGAAAAAACCACCTGCATTGTACACTTTTCATTAAAATTGATAATTAAAAAAATAAGAGACTTGATTTTTTTTTTTTCTGCGAAAGTTATCATAGCCGTCGGTCGCTTTGATCTGTTTGTCAAGCCAGCCATCATAAGCTTTTACGACGTCGATAAATTTGACATTACTTAGACGGTATATGAATATTTATCTAATCGTGACTCTTTGGTTAATTTTATTCTTAATAATATGCTATTTTGAGAAAAAATTATTAAACTATATCACCCAATTCTAAATAAGCTGTCCACTATTTCATACCTCACGGACCTCAAACACCATCCCTTGAAAACCGTGTCCCGGTCCATTCATCCTTTTCACATATTTTCCATACAGATACCTATCCTTCTTTAATAGCGATCCAATTTTGACCCAACCCCCACCAACGGTATCACCTATCGCTCGATGTTTTCTGGCAAACTCGTAAACTACACCCTTCTCCTTATCTTGATGCTCCCACTCCCCATTCTCTTTCCCATAACTCCACTATATTTCTGATTTATTTCCATTATCTATGAACATCATCAGAATGAATGAAATAATTCCTTATATACTAAAGAGACTTGCCAGTACTGATTACAGTATCTGAATTGATTAGGGTTCGATCACCCATACAATTATTTACTTACTACGAAATCTTCTCAAAAACTGGAATAGTTAGTTACTTTATCTTATTTTTTGGTTAACCTTGCTTAGGGTTCCTTATACAGTTCCACCTATTTCTTTGATTCCATGTCCTATGTGTGTCCGAAGGAGAATTAGAATTGTAGATTGGTTGAACTGTATAAAAACTGTTGGAGGTGTAATGAAGAGGATAGTGCTATGTGAATCCGATTTTAGAATGCCAACTTTGCAGTCATTTATTTTTTTTATAAATATAATCAAATTTAAAGTTTGTAAAACGAAGAGACAGAGTGATTATTTGGATATGAGGGTGAACTACCTGAAACGTTATCGTCTAGCGTAGGCAAGAGTTGACAGCAGTTGCTTTTACAATCAGTGATAGAATATTTGTGCTGTTAGCTTGTTAGGTACAAATTGAAAATGTTGCATTAAATATTAGTTTGAGTAAAGATTCTGGTATTTGAGCTTAATGTTTTCTGTCGTGTACTGCATCTGAGGTATTGGGCTAGGGGTTGGAATCAGGCTGGACTTGTACGAATAAAGAATTTTCTGGAGTAGGTTTCTATCCTGAAAAAAGAATGAGTAGCTGAGAGATGTAGTAGATGGATGGCTGGGTATTCTGGATCTTATGTGATGATTTAATTTCACATGATGGGGTGCTGGGAATTTAAGGCTGGTTACATTTCGTATAGTTTTCTTATTCAACAGTACCTATTGCATATAATTTGTTAGGGCTTCACATGAACACATGGCAAAGCAATATTTGCACATTAATATCTAAGTTCTGTGGTGGGTGACCCTTACTATCCATGTTTTCTCTACATATCTATTGATTCGGATGTTTGTTACTTAAGTGTGTGTATGTGTGTGTGTGTGTATGTGTGTCAAAGAGAGAGAGAGAAAGAGAGAGAGAGAGAGAGAGAGAGAGAGAGAGAGAGAGAGAGAGAGAGAGATTTTGTCATTATAAACCTTTCATTAAAGATCAACATGAGCAGCTGTAGTAACCAATTCTCAACTGTATCATTTAAGAGTTAACCACTAGTTGAGTATTTTCACGAAAGACGTTATTAAGAGCTTTAGTTTTTTGTTGCCATGTTTTGTGTCGGTGTTTTATGTACTCTGTGAAAAGTAACCTTTCCTTTAGCGATTGATGCTGACATTTGTGGATTATCAGGCCACGCCATTAAGAACGTGACGTGTCTTTATAACCTTATCTCATTCCTGAGTCATACTGAGCCTTTTCGATGTCTTTTTTCAGAGTTTTCTCTGAATATTTGCCCTCATAGATATAAATGAATATATGTACGTATATGTATAAATATATATATATATATATATATATATATATATATAAGTATATATATATATATATATATATACACACACATAACGTAAATAACGCATTTTGTAAATATTTCTACTTCCGTTCATCTTTTGAAATTATTATATATGCATACACACACACACACACACACACACATATATATATATATATATATATATATATATATATATATTATATATATATATCATATATATATATATATATATATATATATATATATATATATATATATATATATATATATATATATATATATGTATATATATAATGGAAGCTCAAGTCTCTCTGTTTTGTCATATGAATACCTCCAATATCTCTCTATTTCTTTCGTCATAAGAACCGCACCAATGGCAAGTTCTCTAGAGATACTAGAGTTGTCCTCGCAGGAAATATAACCCGCCTACCTTGGATTTGTTCATTCCTTTCACTATACTGCTAAGTTTATTATGAAACTCGATACACTAACAGGAACGCATACCATTTTGGTATTGCATAAAATTTTTGAAAAATTTTTGCCTCTGTTATCACTGGGTTTATCTCTAGACACTTCTCGTGTGTCGCCAGATCATTATTATGTTAATTATCTCTCTCTCTCTCTCTCTCTCTCTCTCTCTCTCTCTCATGCATATTTTTGTGCAAGGTAACATAGAGTACATTCTCCTCCGAGCATAATGCATTATTCTTTCCTCTAATTGGCTGTCTAATATACTACACACACACACACACACACACACACACACACACACACACACACATATATATATATATATATATATATATATATATATATACTATATATATATATATATATATATTATTATATATATATATATGTATGTATGTATTATATGAGACAGCCAGTTAGAGGAAAGAATAATGCATTATGCTCGGGCGAGAATGTCCTTTATCTTACCTTGCACAAAATACGCATGAGAAAGAGAGAGAGAGAGAGAGAGAGAGAGAGAGAGAGAGAGAGAGACAGACAGACAGACAGACAGACAGACAGAGAGATAATCAACTTTGGTTTTTAATGAAACGTTCTTGCTGGATAATGATCTGGCGACACACGAGAAGTGTCTAGAGATAAACACCAGTGATAATAGTGGCAAAAATTTTCATGCCAAATACCAAAATGGTATGCGTTCCTGTTAAGTGTATCGAGTTTCATAATAAACTTAGCAGTATAGTGAAAGGAATGAACAAATCCAAGGTAGGCGGGTTATATTTCCTGCGAGGACAACTCTAGTATCTCTAGAGAACTTGCCATTGGTGCTGTTCTTATGACGAAAGAGAGATATTGGTGTTATTCTTATGACGAAACAGAGACAGAGACAAACTTGACCTCCCGTTGTTTTAAATACTACCAGAATCAGTGATAGGAACTATACTTTTATTTCTGGTCAGGAATCTCCACTTTTCAGAGAAGTAATAATGTAATATTTATGATGAACGATTCCAAAGCAATGAAGGAAGTGAGAATGTGGCATTCACAGAAAATATTATTTTCTGAACCGAAAAGGGCTGCTTGCTTGGCACAGCATATATGAACACGCTGATAGACACAACAGTTCGGTCCTCCTAGCCAACCCATCCCACCACAACCAACACAAGAACAAATAAATAAAAAGATATGAGACCAGAGTTTCTCAAGTATGTTAATATTAGTGGTAGTTGTCGAATATAGATCTTACACTCCAAAATTGGCCATTTAAGAGCTTTGCGATCAAAATATTATCACTTTCAATTTACATTTGAACTTAGATGTCTGAGGTCGGCAATTGTCTACTAGCCTCAACAAAGAATTTTCAAAACAAACATGATCCTCCGTGTGTTTTCATAACTCGAGATCTCAAAAAAAAAAAAAAAAAAAAAAAAAATACATAAATAATTTATTGCTATCAACATTGGCAACTGATTCTTTTATGATCTTTCAAGTCTCTCTCTCTCTCTCTCTCTCTCTCTCTCTCTCTCTCTCTCTTGTTTTGTCTGGCGCAGCATGGCCTGGGTGTAATCTTCTCAGGTCTATATTTAAGAGCGTGCACTTAACCACCATGAAATCGGATATATTTTCGCAGATGTCGAACGTTCTGAGTGACACAGAAGACCCAAGTGTCAAAGGGGATCAGAGGCAGGGGAGCGGGAGAGAAGACCTTTGGATTCAGGTTAACTAATAAAGGATGGGGACTCTCAATGTCACGGTAAGCGAGACCGGTAAACATGAAAAGCCTTTAAGAACCGAGGAATTTTATGATTAAGTATGCTCTCTCTCTCTCTCTCTCTCTCTCTCTCTCTCTCTCTCTCTCTCTCTCTCTCTCTAAGATCGCGCTATCTAGGTACAAATAACAAATGTATTTCATGTAAAAGAGATGGAGGATAGTCTAAGACCATTCTCTGTTGAGGTTTCTCATAGGAGATAAGGCCTATTATTTTCTGAATGGGAGAAAGGAAAAACTTTCGTTACCCTCTGAAGCTTTATAGTAAAAATAGTGTAGAAATACCGCGTGAATGAAGTTGTACGTATTATTAAAATAGAGCCGAAAATAATCTTCCATGCAGTTATATTTTTCCAAAAGGAATGTGCATTCAAAGGAAAGTAAACTGTAATTTATTCAAGTAACAGTGACTGACAGTGTTCTATAAACATAACTTGGGAGTACTGCATGCAACCCAGCCATGCAATATTCAACTGCGGGGCTTAGTTGGGGAACAATGGAATTCGCAGGCAGGAATCGATGCGCTACTACACGCTGGGATCCCAGTTTTTGTTCCGAATAGATCTACTTTTATTCATGCAAGATTTTTGCTGCCGAATTTAATTTAACCTTTTAAAAACTTCACAATATTGCTCAACATGAGAATCATAACTTACAAAGGCGGAAATGTTATAGATACGGTTAATCCTCAATTGGGATTAGTGGCGTTGAATGTTTTAGCATATTTGTTAACGCTTTTGGCATTCATATTTTTTTTACTTTCATGTCTTAGCAGTGATAGACTTTCACGGGACACAAAAATTTATTAACAAACAAGACGATCCTGATGTACTGGATGCGTATATGATTGCATTTTATGTGGAATTGATCTTGGAGGGAAGGAGATAATTCCTTTGTTCTTTTACGGATTTTAAAGTAATTAAACTTTTCTCCTGTCAAATCGAAAGCAGCATCTGTCCTACATGTCCAAAATGCTAATATTTGAGTTAGTTCTTTAATTTTAAACTTCAATCATATTAAAAAATCCAGTTGGTTTATTTATTTATTTTTATCTATTTATCTTTTTTCTGCTTTCCACTGAGTAAAGAAAATTACGGATTTTCGGATGTTCTCTGTTTGAAAACGAGTTTCATTGATTGATAACGAAAACCTGACAAGAAAAGAATTTCTACCGCGGGAAAATATCCCTCATGGTTGAATATCTAGCCAGTGATTACCTTATTTATATATATATATATATATATATATATATATATATATATATATATATATATATATATATATATATATCTTTTCTCTTCTAAAGCAACTGTTGCTTAGATCTATTTTTAGTGCTAATCTTTTCCTAAGATAACCAAAGCACCGCTGAAAGATATCCCTGAGGGTTTTGTTACTTAGAACACGTAATCTATTATTAGAACGGTGAAAGACTATACAAGGCTCTTGACGAAGAAATAATTATCAGCTATAAACAAAGAAAGCCCTTATTACTTAAACCTGGGGAATGATGTCATTCCTCCTCGTTGTGCTTGCGTGAAGTTAAAGACTTATAAATACATTTAAATAGTCGTTCGTGCATTTATTGATCCTTATGATTAGAATAGAAGTTTGTGGAATTTTGAACTTTAACATGGTTAGAATTTGTTACGCGATACGTGAAAAGGAGTATAACCATACGAGAGAGAGAGAGAGAGAGAGAGAGAGAGAGAGAGAGAGAGAGAGAGAGAGAGAGAGAGAGAGAGGATGATAAAAGTTCTTAGAAAAATTCATGTTGATTGTCACGAGAAAATTTCCAAGCACTCATCATGAAGTACATAAATACAATATGCTAAAGATCAAGGGTTCTTAACAGGGGGTATCCATACCCCCAAAATGCTGGGGGTATGGGACTTGATATCTGGATATTTGTATATATTTGATTTTGATATATCGATGTATACATGGGTACATTTTGTAAATAAATAACTATATAAAATTATAAATGCTTTTGATTTTCTTGCATGTTCTATTCCTAGTTATTCGTACCTAAAGTATTTATTAAACTAAGTATATTAAGTTATATTGTCAACAAATAGGACACGTGGACTTAAATAAAAGGGTATGGAACCAAATTTGGCAATTCATTGGGGGTCTGGAGTCATCAAAAGGTTAAGACCCACTGCTATAGATCATGATGAAACTTACACAGACTTAGGGGAATCATTGAAGCTCCAGAAATTCAAACGTGACGCAAATGCTTTCCGTTGAGCAAGTTGCCATAGGTCTTCCTTCATTATTTCCTTTTTTTTGTATTCTTTAGTTATCTATTCCATACTTCGTTCTTTACTTTAAAGTTTTCTTTTCTGGACTGGGCTTCTGTCCCTATCAGGCCTTTGTGCTTGTTTTAGTCTGCTTGTCAACTACGACTAGTTTGGACTTCATTAATAATGTTGAACGAATGATAAAGGGATTTCAAACAAGTGTTTTGGTCAAACACACGTTATCGTCACGTCACTATTTTACTATGCTGTACTTTATGTAAAATTTATTTCGAGGATATGCGAAGTTTATGCGGCCATGATAACACTCAAATATATATATATATGTATATATATATATATATATATATATATACATATATATATATATGGGTGTGTGTGTGCGTGTCTGTGTTTTATTAAACACTGGCAATTACAACATGAAAAGCATAGGTGTTGAATGAAGTGGGCGGAGTGTCCTGAGATTATTATGAAAAGAAGATTATTGCGTAGCTTTGATTCGCAAATCAAGGGATTTTTATTTTGATCCAATAGGACATAATTTTTAGTGTGAAATATCTGAAAAAAGAACATGAAATAATTTCTTTTTGTGATACCCAGTAATTAATTCATGCCATTTTTTCCTGATAACAATACTGATCAAACCAACATCATATCAGAACACCCTTATGCTAGAGAGAGAGAGAGAGAGAGAGAGAGAGAGAGAGAGAGAGAGAGAGAGAGAGAGAGAGAGAGAGAGAGAGAGAGAGAGAGAGCTAATGGTCTAATTTACATTCCAATAATAATCATTGAGTTAACTCGAATAAAGATAGGCAACGCCACAAAAAAAGTACTAACCGGTGTCATAAGTAAATGACAGTAGAAAAAATTTCAAATGTATTCTCCTGTCAAGTTTAGGAAATGTGTTATGCTACTGTCAATGTCAATTATTTAAGTAACCGACCGAGCAACCCTGAGCAAACATGTTCGATCGTCCTATTTCTTCGCAATGTATAAAGATAAGTTCGTACATAGACTGATATATTGCATTGGTCTTTTCTTACCATTTCCTTTATTGTCCCTTGCAGATAAAACGTACATACGGCATATTTGCTGTCTATAGAATTATAGCACAGAAGTATTTGTAATTTTATTGAACTCTACTGCTCCGCGGTAATGTTAAACTTTTTTTTTAAGTGCATAAAAATTGCTGTTTAGAGATGCTTAACTTTGCTCACTTGAGCAAAAAGAATATGATTTTCTTTGCTAAATTGTATTGACATGTTCACTACAACTGGAGTAATATTATCTTGCGCTGTGTTAACAGGGACACATTTGCATTTAAAAAAAACATATCAGATTTCAGTGTTAACCTTATATAGACTGGTGCATTTTGTAGCACAGATCACAGGGCTTCAAGAGGCGAATCAGTTATTTTTGCTACTGTTAGACTTGTTCTTTTGTTGATGCTTGATAAGAAACAGGTTTAATCTAAAAACCATGGGCAAATAAAACACGTTTATTCAAAGAATTTTAACCGTGATATTGATATTTTCCTACTTGTATAATGAAGAGCTGATGATATCTGCTCATAAAGTAGCATTGTGAATTATAAAGCATTCGCAATCCGTACAAATCAATATAAAATTATGAAAGCTTTTCTTTTAACTATTTCAAAGCCTGGATGATATCTTATTCCAACCCTTTATATTTACTAGATTTTGTTTTTCCTATTTGTAGACTCATTTCTTCAACCTTATTTTACTCATTCTATTTTATTTTTTTCGCTCTTTATCAACATCCTCCATCCAACCTAACCCAACAGATATTTAGCTTCATATAAAGGATTCTCTCGGAAAGATCTTCCCTTTTCCTTCCAGCTAATCTAAGCTATCCTAAAACTTTGCCCTGAAGAACTGACCCATACCGATTAGAATCTCTCTCTCTCTCTCTCTCTCTCTGCTTTAATGATGGTAGATTTACCACAGTAACCGAAGGGCGCGTTCAGGGGGAGCATTCAGTGTGACAATCGATAAGCATAATCAGTTAATCAGTTTAATAAAAAAATGCTTATACCTGAAGCCGATGGAAAGGGGCTTTGATCATAATTACTAAGAAACGTCCGTAATGAGGAGATCCCGCTGTAGCAGCAACTGATAATTACGAGATCCTAGTCACGATTGGCGCAACAAGCCAACCATAGAACACTCGAGAATGGCGCAGTGACACGCAACGCAAGGGACATGAAATAAGGAGCCGAGGCGTGACACCGTCTGCCCTTTCATTTTCAACGGATAAGGTCTTGGGACGAAGAAAGATCCGCTAATTCCCGGGTTCACTAACAAGGGGAGAGTTATCCCATGCCAGTACTTACAGGTCTAATTACACGGTGAACTCCGTGGCTTTGGTCACTTTACCGTCCTAATCACTTGACCGTTAGTTTCTACTTTACAGTTATCAGTTCCCAGCGTGACAGTCTGCTGACTGTTATTCGGACGATAAGGAATCTGATAATTATGACGCTGTTGCCTAGAAATTGAGAAATTTGGATAAAACTGTCGCTGTAGCGGAGTTGAAAAGTTTCAAAGGTGTCTCTCAGGGTTAAGGTTTTGTGACGTGTCACAGATTTAAAAATACTTCCATTACACTCTTTTCAATATGGTATGGTAGGGTTGAAATGATACAATATAACTGTAGCTTACATGGCAGAGTAACATTATGAGTAGTGTTTGAAATAAGAAAAAACTGAAAGGTTATGACGGCGTCACTTTATATTATGCAATTTTTCCGGGTTACGTCTAAACATTTGTAGCCTTGTCAAAGACAGCATATTACTAAAACTTATTACCCTCTGAAATAGCACTACAATAAAGGGAACTTAAGATCATCAGCTGAAAATTTAGAGCACGTTATTTAACTTAGAAGAGGTTGGAGAGGTAAACTTGAAAGGTTATTTCAGCAATACGTATGTGCAATGATGAGGTGTTTCACTAATCGCCAGTGCTGTTCCTTACTCCACCTCTATCATCATTTTACGTAATACGATTATTATCGTCGTTGTCACGGATTGTCAACGCTTCCATTATCACCACATTCACCATCATTATTTCAATAAACAACATCTGTTTTGTAGATTGGAGAAACGATATTTCTAAAAAGCATTATTTCAATGTATGTTTAATAATCATTAAAGTAAAACTGAGCAAGAATGAGTCATCAGTATGTAGATCGGGAGCAACAATTTCATTTTCGTTTTCTTTATTACTAACAACAATTATCATAAATCTCTATAGAACGAATCAGGTGGCATGAAGAAGATTTATAATGAAATGTAAATAACAAAACACCACAAACAAGTTTGATTTAGACGCTATCACAATACGGACAGTTATGCTACATGGCATATGATTGCCGGTAAAATAACAAGTAAAAGATTAAACAAGTGGGATTCATCCCCCTAAACAGTGTACCAATATTCTTAAATCAAAGTCTGTGATATTCATTATATGGTCACCATCCGGAAAAAATACTTAAAGCAGATTTGACATAAGGGGATCTAGAAGATCAAGTCTTTCACAAAGTTATCTCAAAATTCCAAGCGCCAGGGTTTCAGACAAATGGATCAAAATGCTTATCTTTCATTAAGCTCCGTCTTGGGAGAAACGCTGCCATATTTCATAGTCGATATGACCTAGTCATCCCCTTTAACACGCACAATGAGAACAATAGCGGCAATAACACTTTCTGACTACTTTCATGATGATGCGAGGTATGAACAACGTTTATGTCAGCGCTTTACTAATATTATATTTCGTTAACGCACCGTCATGTTCCTTCAAAAAAAATCAAATAAAAACGTTAAAAGTGAGGGCGCTTGGTGGCTGTTAAACTCCTTTCAAGTTTCATTGGACGTGACCATGGCCTAAATGTAGAAATAGATTAGCATATGAAAAGGTGAAAATACATGATTTAAGAATCGGCGTTTGTAGCATCATAAGAGGTGATCAACCTACGTTGAGTAGAACCCTCCTATACAAAATTGGAAGGTCTTAGGAGAAAACGGGAGAAAGGGTGTTTCGTCTGATCAAAGAAAAGAGTTTAAGGGCTCATGTAAAAAAACAATGGATTTAAAAGGATATTGAAATTACTTTGAATGGGAAATCCATCAACCACGAAGGACAGAAGGCATTCCGAAATGAAGTTCCTAAACTCGCTCGACTTATACAATATTAGATCCAGTCACTCGGCGTGACACGCTCAAATGGGATTTTACTTCTCATATTTTAGTCAAGGAGTACGTTTATGGTGGTCATGTTGAGTGCTCTGTCACCTCTGAAATATGAACCAAAAAGCTTCACATTACTGTATCAGTGTCAGTGTAAGTATTAGGCATAGCCCCTCTACATTTTTGGTTTCTTTTGGTCTAGAACAATTTGGAGATTCTGTCACGCATTTGTCTTTAAATCTCCAAAAATGGAGAATGGTTATGGCTACTACTGACTGTAACCCTGATCAAGTGTTGTGAAGCATTTTGGTTCACATTTTAGAGGTGACTGAGAACTCAACATGGCCGCCATAATTGATATACGAGAAGTAAAACCCCATTTGAGGGTGTCACGCCGAGTGACTGGAACTAATCTCGCAGAAGTCAAGCGAGTTTAGGGACTTCATTTCGGAATGCCTTCTGTCCTTCGTGGTTGATGGATCTTCCCATTCAAAGTCATTTCAATATCCTTTTAAATCCATTTTTTTTTTTACTTGAACCCTTAAACTCTTTTCTTTGATCAGACGAAACACCCTTTCTCCCTTTTTCTTCCAAGACCTTTCAATGTTTGCAGAGGAGAGATCCACTCAACGCCAGTTGGTTACCTCTTTATAATGCTACAAACGCCGGTTCTTGAATCATGTTTTTTCACCTCTTCAACAAAAATGTGATTCTTTTAAGTCTCTTTTTAATCAAACTTGTTATTAAAGCTGAAAGAAATGGTCCTAAAATAACCCGTGTAAATACAAGAAAATTATATTCTTGTTGAAAGTAAGTAAACTTATATATTGTTATCAGAGCCTATGGTTAAAAGAGTTATGGGACTATGAAGTGCAATTTGGAGGGCTCTATAAGGTTAGCAACATACGCAGCATTATGATACACAATGTAAGGTTACCGAACACAATATCTGGACTATGATTTAATTTGGTAATTTGCTTACAAACTGGCTCTCACCTGAAATGAAATGTTAAAAACTGCTGTACGTAATCACATGGGCCATGTACTCATGAAGATGGAATATCATATTAAAGTTGCCTTCCATATAATTTACAGAAAGGCCTCTGGCCAGACGCTTACAACTCAGGTGGTCTTGGAGGAACACAAAGTTACCTTAATCTTCCTAAAGGAATTATTAATCCAACCAGAAACCGCTGATGTTAAACGTCTGCAGTCCCTAACTGTTAATGTGAGTATTAACAGATGATGTTGTTGCATCCTGGACTCATCTGTTTCATGTCTAATGAACTTATTAAATTCTTTACAAATATATGAGAAAACTCTCAGCACTTGTTTGATATGGTGACCAGCATTCGTACTACTATAAATGTTCGCACCATTGTAAGTTAGGAGTGTCTATTCATTACCTTATTCAAATGAAAAGTCACAAATTAATCCCAATTAGTTTTTCAGCGCTAAAAAGTCTAAGAAATAAGCCTAATGGGAATTCTTTTCTGGCAAAATTGCAGCCAGAGTCAAGATCAACTTTTACACGGTGATCTCCCTAAATATCAGATATTGACTATTTATCATTGAATACTCTGAAGTGCTAATTGACTAGATGTTAATTTAGATTCAACCGCCCAAACAATTAAAGGGACTTTGATATCTCCCATGACGAGGATGTAATGAAGTGTGGTTTTTAGCACTTCATCTTCATGGTGAAATCATATATCATTCCGTAGGAAACCAAAGAAGTTTTATAGTCAATAATGCTCCTTTCAGAGCAAATGAAAGGCCGAAAACATATACACGAATAAGCACTGAAAAGCAAATTGTATACTTTTCAGCAGTGCATTTAATACGTAATGGAGGTTCTTAAAGCTGCAATGGGCGCTAAAATATCCTCTCATTTGACCTTAATCATCAAATAATTTTGCGACCATTTCCCTTTCGCCACATTACGCCACCACGAAGATTTATACAACGAGCAGGACCTGATACCCCAACGGTATGCAAATCTGCTTAGCGTGGCAGAAACATTTCGGGCAACTCCCTTCTGCTTCCAATCGCTATTTTTCCTCATTAAACAGTTTGCATTTTAAGGACGAAATAACCGAGCCTTTTTAAGGGGAAAGTTAGTATATTTATGGCTATTTCTCATTTAGGTACCTTTTATGGCTTGGTAACAAATTGCAAAGAAATTTTTCAGAAAATGTAAAGTGGAATTAATAGTTTAGGTTGATATGTGTCATTACAACAATATTTAAAGCAGAGAACTTGGCTGTGAGGGTCAGGATTATTTATAAATAACGCCATTAAAGGCCAGAGAATTAATGAAAGGAATTTGAATAGCAACAGGTGAGTTTCTCTTTCCATTACGGGTCTGAAATTTTGAAGCAGGTTTACCGCTTTTTCCGCATTCCCAGATGTTTATTGTCGATTCATTTTATTATCCCTGTTATCTGATCATTAGATATTCCACACATACGTCACGTGATTTTCCATGCAATTTTTGTTGTTATATTAAGAGTTATTTTATCATTGATTTGTCAACCAAGGATATTAACCCATACTATATTCGGTTTTTCATAACGAAGAGTAAAAGTCAACTTCCGCTGGTATTTACATTTCAGGCTCAGATGAGTTTAATGTATTTTGTATATTTCATATACATTTTATATTTCTATTGAGTTATAAATTTCATATAAACTTTAGAATAAGAGGCCAGTTAAGGCCTAAGCAGAAGGCAATTACATCAGCTAATTCTTCTTGGAAGTCCAACTTAATGTACAAGCCAGTCAGACATCCATATGTGAGCTTGTAAAGACAATTTGTTGTTATGTATATTACTTTAAATTAAAGTACAGTAGACTGTATGTAGCGATGGTAAAGACAGTTTGTTGTTATGTATATTACTTTTAATTAAAGTGCACTAGTATGATACAGACACTGGCTTGACGCACAGATACAACATAGTCCCTCCCCCACTGCTTACCAGTAAACGCATACGCACACACGTGAATATATGTGTATATTATTTCTGTTTGTAAGTGTGTAATTGCTAACGCAGGAATAGAAATAGAGTGGATGATGTGTAACCTGTCTATATATATATATATATATATATATATATATATATATATATATATTATATATATATATGTATGTATGTATGTATGTATGTGTGTGTGCGTGCATGAGTACTTGAATGTGTATGAGTGTCATGTATTTTTTGAAATAGAGAGAAAAAAAAATATTCGTAGTTTAACGCAGCCGTTGATTACGGTTAGTCTAAATTTGACATTAAAAATAAGAAAAATTGAAATAGGAATGGAAGTGAAGCGAAAATACCGAATAATTCACAACAATTAGGAACTTTCTTGTCCAGCTCTTTCATAGGAAATGAAATCCATTCGATTTAATTTCTTGTGCCATTTTGCATATCTTTAAATTTTGTATTTGGTCTTTGATGTTTAATGAATAGTTTTAGGCATACTTTACTGCAGTGCAATTCACAAAATGCTTAGACTGTTCTTAAATAAGGGAACTAAGATATTTTCTATTCTTCCGACAAATATTTTTTTAATAACCTATAACTGAGCATTTTTTCTTAATAATCTATATCAGGATTTTTTTTAATAATCTATAAATGAAAATCTTTTTTAAATGAAAAGGGAAATGTATAACTGGGTAAAAAAAGGCCCATACACGAATACTGTAGGTATGTTTATTTGCTGTAGTTATCAGTAATAACTGTTTGTTTTTATTTTTGTTTGTGTGTTGGTGCCCTATAGAAATCCGAACCACTTGACCGATCACAGTGTAAGTTTCAAACCCGTAGCCCCGCCCCCCCTTCCCCTACCCCAATCCTCTTCCGCATTCCATTTGTAACTTATGGTAAATGAACTCTATGGGTTTAACATACCCCACTTCATGTACTCGAGCCCATAGAAATATACTATTGAAAATGCTTCCCTGTCACTACAATAATAAATGTATAAAAAGGACAGGCAGCACAGCAATATTTGGATAAAAGGGACAGTTACCACAGTGATACTTGGTTAAAAGGGTCAGACAACATAGTAATATCTGGTTACAGGTGACAGACATTACAATAATATCTGGATACAAGGGACAGTTGCCACAGTAACAGTCATCACAGTAATGCTTGGATGAAAGGGACAGACAGAATAATAATACGTGGATAAAAGTGACAGGCAGCACAGTAATAATCTGGTTAAAAGGTACAATTATCACAGTAATGCCTGGATTAAAGGGACAGGCAGCACAGTAATACCTAGATAAAAGGAACAGCCACCACAGTAATACCTGGATAAAAGGGTCAGGTAGTACAAAAATACCGGATTAAAGGTGACTAACAGTACAGTAATACCTCGCTCTTTCACTCTTTTTATAAACTAAGTGACCTGATTGTATATATATATATATATATATATATATATATATATATATATATATATATATCCTCTTTATGTAAAGTAATAAGTTTAAGATAGAATTATTTATCACAACGGAGAAAGGCATTTTCAATGATAGTATACATACTTTACATGACAAAACAATTCAAAGGAGATAGAGGAAAATTTTTTCGGAGTCCTACAGAGTTTTACCAGGAAGCTCCGGGTTGGTCAGCTAGTGAGACATACAGAAAAAAAATATTATCCATCACTCTCAGGGTCAAGCAAAGCTGCTTTTATATCATTCTTCTATCTGTGATCCTGTTACGCGAGGAGGGAAACTGAGAGAGAGAGAGAGAGAGAGAGAGGAGAGAGAGAGAGAGAGAGAGAGAGAGAGAGAGAGAGAGAGAGAGAGAGAGCGAGGTCTGACATTTGATGCAAATAAAATCGGAGAATGTTAAGGGAATCTGGAGTACCTCTTCGCGAAATTTTCCTTCAAACCACTGGGCCACACTTCAAAGTTACATTTTTTCTCAGTGGTGAGTAACTACATCTTGTCTAAGCCAGAGGGTCTTTCCCCGTAAAACTTCATCATCGAATGGAGCCACATCAAAGGCTTTCCATGGTAAGAAATTTTTTTTGTCCTTTCCAACCCTCCCTGGACTTAAACAAATTGGAAGATTTATATATATATTCAACATTTTCAACATATCAAATAAAGGTTAAGGGAAATGTAAAATGTTAAATAAGGTCTAAGATAGTTTGATACGATAGTTATATGTCGTTGTTGAGGTATCTATCAATGATAATAATCTAATACATTACCAAAAGATAAATAAATAAAAACAAAGAGATATTTCATTTACATTAAGGAGGATATAGATTTTGCAGAAGTATGATTAATTATTCATATATAAGATGGTATACTTCCCACCTTTGATAAGAAAAGTATTGTGCTCTGCCAAACTTTTCCTTACTCTTCTCTCCCCTGAGTATAATCACGTGTCTTCTTCTATGAGAACCACATATTTCCATTTTATTTCATTCTAAGAAATTCATTCTTACCACGTGTGTGTCAGCGTGCGTGCGTTCGTGTAGAGTGTGTATGAATGTATTCATGAGTTTATATGTGTACGATTCATTGTTTTAAGTGGCACAGCTACAAAATCATCAATTTTGTAGTATGCTGGTATTCATAGATTTCTTTTATCAGTCACATTGGAAATAAGAACACATATATTACATATTCAATAACCGTTTCATGCTCATTTAACGGCCAAAATGTCTTTCATATCAAAGTAAAGTCAGCATAATTATATCTTGGTAAATGAAAACTAAACCATATTTCTGTATGTGCGAAGTTTGAAATCTTAACATCTTTTTTGTTTTTCTCTCAGGTGAGTCAGCATCTGAGATCCTCCTACAGAAAGACCACCAGACCGAAATTCAACATAATGATAAGTAAATTTACGATTAATTTTTCCCGCTACGTAACCCCTCCCCTACCCCCCAAAAAAAATTTAATGGGATGTCTCGTTCACTGGAGACGACGTTGTGTAGGATGGCTGGGGCGAAAGGGCCCCATTCAATAATGCCCCCATCTATCAACTTTCTGCTGCTTTGCACATTTAAAATGACTAACATTTTACATTTCAGTTAAATAAAGTAAAAACTGACTTTCGAAATGGCTATATTGCAATTATTATAAAAGAGGTAAAAGAGAACCTTGAAATATGAAGTTACTTAATCAATTTAAAATTTCGCTAATTTTGGTAATTTATCATACTGTATCGTACATTATATTAATACACCTACATACTGAATGAAAACCAATGAATTGTGTAGCTTCAACTCTCTCTCTCTCTCTCTCTCTTTTTCAAGACTTTATCCTACATGTCTCACATTTATACGTATATTTTCGATGTTTGGAGTTTTTTCTGGTGAAATTCGGTAATAAGTAATTTAGAGATTGTAAAAGCAAGGTATCTTAAATCGGACTCCTTGAGGTCTTACACATTATTTAATCATAGTAACCTCTCTTCGCTCAGGGTTTGTGACTTAGGACAAAAAATAGACTATCAGGGAAAACGATGTAGTTTCGTGCCGGTAATAAACACACACACACACACACACACACACACACACACATATATATATATACTCCATCCCATGATATATTTAACTACTTGGGCTTGCGTTGATTTGAAACTGAGAGGATCATAAATGATGTTACAAATTTCGAACTTGGGTTTCCGTATTTAATGTAATTAAAATAAAATCAATCATTTCAGAGACGATATGTAATTTAGTTAAACATCAGAACTCTCAAGCATTCTGCCACAAAACAGACACTTAAAATCCATCTAACTGATGGGGCCTGTTTAAGTGCTTGAAAAGTTTGATAAACAACAGGCACATGTCAAGAATATCACTAAGGTAAAAATAAAATAACTAGAATTAATAATAAATTCATTAAATATCTATTTGCTAAGACTATGAACGAGTAAAAAAAAGACAAAGCATATAAGATGGAACTTAAAAATTACCTGAGAGGAAACATAAGGAAGATATTCAAGTTGAAATTGTTGTCCTGTTTACTAAAGTGTTTGATGAGACCATGAATAGTACATTAAAATGGAAATGTTAAGAAAAGAGCAATTTGTAATAATAAACAGTCAAAAGTGCCTATCTTTATTTGAGGTTCAAGCAATTTGGTCATTTTCAAAGAGGAGCGGCAGAAACTTAGAGATAAAGAAGTGATAAGGACAGATTAAAGTAAAGATTATCATAAATCATAATTGACAGTAAAACATTAGGAACGACATGTTTATTGTTTATTGTCAACGAATAGTTAGGAAGAAATAAAATTTAACAATGAATGACAAGAGAAGGAAATCAGTTTGGTTATACATAAATTACATGTCGTCAGCCAAAAGCTCCTAATTTGGGGAGAAAAAAGTACTTGATGCACAGAATTTTTTTATCTAAATAACCAACACATTTACAGTATGCAGCAGAGAGAGAGAGAGAGAGAGAGAGAGAGAGAGAGAGGATCCTATGAATATTCTATGACTGGTTTCATCCCAGTAGGGAGGGGAAGCCTCATGTTTTTTCAGTTTTGATGTTATGGCTTACATTTTGATGGAGTACTGATCACTATGAGAGAGAGAGAGAGAGAGAGAGAGAGAGAGAGAGAGAGAGAGAGAGAGAATATTCTGGACACTGAAGTTAAAGAAAAAGGATGATTCGTATGAAAACAAAATATTCGTCCTTCCCGTGTAATTCCATGACCATAAATCTTGGAAGAATCCCAAGAAAGAAAATTAATCCAGTTTTCTGGGGCATAACCGAGACATAACCATGTTACGAGCTGCATCCTTACATAAATTCCACATTTTGCGAAACCCTTGTAAAGGCAGATACAGCCCCGGGAAAGCAAATGTAAAGCAGAAAATGTCAAGGAAGAAATTCTCATTGGGCAAGTTGCCAACTCTGCTGACATCACCGATCATCTAACTTGCTTAAAGAAATGTTTTTTATATTACAGACGGCAGTAATGAGAGGGAAAAACGATTAGCAAAAATTAGTCAAAGTTCAGGATGAGCGAACTAATTGAACCATTTTCTTTTTCATATTCACTGGCCCAAGAAGATCTCCTCCATAGATTCTCGCAGACGAAACCCAACAGCTGTGTTTATATTCTCGAAGAGACGACATCACGAAAGAAATGATTAGATAACCGTCGATTGGCCTTAAGCTATGGAATGTTTTAGTCAATATACCTTGATTAAACTGACAACCGTTCCGCCGTGTTATCTCCACTACAAAATAGCCACATGATTAATCAATACCGATATTTGCTTGTACCGTTGTTAAATGTCTGCGACATCTTGAAATTATACTACTAAAAATTGAATTGATGGAGTGATTAACATCTCCACTCCTCGTCTCTCTTGTCTCTTCTTCTGCAGACACAACATGCTTTCGTAGACACAACATATTCCAACCACTGCGTAAAACACCCCTCCTGGCCTTAGTAATGACGAAGTCCTTGTACATAGAAGATGTTGAATGAAAGGCAATTCATTCTCTTCAGCGCTTAAGACTGGAAAAAACGTTGAAGGTCTGGCTGGTTTTCAAAGTTTACTCTATAATCAACCAGCTCTTAAAACACACACATACACACACACACACTACACACACACACACACACACACACACATATATATATATATATATATATATATATATCTATATCTATATCTATATATATATATATATATATATATATATATATATATATATATATATATATATATATATATATATATATATATATATATATATATGATATAGATATATATATATATATATATATATTATATATATATATATATATATATATATATATATATATATATATATATATAGGAGTGTATGTAAGAGTGTGGACATGTGTGTCTATGTGAGTGGCTGCGTCTGTGCATGTTGTGTGTGTGCGCGTGTGTGTGTGTGCGCCCGCTAAAGTCCGTGTTATAATGCTATTGTTGGAATTTTGCTGCCCAGTTTTCTTTTGTTGAAAAATTGGAACACTTATGTTATTAAAAATTCAGTAACATTTATGTTAAGAGTAAAGAATGGAAAGAGAGTCTTAAAGTAACATCCTGTAGAAATAATAAAAAAAAAGATGGGATAGCAAGCACATGTTTAAATTACCATATGCTAATATACAAGGAAGGAAAGAGGGCGGGGCGGTTGTTTCATAAAAGAAAGTTATAGTGTAAATTAAATTCTTTGGTAGATAATAATATGTATAAGGGAAGGTCCATGGTTGCTAATATCGACTTAATCTTAAATTCGAGCTGAATTTAATAACAAAATGGTAATGAGATGTGAAAGTATATGTTTCGCAGTATCGCCATTTTTCTTGCTTTAAATTTTATACTTGATCTTTCCATAGGAATCTGCTCTACAACTTTCATCCCAAAGCTGCTCCACATCTTTATGCATTGCCCCTTATTTTGTGATCATCGTGCTTTATGACCATTGCTGTCAGCAGTCAGCCATCTGTTTTGGATAGGCTGCCAGGTCGCTAAAATAGAAAATGTTACGGGAAAATATGATAATGCCATGATCCTTTGAAGTCTTCGATGGCAAACACTGCGTGACTCAGTTCATTTAACACGTGATTAGCATCAAAGCCAACGTTTACAAATGAACAGTTCAAAAATAAAAGGTAAAAAATCTAATTATTTCCAAAAGAGCTTTCCTATATGTATGCGCTACTAAATTTCCATTTGGGTTAGTATCGAGTGCTCTTAACGCAAAGTTCAAAGGACTTTTGTTTTTGGTAAAGTTGGTGCTGATGGCAGCAGTCATGAACAGAATGTTGTACTGTATTTGTTTCAGTTCAAGATTTTCTACTTCTTACGAGGAAAAACTTGTTTAACGTGATGACTTACTCGTGGGAACCACCTTACTACTTTTTAAAACTAGAATTACTGAAGAATTTATTGTACACCTGATTAAAAACTGCCAAAAATGCAAATGAAAATTGTACGGTTAAAACTTTCTTTGGAAATCGTATGATTAGAAACGTCTGGTTGATCCAAATTTAGCGCTATTGTTTTCAGTTCGACTTTTGCTTTGACAGTTCAGTTTCATATTTATTTTCCGTCACAATATAAGGAGGAAATCCGTTGACCAGATTCATGAATATTTACGCATGGGGAGAAACTCATGATGTTTCTCATCCTTTGGTGATTAGGCTTTTCGCAGATCGAGAAATTCTACACAATATTTTCTGTTTCTTTCAGGAAATCGATATCTTTCTATGATAGTTCTTGGCTTGGTCCCACGTGTAAGTGCATCAACAAAACACATTTAATACGCAGCTGCAATGGTGCAAATGATATCTTTGAAATAAGAAACACCGTCATACAAAAATTAGCTTTCCTTATTCACGCGTGTGACTAATTAAACTGGTAAGGGTAACCATAGGAGCATAAGTATGTAAAATAAATTTTATATATAGACTTTTCTTTCAATTCCGTCATGATCTGTTGAAGTAAAATGAAAAAAATGAGAAACAAAGAACCTACACTGAAAGTAATACCTCATGATGTCACTGTAAGCAATGACACATGCCTTCAGAAATAGCCTAAGCTATGAAAGCCACCCACTGCCTCTCCTACTTTCTCTCCTTCTTTCTTTCGCCTCTTATGCAGTTCATGCCAACGTTGATGAATTTCGTTTCTCGCAATTGCGACGGAGCTAATCCTATTTTGACGCTAATAGATTTCTTCCTGTTGCCACTGATCAATCATCGTTGGCAGCTCAGCTGGTTACTTTTACATCAAACATTCCATGTACGAACGAAATCTTTATTTTTTTTAATTGCAGACAAAGTTTTCTGAATAGAGGAGGGAGGAAAGGCAATTTCATTGGCGCACCGTTATTCTGATTTTCTAGAGTTCTGTGATTTCAAGGAGATAGAATATCATGTCATGGAGATTACAGCTAGCGATGTCTGCCACTGCCTATTCTATTAATAATAATAATAATAATAATTTTCTCTTTCTATCTCAGTCATCCTATTCGACTGGGTGGTTTTTATAATGCAAGGTTCCGGGTTGCATCCTGCCTCCTTAGGAGTCCATCACTCTTCTCACTATGTGCGTTGCTTCTAATAGCACACTCTTCTACAGGAGTCCTGGAGCGACTTAGGCATCAAGTTTTTCCAGATTCCTTTCCAGTGATCTTGGGATCGTGCCCAGTGTTCCTGTGATTATGGGTACAATTTCCACTGGCATATCCCATATCCTTCTTATTTCTATTTTCAGGTCTTGATGCTCATAGATTTTTCGTATTTATTTATCTATTTGTTTATTTGTCTATTATCATCAGTAGTAATAGTAGTAGTAAAGATTTAAATAATAGTACTCAAATTAATACTTTCGTTAAATGTCCCTTGAAGAAAGCTCATCATTACATCACTTATTGATATATCTTATTTGGTCATGAGAAACAGTAATGATGGGGATTTGCTGCATCTCTCGTTTCACGATCACCCACATCACCACACACGATGAATGATGTGATTAAGGTTCGCGATGTTTATCGGACTTATGCCAACATCGAGGGGTGTCACCGCAACTTTAAAATTGGCCCTGTTGCACAGCAACCTCTGCATACGATTCATTAACGTGTTTTATAACGGCTAACATGGAATTTGCTTACTCATGTTATTCTACTGAGTGTTTTATTAACATCACCTTCTTCTTCTCAAGAGATGTTAACAGTCTGGCTGAGATGGAATGATAAAATACTGATTGAACCAAGGAAGCCATGTGAATAGGCTATAATATTGAGCATTAAAAGCCACAGTAGTGTTAAAAATATCTATGCACAGAGTTGAAAATGATAAGAGACACTTTTAAGTACTACTCCGTATCTCCCATCAGTCCTACTGACTGGTATATCCTGCTTCACATCTAGTTCGATCACCTACCTTTATAGGATAACGCCTCAGAAAGAATGTTTTCCACGACTTATTTGCACAGTGACCAGAATTTCTGTAACTTTAATTCAACTGGCAAAGGGAAGATAAAGAAGGATAAAGCTTCTGTTCTTTCCTAAGAAGAAGAGAATGAATAATCACTCAACTGAAACACATAAAAAGCATTTGTCATTTTCTGTGTGTTCTTTCTAAGGCGAAGACTTTTTAGTTTTCTGTAAAAGAAACCTTCGTCTGTCCGTCCGCACTTTTTCTGTTCGCCCTCAGAATTTACAATCTACTAAGGCTAGAGGGCTGCAAATGGGTATGTTGATCATCCACACTCCAATCATCAACCATCAAACATATCAAATTGCAGCCCTCAAGTCACTACCGGACCGTGGCTGAAAGTTTCATGGGCCGCGGCTCATACAGAAAACTTCATTTCGACGACAAAATTTCTGTACATTTTTCACTTGTCTATTCTGGTCGATTAAATTTATATGAAAAAACAAATCGCTCCTTCCGCTAGTTACTGAAATAATACTCGTAAAACGAAGAGTAATTTTGGACCTTAGGTGTTAAGTGTAAGATATTTACTTAATTAAAGGGGACTTGGGATCCTGTGACTAAAGTGACGGATTCAATGTACGAAGTCTGCTGTTTCCCTTAAATTGTTTTTAAAGACTATTATTTCTGTATTCCTGAGTCTCCTGACATATTATATTTGTACTCAATTTTGAGATAGAAATTTTATTCATTATTATCACTGTTAATAACTGGGGAAGGCCTTCCCTAAGGGCAGCGGTGCTGAATATAATAGCTGTTTCTGCGGCATTTAATTTGTATTGACTTCTCTATGCGTCTCATATCCTTCTCTCCATCATCGTGTAGCGGATATATTAGGTTTTCTAGGGTTATATACCCTAGAAACAGCTGGCATCTCCAGGTATTATCATTTCCACAATTGTGCCAATTAAAATGTAGGCACTCAATTTGGACATTTCTGACATTATACATAAAATTACTTTTGTGTCATCTTTGTTCCTATTAGTATAAACTGACATGTTAGACATTGAAAAGAATCTTCAGCCGTTCATCATTTCGGCCAGAGTAATATCAAGACTCAAATGAGCATGGCATTCCGCGTAATAATTCAGGCACATGCGGAACCCATGTCGAGTCGTCAGCTCGAAAATAGATGCCAATAATGATAGCGCCCAAATTGCAATTTCCAGATAAAAATCATTTGGAACGTTACAAAATTTCCAGGTCTCTGTTGTAGTGGGGTCCATTGCCTTTTTCATAATGACTGACTGGTTACCTGAGGGAAATTCAATTATGGCTGAAGCATTCCAGTAATTTAGTCATTTTTCTCACATGTCATATTTGAACGTCTACAGATAGACAGGTAAAGGATGAGTTGAAGGTAGCATGAAATGCCCGGCTCGATGCTCATTGCTCACCAAGTGAAAATTTTGTTTCTTATAAAACAATGATCTTCGAGTCTTCTCTCCCCAGAACCCACCTTTAAAACAAATCCTCCTGTGTAAATGGATATACCGAATGATATAAAACGTATCGATATTTTCCTCTATATTTGAAGTGTCTACTGGTTTACAGTGCATAACAATTAATGAAATAACTAGCTTTAGACAGAAAATGACTGGCTGCCTTGACGCATAAACTTATTGGTAAGAAAGTTTTAAACAGGAAACGCATACATAAAAAAATTCCTACCGCTTCAAAGTAGTTAATTTCACATTCAGCTCAATGATCCTGACAAATACATTTCCAATGAGAGAAAAGAAAAGATACTTCACGTAATATTCGGGATATGTATGATGGATAATTTCAGTTACATGATATTTAGCCCTGAGATAAATAAAGGTAGAGAGAGAATATTGAGATTGAATATGAAAACTTGAGATATTTTATCCATCTGGAAACTTATTTCCAACTATCGTCTCATTGTCAACTGCTGAAACCTTTATAAAAGTTAAATATTCTGTATAAAGGTTATTTTACCACTGCCAACAATGAAATCTAATTTATATCCACACATTGGTTATTAAGAAATGTAACTTCGATATAACTGAGAGCTTGTTCCCAGCGCCTCAACTTTCCATTCAATGTAAACTTCTGTCGTGTGTCTCTCGGGTCTGTCATCATCTCTTATTCCAGCGAGTATGTTTCTTTGTAACCACTCCTCTGTACTTGTTATCATAGCATGATCATTACCTAGCCTTTCTTCTTCAGTATCCCCTTTAAACTTTGACCCCCTTCGCTTTCAACCTTACTCCGATGACCCTTTCCTCATTTCTTCCCTTTGTTTCAGTAGAAAATATCTATTTATAAGCCATTCATAAACCACATCACTTAAAATATTCATAAACCCTCATATACATCCCGCCATTATTATAATAATGTAATAAGTCTCCAGGCAGATTTTTAAATGGAAACCAAATTAGTCATGAATCAGAATTCAAAGTGTACTCAAAGCAATATGTCTGTGTCTTTGGCTAGCCAAGTGTCATTTCCTATCGGTAAACAAAGTGTGCGTTCTTTTCACTATGATGAGAGAGAGAGAGAGAGAGAGAGAGAGAGAGAGAGATCGGCTAGGGTTGGGGTGGGTCAAGGGGGGTTCGTTAAAATACCACTTTACAAGTCTTCGTCCTTTGTAGTTGTTTGTTACTATCTTTGCTCCTTCACCAATAGTGACCTAAGAACACTCCTTCATCATCCAACTAACGAGGTAAGTAATATCAAGAACCCACTTGACTCATTTGCTGGTTGAAAGAGTAATAAAAGAGAGAGAGAGAGAGAGAGAGAGAGAGAGAAACTCAAGTGCGTGCTCGAGTACATGTCATCAATCCTATATTTGTCTAATGAACCAGAGAACGCAGCGCATTTGTTTGTATCTGTGAGGTGGTCCAAGATTCGGTAACTCTGAAGGCATTTCGACAATGTATGTAGTTGGTGTTTTATAATCACTCCGCTATCCCTCTTACGCGTAGTTGATTATACTTAATGACCATGCACGGCCAAAAGGCACAGCCGTTAATCATGTAATTATCCAGCATGGAGTATATTCAGTGATGGCAAGCGCTCATTCAACGTCAATTTGGTTCTGTGTATCACTAGAAGGGTTTCGATTTGTTAGGTACAATTGGGTCAGATGATTTTTTAAAGTCTTTGTGTCATTTAATTTTGAGCTAAATCGTTATTATTACTATTATTATCATTATTGTTATTAATATTATTATTATTATTATTATTATTATTAGTTGTTATTTAATATTATTGGGCATTCTATTAATATATTATTATTATTATTATTATTATTATTATTATTATTATTATTATTATTATTACACTAACTATAAAGCCTTGTTGTGTTAAAATGCGTGCACCTGCACCTAGAAAAAGACATTTAAGAGCTTTTGCCATCGTTTGTGAAAGGTGAGAATGAAGTGCTCGTTAATTAACGAAAGAAAATTATTTTAATTCTTAAACATAATGAAGTTCTCCAAGTCACTATAGATATTTCTACCAAATATTCAGCGAAATATGAATTCAATTCCATAAGTTTGTTAAAAAATTAAACAAAGCACTGCATGATGATGAAATTGAAGTGTAGCAACTTATATTGATTTCTCGTATTGAAAATCGTTCGTTTCCTTATGATTAATTAGCCCAAATAAAATAAAACAATGACAAGAGCATAATTAGATAGCTCAAAACGATGAGGATTTTCATGGCCATAATGAAATACCAGAACCTCATTCCCAGCCCAACATTGCACTGTAGCATTCCTCCGGACAATAAAGGCACTCTTGTGAAGAGCATGACCAGATGACTTACAGAGTGCATTTCCTGCTCTCCTCCTCCACCAGTGTGGATCTTGTGGACGACTAAAGAGAAAACAACAGATGGAATCGAACTGTCACTCTTCAGTTGCTGCACCTTATCAGACATCGTTGCAATACGGCCTTTCGGAGGTAAAAGTAAAAGTTGTGTAAAGGGAGATACGAGGTGAATTGTATAGCATTGTAGATGAGAAAAGGAAGGATTGGGAGGTTTACTAATATTTTGATGTACAATAAGAGTTGCTAGACAAGTAAAAGTTGAAATACATGATGGACAATTTTGAGTAAAGTATCCAATGCAGAAAGGAAATGTAACTGGTGGATGTGAATGAAAGGTACTTCAGGAGTGAATTTCCCGAATAGCATGCTTAGAAAACAAAGAGATAAGAAGCTTTGGTAAAAAGAAACCTAGATGTGACGAGACTGCTCAACGTTTCATGGCACTTTGGTCACAAAGGCTGTTGTGCGAAGGCTGGTTGAAAAGGATGAAAATAATAGAAGTCATGGAATGAAAGGTAGGAGTGTTAGACAACGTTATATAGGTACGTGTTGAAGGCTGAATTAGAGTATGGACCTGCTTACATAAAGGAGTGGCAGGAGACTGATTACATTGCTGTGTATGAACAGTCTAAGAGACTGGAAATCTATGCAGATGAATAGCACCTAAACCCTCCCCCCCGCCCGTACCCCTCCCTCTCCTCTCCTCTCTCCTCTCTCTCTCGTCCTCCTCTCTTACTCTCTCTCTCTCCAAAGCCTCATATTTACATGGCACTCGCAGCCAGGGCTGAATGACTGAAGCAGCAGCAGCAGTAAGTTTCACATTGAGCTTTTCATACTCTAATAGGCAGAGGCAGTCTTATTTAGATTTATATTTACATTATTTGATACCCAAAAGTGAAATATTCCATTTAGGCCATTGAGCTTTTCTCTGTTTCGCTGGCTAACTAGCTGTTTGTCTAAAAGTTTATTTTATTTTCGACTCGGAGCATCAACTACCAGCTCTCCATTGTTCGTCGGAGAAATGTAAACATTTACCTCCAATGCTTGCAAGTAGTCACGAATTTTTCTGTACATCAGAAATATCTTGGCAAATTGCTGGAGCGACCTTTACCCTTTTCCAGCCACTGACAAAAGCAGGCGATGATATTATCCCATGAACGCCACTTGTCTGTGGCTGTTGGACACAGACAACCTTATATTTGCGCCCGTCGGTGAAAATGGAATTTACTTTCCCAGTGTGCATGAGGCTATTGAAGAGAGAGAGAGAGAGAGAGAGAGAGAGAGAGAGAGAGAGAGAGAGAGAGAGAGAAGATCCTAACAATCCTTGTGGAAATTTCATATCCAACCAAGGCTAGTGGACTTTTCGCCGAGGTCTTACTCGATATGGATTAAGTCATTATTTGAAATGACTTCTGAAAATGATGATTTGACATCACACTTCGGAGATGGATGCCATTTTTTGTACTAATAAATTATAATGTCTTGAAAGATATACTCATAATAATGACAAAATAGATGAAACAAATGAAAACGGCAAGTAATCATGGAAATAATTTATTTTGTCAAAATAAACCTGATGGCCAGAAAACGATGAGACTTATTGGCTACATTATCCATCAGCAAGCGACCCGTTAGTGTCACTTTCCTTCTCCAGTTCATTATTTTGAGTAAAATGAAAATGTTGAAACATATTTTTCTCTATTAGCTCCTGAAATTGTACAACGGCGTTTGACGTTGAAATCATTAGCTGGAAACATTAACAAATGATAAATTAATTGGCAATGTATAACGATTTAGTCAACTGAGTTTTAAAATAATATAGATAATAGGACCTGGGAAAATAGATAGATGTGTTTCTGCGAGATTGGCTATACAATCATCATACGAAAGAAAAAGAACTGAGAAGAGAGAAGACTCGAGGAATAGGATGTCAAAGCTTATAGTGAAAATTATATTTGAATGAATATGAATTACCAATAAATTTCAAAAATATGGTTGACTAATTCGACGGAATATTTAAGATTAATTTCATTTTTCATCCAAAGTATCCTTTATGCTGCTCTATTATTGAATCATCAGCTTCATGCTTCATTAGACCTACGTAGCCTCTTATGTATCTATGATTTCAGTTCTTTACCCAGTAACTTTTATTCTCTGAATCACTCGCTAAATGTTATCCCCCCAATGCATGAATACGGCGTCATGATTTCATAATTCTTATTCAGTGCTGCAGCTGCTCTCGTGTATTTTGAGAAACAATAATTTTTCTCATCTATTTTATTTTCACTTTATGATGCGGAATGCACTTTAGACCTTAGATTACACGCATACACAAACGAAGGCAGGTAAGAAAAGTTACAGGTGAAAGAGTCACAGATAAAAAGCCACAGGAAAAAAAGGCACATTAATTTTTCTTGAAAACTGACCCCCAAGGGTTTTAACCCGCTTTGTATCCACCATTATTACAAGCCGATTGGGGATTTTTTTTTTTTTTTTAACCCGGTAGATATCCACCTTTATATTTTTACGGTAAAAATATAAACAAAAGACTTTAAATTAATGCGACTTTTTTTTTTGTTTGTCTTTTTTCCTAACTAAAACTTATTTTTTTCTGACTTTTTTTTTCCTGTGACTTTATTACCGGCCACCACACACACACACACACAACCCCCCACACATACACACACACACACACACACACACACACTATCACTATCACAACCATAGGAACACCTACTTTTTCCATCACCTCTTGACGCCTTTGCAATTTGAACTTTATCAACAGTAATACTCCATCCATTGTTAGGTCCCTTTGAAGCTTTTTCAACATGGTATCGTTCAAGTTATTGCTCTGCTTTTATTAACTACAATTTAGAAACATGAGAGAGAGAGAGAGAGAGAGAGAGAGAGAGAGAGAAGAGAGAGAGAGAGATGTGAGTCGTAAGTGTCCTCTTCCTCCCAGTTCCATTTTATTACTTGCATTACGCTGTATCGCTAAGTGCTAAAAGTGCTCTTTGCGATTTGCTTGATGAAAATATATATATCTTTAAGTAGATAGGATATCAGAGTAAAGGGATAACACATTAGAATAGGTTTTCCCTTTAGTATCAATCATTTGTAAGTTTAGTATCTCGGTATACGTAAATGATTTCTGAATTTTACGAAATGCGTAACGAAGCAGTCGACAAGATACTTGTCCAACAATGGAAATCCTGATTGAAGTTTAGGTTTGCTGGAGGAATTTTAGTGAACATCTTTGCAAATGGTAGATGAAAAATGGGTATTGTTCATGTATATACGTAGTTATGGATATTATAGCGAATATGGTTGCTATAAACTCCGAGGCAATCCATTTTGCAATGCATTAAAGTCTTTCACATTTTTAGATGTCGAGACGATCGTGTTACATGGAAGTACAGTTATAAAATAGAAATTTAGGTAAAAAACGTACCATCTCTTGACAATAAAATGCATTGCGCATCAATGTATTTATTTCATTTCTGTTCAACAGCCTTAACCTACGAATGACGGGTTCTGGTCTTAAACTCGTCGTCGTCCATCCCCGGATTCGCCCTGTCACCAATGGACTTCCATCATGGTTGCGAAATGACAGCTCGTTACAATACCTTAAGTGTCAGTCCTTACCATTTCGAGCCTCACTTACAGTAGTCATTTCCCTTGATATTCATGGCATAGGTGCACTTATTAATAGCTGTCGAAATGTTTTCACCTGTTATATGAAAATTTTATACAAGTGCTTGAATCTTGTTGCTGAAGTAAAATTGTTCATATTGCTTTCATTATTTTGTTGAATGTCTCTTCACGGCCATACAACTTATATAATCAACTGTATGGCATACAGTCCTGATCAGCTGCAGATTTGTAATAGAAATGGATCCGCATTTAAAACATGATATGAAACACATTACAAAAAGACTAATAAAATCATTTACTGATGTTAGATTCCGGGAACAGTTTCATCTCACCCTTTCATCAACATAGGGACGTTTGCTGTTGATATCATAATTGCAACCAATTTAATTTTGTTTCATAATTTCGCCGGAACAGGGGAATCATGAACAGTACCTTTGGGTTCATTTTATAATATATTCCCTTTTATTTTTCAATAATAATGGAAGAGCTCGAGGACATGTTTTCAGCGTTATTTTACTTTAGTTATTTTTTATTTTAATATTTTTTATATATATATTTATATATATATATATATATATTATATATTATTAATTATAATATATTCATATATTATTATATATTAATATTTATATAAATATAATATTAATATATATAATATATATAAATTATAATAGAAATATATATATAGATATATATATATATATATCATATATATATATATATATATATATATATATATAGATATATATATATATATATATATATATATATATATATATATATATAAATATATATACTATAGAGTTTGCAAATAAGGCGATCGAACGTAAGATATTCGAATTGTCAACAGCAGGAATATAAGAAACCTGATTATTATTTTTTTTTTGTGGGGGGGCGGGGGGAGCTATCACAGTCCTCCAATTCGACTGGGTAGTATTCATAGTGTGGGGTTCCGGGTTGCATCCTGCCTCCTTAGGATTCCATTATTTTTCTTACTATGTGCGCTGTTTCTAGGAGCACACTTCTGCATGAGTCCTGGAGATACTTCGGCCTTTAGATTTTCCAGATTCCTTTTCAGGGGTCTTGGGATCGTGCCTTGTCTTCCAAAGATTATGGGTACAATTTCCACTGTCATATCCCATATCCTTCTTATTTCTATTTTCAGATCATGATACTTATCCATTTTTTCCATTTCTTTCTCTTCAACTCTGGTGTCCCATGGTATTGCGACATCAATGAGTGATACTTTCATCTTGATTTTGTCAATCAACGTCACGTCTGGTCTATTTGCACGTATCACCCTATCTGTTTTGATACCATAGTCCCAGAGGATCTTTGCCTGCTCGTTTTCTATCACTCCTTCAGGTTGGTGCTCGTACCACTTATTACTGCAAGGTAGCTGGTGTTCTTGCACAGAATCCAGTGGAGGGCTTTTGCCACTGAATCATGCCTCTTTTTGTACTGGTTCTGTGCAAGTGCCGAACATTCGCTTGCTATGTGGTTTATGGTCTCATTTTTCGTATTGCACTTCCTGCATATGAGAGAGGTGTTATGTCTATCTATCGTTCTTTGAACAAATCTGGTTCTTAGGGCCTGATCTTGTGCCGCTGTTGTCATTCCTTCAGTTTCCTTCTTGAGCTCTCCCCTCTGTAGAAATTGCCATGTCTCATCACTGGCTAGTTCTTTAGTCTATCTCATGTATTGTTCGTGCATTGGTTGTTGTGCCATTCCTCTGTTCTGTTTGTCATTCTCCAGGAGAATGAGAAACCTGATTATTATTATTATATTATTATTATTATTATTATTATTATTATTATTATTATTATTATTATTATTATTATTAAACAATAGGATCACGTCTGTAAAGAATAATCAAAAGAGAATGTTAAGTTCCTAAGCTTCTAAGAAATAAAATGCCATGTAATAAATCTGTAAAAGTTAGTGAACAATTTATTTGTACTCAATAAAACAGACGCTGACAAGGAATAGGCTGGGGTAGTGTAATACTGGGGCACCTCAGCCGAGTAGGGAGGCATACGCTTTGTAAACCCATTATCACACCCTTGCTCCAAAAGTGCATAAAATGAAGGTGATGACAGGAATGCTTTAAACAATGCAAGTCATGTAGGTAGCCAGACAGGATCTGTCCTGAAGATGTTCCAAATTACAAATGACTTGGACATGAAACGAACTAGAAATTGTGAAAACAAACTTTGTCAAGAATATAAAGGTCTCGGGATGCTTAAAACATCCAAACAGGAGAGCATTATTCGATCAATGGTAAAGCCAATCTGAAGTTTGGATACCATCATTTCTTCAGAAGCTGGAAGCCTCAAGAACAATATGACATCCGTACTAATTTGACTTGTTATCTAAGCGTCACCTACTCCGATATCTAGTACTAAACATGGCGGAAGATCCCTGTAACGGCATATTTAGCACTAGCCCTTCGGGGATCAAAGTATTACATACACCCATTTCTGTACTGTGTGGTCGACAAATTATATTAATAAACGATAACTTTCAGAGGCCGTCTACTTATCATAATATGGTGTTTAATACTAGCACCTCGGAGTAGGTGACGCGTACATAACAAGCCAAAGTAGCACCATCAAATCTTGTGTCAGCATTTTATGATAATGATGTTTTTACCTGCTAGAAAATAGACGGAAATGTTGGAGTAGGGAGTATCACCAACCACCATGAAATATTTAGTGCTAACATATGTTGTCACCTACACGCAGTGAATAATGGAGTGTGAAACAGTAAAATTAAAGATAAAAGATAAATCTAATCAATGACGTCCAAGTTTTGCTGTAGTTCGGTCATGTCCCCTTACCTTCTGTGTATATTACATCCCTAATCTACGATTCCAAAACTCCATGTTTAGATTTGACGTAGTCCGGCTCGGGGTCACCTTCTCTTGCCAATGTAGCTTATATCACCGTTATTATGGATGGTAGTGGTGCCTACTTAATAAACTAAAGGTGAAATATTTCTTTGGGTTCAATATATAAACGTCATACAGATGCTTGAATCATATTCTAGAAATATTCTTTTTATACATGACTCCAATTAATTAGATGAAATGCATCTTAAATAATGTAGAATGAATTTAATTAAATCCCAGAAACACCACCATTTTATGACCAACTAATTAACAAGGACGAAAAGTGGTTTAAAACTGGATTCCAAATAAATTACAGAAAGATTAATTAATAAACCATTTACTAATGTTAATTTTTTAAGATTATGATTATGTTTTAAATGAATCAGTGACAGGCTACCGGTACACGATTAAATGTTTTAAAATGTTCGTTAGATTGCCTCTTGATATACTTCTATATGTTCGTGAATAAACTTAAATTTCTCTCCTTCCTACTCTCAGTTTTAGTATTGCAATCAAGTTCTGTAAAATTGAAATGTGCAATTTTTCATATATCCATTTACTTCATGCTACTCTACCCTTCTCCAAGTATTCTAGTGAATATATGGACTATGTTGAAGTAGCTATAAACTTTCATCAGGAGAACAAATCAATTGGCTCGCTTTCGAATTGCGTTTATCCATGTGCATTACCCTTTAACTCTAGAAGGAATAATCGGGATGCATTTTTTGGGGGGGCTGCCTAAAAACAAAAAATCCGAGTCCCTTACTTTAGAACCTGCTGGCGTGTTTGAACAAAGACTGACTCTGCTCAGAGACCTAAAAACTGAGTATTATGATTCTCATGAAGAGTCTGGGAGATTTGAAAGAAAGGCCAAGCTCACGTTGGTAAGTTGTAGTTGTTGAAGATGAAGCTGGCCTTATGCCAGCAGGAGCTCTTGCTCACAGAGCAGCCCGTAATATGTTGGTAATTAACTATTCGCACCTTGGTCGACTGATGGGCGGGTGGCCGTAATCGAAGCGAAGACTCCGGACAATCCGATGCAATCTAACCCTTTATGGGGCTGGGTCCAAAAAAAGATTAGTCTCCAACCACCACCAGCTTCACCACTGAAATCATAGACCATAATTATGTATTCCATTTTTTTTCAATAGGCAACTGCAGAATGGGTCACTTCATATCATACCTGCGCTGGAAGTGCGTAGCGTACAGGTAAAACGACCTTCTGTTCCAATCACCTCTATGTCTCTCTTTTTTCCCTGCTATCAAAGTTAAGCAATTATGTTCACTTATCGCCAACCTTTCATCTTTTGAGTCTCTTCATACAGCCAAACAAATATTCACCTTATTACTTTTTCCTCGTATGTAGACATGATGATTTTTAGTTTTCTTTAAAAGAAACCTATTGAGATAGCTATTTGTCTTTCTGTCCGCACTTTTACTATCCGCCCTCAAATCAATAAAAACTACTGAGAATAGAGGGCTGCAAATTGTTATATAGATCATCCACCCTCCAGACATAAAACGTATCAAATTCCACCCCTCCAGCCTTAGTAGTTTTTATTTTACTTAAGGTTAAAGTTAGCCACGACTGTCCGTCTGGCACTGCAATAGATGTCAACAACACAGACCAGCATGGTTTCAGGACTGACAGTTTCATGAACTGCGGCTGAGAGTTTCGTCGGCCGCGGCTGAGTTCCATGCCGCAGTATACGCTGTACAGAAAACTTGATTGCGTGAAGACACTTGGGCGCATTTTTTACCCCCCCCCCCTTTTTTTTTTATTCTACTACATTATGCAAACACTTCAATTCATCTTAAAAACGTTCACATTCGGCTGGAGAGGCAATTCAGCACTCTATTCGTGATTCTCTACATTTTCTCCGATGGTCTATCCTCCTCTAAAAGTGTTTAAATCTTTTTTATTGTTATTACTTTTTTTTTTTTTTTAGATTGTCTGTGGTTTCGTTTTTTTTAACTTGCGTGAAGTTATACTTTATATTTCCTATTATCCATAAATCTACCTAACGCTTAATTAGCTTGACGAAGTTTTACAGATACTAATTTTTCTTTTTTAAATTTCAAAACACTGTCTCATCTCCAAACATTATCCAGCTCACACTCATTTCGAAATCTCTTTTTCTCGTCTCTCATATTTGTCTCTACGAAAAGTACTTTCTGTAATCCATCCAATGACATTATCTTCAAGAAATACCAAACGGTTGCGGAAACAACAAATTGTTTTCTGACATTAACTTCATACAAAGCCAGTCATTCTCGTGTTTGGGCAAACCAGTACAATAATTCTAGTGGTTTTCATTTTGCGAGAAAACACTTCCTCAACCAGTCAAATAATAAACACACTAGTTATTAACTTACCTTCACTGTTACTACTATACTAGTATTTCTGTTAAATATGTGGGATCTTACTTTGATAGTGACCCCAACCAAAGTTCGGGCGTCGTTATCTAGAGCTAATATTTCTTAGAGGTCATTATCTAAATGCTATTTACAGTCTTTTGTTCAAGTTTTTACGGTCATCCCAACGGGCTTGTACTAAACACGCCGCAAAGGTGGATACATATTGGGTTAAAACCCTTGGGGTTGTTATATAGGAAAGATCCAAGTTATCCAAAGACAGCATCAAACCACGGTTTTTTGTATTACTAGTACGAAGTTTTCAGCATCAGAAAGTATCTGGGTTTTAATCTCCCCGCTTAGAATCTTCATGCTTGGATCACCTCGCTCCTGGACTTATATGATCTTATTTGTATCGCCGTTATTTATTTTTTTTTTATTATTATTATTGGTAAGGGTTGTCCTTTACCATTTCCACTGTCTCTTGCATCATTGTCATTGATGACGCTATGAGTTCACTAGCACAAACACAAACACATAAACGCATGCTTATATAGTACACACACACACACACATTTCGCTCACTCTAGTTATCGAATGGTTGACAATTTATAATATAATTTGTTACATTCACTAAAGCTTAACCATTTCATTAGGATCCAACATTCCATATTTTTGGACTTGATTATCGTTATCGATTTAGTTGCATGCGTCAAATACCTAGATATTAGGATACCATTTCTATCAACTGAAAGTCGAACCGCTATAAACGAGATACCTGTTAAAAAAGGAGAGAGAGAGAGAGAGAGGAGACGAGAGACGAGAGAGAGAGAGACGAGAGAGAGAGAGGAGAGAGAGAGAGAGAGGAAACTAATATTAAGGACAGATAAAAAAAAGGGTCTATGGAAGTAACGCCATAAATGTCTCCAATGGGAGAGAAGCAATTTTTTTGGCAATCATAAAGAAGACGTAGCCGCTCATAAAATCTCTGAATCTGTGGCTAAATGGATTATATGAATAGTCTCGATCGTGCCGGATACTAAATGTGCCAAATTCTATACAATAAGAGGAAATAAGAAACATGGTAGGGGAAAGTTACAACATATGGGAAATCCGGGAGCGAAATTTTTACTTCAATGAAATTCAAAAGGCGACAGAAAAGCTTTGCCATTTAGGCAACGAAAAATATGAAAAATGGATTTTTGCTTCCTTTTTAGAAGGATCAAAGGAATCTAGCTCTCCTGTTATTTTTTTTCTTTCTCTTCTTTCATCCAATACTTTCATTTTTGATATTTGAGGACATATTACCTGCCTATTGTTGCAACGTTACGTCGGTGGACTGATGAAGCTCTGGCTTTCATGTATATATATATTATATATATATGATATATACTATATTAAATATTATAGATATATATATTACATATATATATATATTATAATTATAATATATATTATATATATTAGCATTATATATATACACATATTATATATTAATATATATAGATATATATATATATATATATATATATATATATATATATCTATATATATACTATATATATACAGATATATATATATATATATTATATATTAATATATATATCTGTATATATACAGATATATATATATATTATATATATATATATATATATATACGTGTATATATATATCGATATATATATATATATATATATATATATATTTATATATATATATATATATATATATATATATATATAATATATATATATATATATATATGTATTGTATATATAACCTTCTTATGTTTATGCTTCACACATATCTCTGTCTTTTCAGCAAAATATCTGCTACCTTTTTTATTTTCAAGTTAAAGAAAGAATGAAACCAAGACAATTTACGAGCCTGGAAAGCATAAAAGTACCCAGTGCGCAGCAGCGGTGGAAATCGAACAACGATAAATTCTGGCTTAATTGTGTTTGCTTTGAATTGAAAGGCTTCTTGCATTATGCTGATGCGTTGAGGGTGGAGCAGGATGAAGGAGAACACTGGAAATGCTGAGGTGCCTCTTTTGGCAGGTAATGAGCCATTGGCTTATTTGGGCAGCCGGGTGAGGAGGGTCGAGGGTGGAAAGACCGTTTGGGTGAGACGAAAGAAACGCGCGGAAAGCAGACTTCAAGTAGGAAGACAATGATGAAGGAAATGATTTATGGAAAGACACGGAATTGCTGATAAAGTAGGATGCTTGCTACAAGCAGCATCCATTACTTTTCTGATCGTCTCATCTCAAAGATATGAAGTTTTGTTGTTGTTCCAACTTGAATGAGGAACTTGAGTGAAGAAACTCCTTTTAGTTTGCTCCTACTCTCACAAAGGTAAGTATATTTTGAAAGAAGGAAAAGCGTACAGGTTATTAAATCTTAGCGTTAATGCATTAATCTGTGAGAAAAACTATAAGACATTATGAAAAAAATATGAATGTGAACAAACAATAGACTTTATTACACATGTGAATGAGTTCACAGTTAAGTTTATCATGTTAAAACTAACATTCAATATAAGATTATTTGACTGAAATATCTTTTTAGGTATATTATTTTCATGATTTGAAAAGCTCAATCGCTGTTACCTTATTAATCACTCAACAGTATCTTATAAGATTTTCTGTTCATCATTTTCGCAGCGATCTGTTACAATACAAATGTTTATCAGTAGCCTTTCAGTTAAGCACTGCACCGAACAAAACAATGAAAACTAGTCCTCATCATAATTCACTCATGGCTTAAGAACCAAGAGAGTGAAAACAGGATTAAGATGAACTGCATAATCAAAACAAAGGTATTGAATACCCGCCAAATATGATATCCAGCTGATGGCTTACTTTAAAACAGATGAATGTTAGTGTTTATGGAGCAGTGAAGTCATTATGGTCCAGAGAGAGAGAGAGAGAGAGAGAGAGAGAGAGAGAGAGAGAGAGAGAGAGAGAGAGAGAGAGAGAGAGAGAATTACCTTCTGGCGTGGGCGTTGCGTACATCCATAACACCTTTGAATTCAAAGGAATAACAGAGATGTTATGAAGACTACCAAGTAGCAGAGTGCATGATGACTTGCAAGGAACATACATAACACTGCATGGAATGGGAAGTCTGCAGGATTTTCGTATTTTAAGAGAAGAAATTGATACGAAAACTGAAGGAGCAGATTATGGGGGAAGATACATATCCAAAACACCAGTTGTTAAATTGGTTAGCATTAAAATGTAATTTTCGTGTTAATATATAAAAAAAATAAAAGTAACAAGAGCGAAAAACAATCAAGTAACGAAATAACAGATTCATCTTCTTTGGGGAAGCCTGTTGGTAGAAGTCAGAAATATAACTCCTGTAGAACTGTGCATGTAGATATTCAAGATTATTTCTATCGAACGTTGAAATCAAAACGGGAGGAGGGAAAAACAAAACAGCAAACGAAATGGAAGAAGCTATCAAGAAGCTGAGCGCTGCATTCTTCAGGGGTTAACTAAACCCCGAGAAAACAAGGAGCCGATATCTGTTTATATTATTTCCGAAATGAAGTTGTTTTCTTTGATCTCACAGTTGGAGAATGAAGTGACTATTTCATTTCCACTTCCTTTATTATTGTTTCTCATCTTACCCGCCATTTTCAACAGGTTAACGTCATTGGATTGGAGGTATCCAATTTCTTCAGGGACCTAGGTAATTATATCATTATCAAAAGTTCAATGGATGAGAACTCTCTCTCTCTCTCTCTCAGAGTATTAGCCCAATTTTACTACTGTTTTCCTTGACTTCTTGGAGGAATATTCACATATCTCAGATAAATTGTGTAACTGAGCTAATAAACTGGTGGAGGTTTGCCATCCTCTCTCTCTTTCTCTCTCTCTCTCTCTCTCTCTCTCTCAGCTGCTACTCAACGCAGATTCTCTACTTTGCGGCTGACATACCATTACCAGGATGGCAAGAAATCCCTTTAGTTTCCACGGATTTAACACATTTTTTTTTTTTTTAGTATTTCGTTCAAAACATGTTTATGCAGTAATCCAGGTTTTGAACTACTTTAATTGCAAAGTGCGATAATATTGATTCATTCGGTTTACGTTTATGCAAAGCTGTAAGTTCATCCCATAATCCCAACTTACGTTCTCAAAGGAAGGCAAACAAGTATCATCGAAAAATCTATTCCGGAGATCTCTGCTCAGCTTCAGACTTGGAAACCCGGGGTTGCCCGAAGCGTGACTCCCAATGATCTGTTATACGGCCAAAGCTCGAGGCTTAATAAAGAAATGGAGATATAAAACCCTGGGACGTAAACCGTTAAGCAACAACACTGACTTTATCTACCGAAGGAATCTTCCAGTCAAAGTCGTTTCAGGTCAGACATTTCCACTTTACCCGGAGCTTTACGACTGTATAAAGGCATACTTTATATGCAAGTTTCCAGTAATATCGTGTTACCCTTAATTGGGCAGAACGCGAGATTTTGTCGCCATGTATTCTTAGCGCGTTCATTCTTGGCATGAATTTCTTCCTTTATTCCTTGAAGGCCACATTATGGATATTAAAAAGATTGCCTAAATATATTCTGTGTCATTTATCCACCATTCGATAAGAAGGTTATACAGGTAAAAGGGCAGTTCAAATACTCTTCCGAATTTGAATAATTTTTAGTATTACATGCATATACAGCCATCGATATATCAACGAAACTTTCTGCTAATATCATGTGTCTTCATTCAATTAAATTTGAAGTTGATCTACACCACAAATGATTTAGGATATTGACGAAACAAGTAAAGCAATTCATCCAAATTTTAAATCGCCAAAAAAGGCAAGAAGGCATCGAGGTAAAACCACCCTAAATCCAAGGACGCACCTGAGAGACACACCAATTCCTGGCTATAGTTGCCATTAAGAGAACACGCCCTGGTACGACTCCTCAGTGATTTTTATGGGGGCTGCATAAAGCCTTCTCAGGAGGGCCTTAGATCGTTCTAGCGAGATATGAGCGAGAGGTCAGCGCCACATATCAGCTGCTCTTATCCTGCTAAATGGGAAGTTCGCACTCGAGATTCTCCATGTAGGCCATCTGAAGCAGGGGGAAACTGACGGTTATACTATAATAATATTAATGACATGCTACAAGGAAGGATATAAACTATATATGTGTATATATATATATATACATATATATATATATATATATATATATATATATATATATAATATAATATATATATATATATATAATTTAAATCCATGGTAGGAAGATGGATGAAAAACTGGGGACTTGAAACTTAAACTTCCATAGTACGTATATGCTACGATAGTAGTTGTTCCAAGTCCCAAGTTTTCAGGTTTTCACTCACCTTCCTTCCTGGGATTTAAGGATCAATTCTATATATATATATATATATTATATAGATATATATATATATATATATTATGTATATATATATATATTAATTATATATATATAGATATATATTTATATATAAACTATATATATATATATATATATAGTAAAAAAAATTAATATATACACAGACGCACACATATCAGCTCAAGAAAAAAAAAACACAGCTAAGATAACGGTACTCATTGATTAGGGAGTGTAGGTTACATGAAACCTAACTATAGGTTAAGATACGTTGTAACCCACTTCCTGAAGAAAGTTTGGATTCCCAGGATATAACAGTAGCGCCCAGAAACTATAAATTGACAGGAAATTATTGCATTTCTGTAAACTAAGCAGTTAAAAGACAAGAGATTCTGTGAAATGCGAGTCTGCAAGCGATAGCAACGCGCATAAAAGTGATAAGAATGTGAGATTACAGAAGACGACACTTAAGAGGAAGCGAAAGCGAGAAATGACATGATTATGATCTCTTTGCCAAATCCTGAACATAAAACTGTTGATATCAGAGAGTTTCAGATGGGACGAGAAAATTGGGTTAGGATCAGGGAGAGAATTGCTTGAAAGCAGATGTACACACAATGCGCTATTTTACGAGGAAAACGGAATTGCATGAGACACTACTCGGAGAGCAGATTCAGTTTGATGGTTCGTTCTCCTTCCCACCAGCAAAGAGTTCGAGACAAAGAACTGACAAGGTTCATAAAATGAATGTCTGTGAGATTGGAAAGGCTGCTCAATGCGCTCTTTGCAGAATAGTTCCTTCCTGGACGAGAATGTAATATGGAACTCTCGTTTAAACAAGGTTGTACAGATGTGAAGATTAACACAGGGATTTTTTCCGTGGAGATACAATGAATATCTACTATATAATTATATATATATATATATATAATATATATATATATATATATATATATATATATATTATATATAAATATTTATAATTGTTATATATTTACATAATTACATGATATATATTATAAATATAATAATTATATAGTAAATATATATAAATATTATTATGTAATATATATATATATATTATATTTTTTTATATTTAATAATAATTATAATATACATATATTAATAATTTAAATTTAACTACAATATATATAAATATATATATATATATATTTTAATATGAATAATATATATATATATATATATATAATATATATATATATATATATATTATTTATATTTAAAAATTTATATATAATATATTATTATTATATATATATATTATTATATATATTACACACTTTATGCCGAGTGTAGTTTTGAACCGATAACAAGAGACAAAGTTTCATATCCCAGATAAAAATATTATTCCAGACTCGAAAATAACTGATCAATCAAAAAACCCCAGTACAGCTTCTGTTTGTCTGATTTTAACAATTTAACCAATAGAAATAGCGAGAAAATATTTAGGAAATAACAAAAACCACCTATGCCAAATTCCATGTTATTCACTGCTGGTAAAAACGAATAAGAACTCTTAAATGTCTATAATATTGCGCAAAAATCATAAATAAATCCTTTCAAATCCGAAAATCTTTATTTACAAGAATTTACTTTTCATTCAAGATGTAATGTTGCGTATTATGATGATAAAAGGCTTCCTGCTACAAACGAGATAAAATTAATCGAATCGAATAACTATGTATTGTAGCGATAAAATTGATCGACTGTTTTCAGGTTTTGCCTGAAATGATTGCGATGCAGTTGTGAAATTATACTGAAGTGAAATCAAAAGCAATGATCATCACAGAAAAACGATTTTCGTCAAAATACGCGATGTTATTTTGAACGATAAATAACCAGGGATTTCTGGCGGTTAGATGAACCACTGCGCAAATTTAAGGGAGATTGACGGCAATGTGAAGTAAGGCAGCCGTGGTCGAATCATAATGGATATATGAGTAATGGATTAGATTATCTAGAACATGATCTTTTAACCAGTTTCCCAGATTAGCTAGAGAGAGAGAGAGAGAGAGATAATGTCTGTCTATAACCTTCGTTTGAGTGAGTAATCTCTTCAGAATGAACCCTGTAATGATTGCTCATTCGAGTAATACTATTTTTCTTTTATTTCCAGGTGAGAAGGGCTGCATTGCAGGCAAATAGTAGTTATAGAAGCATAATGTTTACTCGAGGTCAGTATGGTACTTACTCCTTTTACAAGGTGAGCTTTAAGGAATTAGAATACATTCTGATTAGACTGTTTCGAACGTTATTTTGCAGCAAGGTTCCTTCAGTCTTTCACATAAATTCAAACAGAAGTTAGAGTTACTTTTTCCGAAGTTTTGAATATACACTTGTTCAACTTATGCGATAACATACGTATACAATCATTGTTAATCCCATTGTACACATATATTTACATAGCCATACGAACACAATCTTCTTCTTTCCCACTGTTATCCCTACATTAAAGGGTCGGTTGCCTGGTGTGCCTTCTTCATTCTCTCAAAGGCATCTTCCTTCACCAATATCAGACACGGTTTACTGTTTGGCAAAGGGTTTTACGACCGCGTGTCCTTGCTGTCATCAACAGCAGTTATTGTATAAGTCCACCTGCAAGGCAGCAGATTCCACATTTATTGGCGGTGGGCCGAGTCTTTTACTAAAAAGTAAGAATGCAAGGCAGTAGCTGTCCTTTTAGTTGCCTTTTACGACTCGAAGGACCTACGGTGGTATTATTCCTACACCCCAACTGCAGGGTCATGCCATACGAATACAATATATATTCACACACACACACACACACACACACACACACACACACACACATATATATATATATATATATTATATATATAGTTACTAGTCAAGGACTATAGCTTTGTGAAATATTGTTTTCATATATATATATATATATATATATATATATATATTTATATATATATATATATATATATATGATATATATATATATTATATATATATATATATATATATATATATATATATATATATATATATATTTACTAATCAAGGACTATATGCTTGTGATATATTGTTTATATATATATATATATATATATTATATTATATATATATATATATATATATATATATATATATATAGTTAGAATATAGAATATTGATGGTGTTACATGCTGTGCATTATCTGCTATCTTTGAACAAATATACCCTGCGAGGCCAGATGGGTGGTTATTTTTGAAGAAGAGATAATCGGTCATGGTGTCATATTTATAATAGAACTCTCACTCATGTGTTTTGAATGTCCTGACTTGAAGAGGCTGTATATAGTCTTATCTGTGGTCTTGTAACTGGTTTTACGCAATGTACAGCAAAGTCGTAAGAAACTTAAACATGTAAAAAATGCACCGAAGTTTCTAAAGAGCAATCGAGTTTTCTGTACATTGTATAATTCTGTATGAAATTCTCAGCGAAGGCCTATGGAACTTTCAGCCTTGGTCTGGTGGTGGCCAGTGATGTTGGCACTATATCGGTGCCAGACGCACGATCACGTCTAACTGTAATCTTAAAAAAAATAAACCTGCTGAGGATAGAGGGCTGCAATTTGTTTTGATAATTGGAGGGTGGATGATTAACATACCAATTTGCAGCCCTCTAATCTCGGTAGTTTTTAAGATCTGAGAGGAACAGAAAACGTGCGGACGGACAGACAAATAGGCATCTCAATAGCTTTATTTCACAGAAACTTAAAAAAGGAAAAGGTGAAATCATGTGAGTCATATAACTAATTAAAGCGTGACTGAGATAGCGTAAAATAGAAAAAAAATGGAAAATAAAGAAATACCTGTAGGCAAAATCTCCTTTTTCCCAGTGAACCAACTCGACCTCGTAACTTGTCCCCTGCATCATTTCAAGAGCGCAATTCTGAGTCTTTTTGCGCATCGATAACGTTATCGAGACTTTTACAAAATCCATTAGCCCCGCCATCCTTTTTGGTGTCGGGAGGAACGTGGAAACGTCGACTCCGTTCAACCATCCTTTCTCGCCCTTCCCTTCTACTCCTTATCGGCTTCCTCATTCATCTTCCATCTTCCATAATTGGTGTGTAAAGCACCCTATTTCATATCTTACCTCCTGGTTCCGTTAAAGAGTCTTAATTCTCTCACAATGATCGTAGTTAGGAAAGCAGCTGAGAACCGCCCGTGAGTGAGTCTCTCAACAATGGCTGCCTAAACGGTCACCTGAACCCGCATCAGCAGTTCCCATTGTTTGGCTCTAAAAACGAAATGATTGGTAATGATAAAAATCAGCTCTTCTGCTGACGGACGCAGACGCTAAGCCAAGGAGCGACACAGTGATGATAAACATCTACTCCGTATTTGGATGATGAAGAGGGAAGCCGAGAGGGAAAGTTTAGGAGGCGGGCCAGTGGACATTGTAGATTTGGGGGCGCGAATTGGGAAGAAGACAATTTCTGTGAAAATATCGGTCACTAAGGAAACGGAGCAGCTTCCAGCAATTCGTTTTTTAAAGATGCAAGTTGTAAAGGAACTTCTTCAGCAGCAAGTCTTTCACTTTAAATTGATTACCAACAACAAGGAATAAGAGAGGCCAGTAACTTGAGTATCATAAAAAAAAAAAAATGGCAAAAGCCGATCATACGAGATCATTTTGTACAGTGAAGAAAATGTAGAATTAATGATAACGAGATATTGGTGAAACGGGCTAGAAACGTCATTATAACAAACTAAATTTGGAATCATCCCCAGCTTTTCACTGGAATTCCAGTCTTTAATGCTATTGTACAAAAATATTAAGGGGATCTTAGTATTTTTGAAAGGACCTGTGAGGGTTATGGAAATCCTTTGAAATGACTTCTTGAAATTGCCAGCTGAAGTGAGTGAAACGGTTTCTTCATTTAGAAGCTTCTCTTTTATAAAAAGGAAATTTTGTCCCTAATATGTAAAAAAAAAAAAAAAAAAATACACAAGATATTCATAAATAAAAAAAGTAGCTTTTCGAAATCTCTGCAATATTTAGTATTTCGTAGATGTGCACCAGGTATCAATAATAATATAGTTTCTACTAATAAACAGATGTGAAACTGAAAATCTCTAAACTTCTATTCCAAAAAATCCCCAAAAAATATGCAAGATCCTATTTATTAGTTTTGGAACTCGACTGAAAGTTAAAGGCTTCAAACAACACTGATATTCAAGAAGAAAAATAGCCCATTTCTTAACAAAATTAATACCTATACAATGTTTGAATTTAAATGGATCTATTAGCTATGTGCATTTAGAATTACACATTACGTGAGCAAGGTCATTTTGCCATCTTCCTGAATCACAGTGCCATAAACGAAAATAAAAAAAATCACTATCCTAAATGATAGGTAGTAATAAAAATAGCATGCATAGGGAATTACCATTTAGTTGTTCTGCCAAAGAGTCTAGACTAAACTTTCGTATATTTATGCATCTGATGTTCACGAAATATTACAGTAATGCACCAACAACAGAGTGATTGAACAACCATGTACTGACGAAAGATAATAACGATATAATTAAACTCACAAGTAAGAATCAGGAATTAACAACCGCCGCCCCCCCCTAACCCCAACCGTCTCCAATTAAAAAAAGGAATATTGGTTGTAAACGCTACCGCGTATTGCCAACGAGAAATATAAGGACCCGGTAAAAGGACCTAGAATCGTTTTACTTGCACCGAAGATAGAATCGTTAGTAATTTGAAGGAGAAGACTGACGACGACATGCCTCAAAGAACATGAAACCTCACACATACCTCGAGACTATACGGATGACGAGATAAATTGGTCTCGAGCGCTATTGAACTCAATCGAGTAGATCATCTTGAGAGTCGAGCGTTTTTGCAATGGGGATGAAGGGAATGAGAGAATAAGAGGTTGTTATGCGGATATCGAATGCACCTCAACTACGAAGGAAAAGATTCCTGAGATGAAAAAGAAAAAAAAAAGTTTTACGTGCAATATAAGGAGATACAATCGAGTTTGACTCCTCGAGATATAAGACCGTCAGGCTGGTACTGAAATATGAATTCGAATTCTTATATTTCTGATTATTTGTCTATACATGAGAGAGAGAGAGAGAGAGAGAGAGAGAGAGAGAGAGGTACTAAAATACGATGTCTAATTATTACATTCCTAATTATTTGTCTACACATGAGAGAGAGAGAGAGAGGTTACTAAAATACGATGTCGAATTCTTATATTCCCGAGAATTTGTCTACATAAGAGAGAGAGAGAGAGAGAGAGAGAGAGAGAGAGCAATCATCTAAAAGATGAACCTAATATCAAAGGGATGATTTGATTCGCTAATACCTTCGGGCTGGGTCCGAGTAGGTGTGCGTGACCTCGTAACATCTCGATCGAAGTGATCGAGGCGATTCTGTTAAAATAGCTCCCCAGAATGAGTCACAAGGACAGGCAGAACTACGAATTTCACCCAAGACTGGTGCAGAGACAGAACAGTTAACAGTGAAAGGTATAATATCTCTGATTAAAGGAGGAAGATAAGGATCCATTGGCGAGTCCCAAGAGGGGTGGAGATCATCCTCTCAAAGAAACTACATAAATATGGATAAGACGTGTAGGAAGATAAATTACAAGTGAAATCAATAGAAATACACACTGCGCTCGGCTATGCTGGTAAATAACTTGAGAGAGAGAGAGAGAGAGAGAGAGAGAGAGAGAGAGAGAGAGAGAGAGGGTGGGTGGGGGGGGGTGGGGGGGGCACTCATATTTGTTGTCATGCAACAGAACTACAGTATCTTAGCACAAGTTTTACTGGTGCTCGAATTTTTTACATAATGTTGCCTGCTAGCTATTGTTTTGGAAGAAAAAAAAGTAATACCCTTTTATTCTGTTAGTAGAAATAATAGAATATCTAAAAAATAGTCATAAAGGATAAAGCAATTTGCTACAGTGAAATAAATATTCCATATTCTGTAGTGGCTACTTTTATAAATATATTTTTGTACAGTGATTTCACCGTTAATGCTACTGTTAATGGATGAATTTCACACCTGTATAGACACCCGCATGAGTAGGAACGGTTTATATATATATATATATATATATATATTATATATATATATATATATATATATATATATATAGTATATGTATATATATATTATATATATATATATATCATATATATATATATATATATATATACTATATATATATATATATATATATATATATATATATATATATATATCATATATATATATATATATCATATATATATATATATATATATATATATAATATATATATATATATATATATATAAACAGTTCCTACTTATGTGGGTGTCTATAGAGGTGTGAAATTCATCCATTAACAGTAGCATTAACGGTGAAATCACTGTACAAAAATATATTTATAAAAGTAGCCACTACAGAATATGGAATATTTATTTCACTGTAGCAAATTGCATTATCCTTTATGAACTATTTTTTAGATATTCTATTATTTCTGCTAAGTCTATATTATATATAATATAATATATAATATAGACTTAGCAGTCTATATTTATATAGACTGCTAAGTAACTTATAAGTCTATATATATATATATATATATATATATATATATATATATATATATATATATATATATATATATATATAGACTTATAAGTTTCCCATAAATATTCCTGAATATCCTTGGAGAAATGTCAAATTCATTACTATAAATAAGTAAGCTTATCGTTTTTAGTCCAGAAAATAGTTTTCGAAAGCATAGGTATAGTTAATTCCAAAACGTCAAGGATATTGGTGCCACAGATGCACTGATGTGCAAGACAACCTGAAATTCACTTTCGAGTAGGAGGAGCCGAATGTTGAAAAGACAAGATCAAAGGAGTCCAGATTAATCAGTTACCCAAATAGACTGCTCTTTCTTCAAGCTGTTCGGTGAAACTTTAATTTAGGAAGTAATCGGTGCGTCTCTTTTTCAACATTTTTTGAACCGTGCCATTGTCTTTATCATTGAACAATATTTCTCCTGTGGAATTTCTACTTAGCAAGACAGCCCTACTAAAGTGACTGAACTCTTTCTTTTCATTTTCTTTTTTTTTTCTCTTGATAGATCGTAAATAAGGGACACATTCTAAGATTCCCAGCATCGTAAGACGATTACAGAAAAATAATTTATTTTTCAAGAACGCTGCTCTTGTGTCAATTAGAAAATAATTCTTTGTAAATTGACCGTTAGGTCGTTGTACTATGAGCATCAGGAACATAAACACGTCTACTTAAGTACACATAGGAATGCAAAAAAAGAAAGAAAAAAAAAAACCTGGTTCAGCCTTACATGGCACGGCTTGGGTGACACTCCATTTACGCTGAGAGATCTTACAAGTCATGAAAGCCTAGAGATTAAGACTTGCGTTGTGCAATTTGCTTTATCTTGAGGATCAACGTTTTTTAAGGCTGCTAAAAAAGGAGATGCAGCACCGTAGACATTTTGTAGAGAGCTTTTTTTTTTTTTTTTTGGTGACTCTTACTTGAAATCTTGTAGTAAAACAAAGAACGCCAACAGCTTTAAATGTATTTGAAACGAATAGAAATTCCGATTTAAGAACATATACTCGAAATTATATGTGAAACATTTAATTTAGACCAACTGCAGTAGCAAGATGCTAATAAAACTGTATTACTATACTCTGTTTTTTTTTCATCTGTCCATCCACCTGTGGTGTTTTTGTATGGTAACACTGCGTCATGGGCTTTAGATAGTTACATTCAGCTTACAGTCAACGATTATAATAATATCCTATTTCGAATATTAACGGTGTAATTCGCATACAGTAAATTATTAAAACACTTTTCAGTTGCAAATGTACACCCAGATATTCTTTTATTTAACCTAACACTTACTTACAGCGTAACTATTTACCGGGACGCAGTACCACACACAAACACCATAAGCGGACGGACAGATGAAAAAAAAAACAAAAAACAGAGTATAGTAAATCACAATCGATAAAACCAGGAGCGTTGAGCTCAGACACACACACCTACAGACATCCTTACACATGATATATATATATATATATATATATATATATATATATATATATATATATATATATATATATATATATATATATATATAATCATATATATATATATATATATATATATATATATATAATATATATATATATATATATATACTGAGACACTGGGTCGCGTCCAATATCAGTACAAAAAGGAAAGTAACTCCGAGCCTGAAATATTTTATTTCAACAAGAAAACTGGTTTGTACCTTTAATATCATCAGGTGACTCGATGTGTGGCGCTATTTAAATCCCTAAGTCTTCAAATGCCAGATTATCTATGATATATACACACCTTTTATGTGCGGATTATCTTTAAGAGAGATAGAGAGAGTGGGTCACCTTCATTACATAAATGTCAAAAATATTTGCATTTTTGATAATAGCCGAAATCATCACCCTTTTTTTTTTTTTTTTGTTTTTTTTTTCAAATATTACTCAGTGAGAAAATTTTGATTGTGACTTACGAATGGTTTATTGGATTATCAGATTTGGGATCCTGAGTGGTGCTTTTGATGTTTTGAATATATAGAAGTTTTATTCCGCTAGTAAAGTTTGCCGATTTTGTTAATCGTGAGACTTTTCTTCGCCTTATGATGATGGGCTGAGTCAATTTGTTAGGTATTGATAAATGCCCACAAATTATTATCTCTCGAAACGCCTGTGAACATGTTTGCGTTACGTGTCTTAGACATAATTGAAAAGCCTCATTAATAAACCTTCCTGCACAAACATGCATCTCATTGATATGTCTATGTAAAAATACGGCTATTACCCTCTCTGAATAAACTATAAATTAGGAGACATCAGATATTACACTTTTTTCATTACTATTACTATTATTCACACTTGATGAATATTGTTTTTTATTGTCTATTGACTATTTCACGATTCTTGCTCAACTGATGGAAAAATTCAGCTCAAATTGGTTTCCAGTAGCTGGCTACTAATCTCTCTCTCTCTCTCTCTCTCTCATACATACATCATACATACATACTTATACATACATACACACACACACACACACACACATATATATATATATAATATATATATATATGTGTGTGTGTGTGTGTGTGTGTGTGTGTGTGTAGTATGTATGATGTGTTGAGAGAGAGAGACAGAGAGAAGAGAGAGAGAGAGAGAGAGAGATGAGAGCCCGAGCGATAGTATCAGCCACTGGAAACCAATTTGAGCTGAAGTTTTCCATCAGTTGAGGCAAGAATCATGAAATAGTCAATAGACAATGGAAAAACATCAATATTCATCAAGTGTGAATAATAGTAAATGAAAAAAGTGTAATATCTGAGTCTCATAATTTATAGTTTATTCAGAGAGGGAAATAGCCGTATTTTACATAGAGATATCAATGAGATGCATGTTTGTGCCAGGAAGGTTTATTAATGAGGCTTTTAAATTATGTCTTAAGACACGTAACGCAAACATGTTCACAGGCGTTTCGAGGGGATAAATTAGTGGGCATTATCAATACCGAACACACACACACACACACACACACACACACACACACACACACACACATATATATATATATATATATATATATATATATATCTATATATATATATATATATATATATATATATATATATATAAATCGAGACAAGTAGGTGGCGAAACACCAGAAAACTTTCATGTATACAATTCATTGCAACGGTTCAATCTCCTGACTTCCTTTTCAAGCTATATAAGAACAAGAAATAAAACCGTGATAAGATTAAAATGCGTACAAAGTAAATTTAAAGAAGTGAAAGTTAAAATTATAAACAAGTTAAGATTAAGTTAAAATAACATCGCAAAATATTGAAATACACGTAAAGTAAATTACAAGAAAAAAAGTATTGAAATAATATAGCACACTTTAAGTAGAAATTGTATTCAAAATAGAAAGGACCAAGGAAACGGGGTGACGTGTTCGGACGCCTCCAGGGAGATAGAGAGAGAAACGGAAACAGGCTGCTCGTTTAAGTGGGGAACAAGCTGCTTAATGAATAACGACTCCGGCCAAAAGTTGTTGGTTAGATGCCCTGCCTAAAATCTCAAAGTCCTTCTATTGGATTTCGTATTTGCATTTCTTGGTATGTTCTCTGATGTTACAGAACTCTGGAGAAGAAAGTCTGACGCCTCCTCTTCTGTATCCTACTGGATTATGGCTGTCAATCCGGACCTTTAGTGCGGATCCGATATAGATTCCTCGATCACGTTGAGGACAGGTAAATTTATAAACCACACTTGAGGTCATCAGTAGATGTAACCGGTCTTTAAAATTGAACAGGCGACCAATAGTGAAAGAGTTTGCTGGGATAATATAAACTTTTAAAGCTGGAAAATGACTATATATCAGTTTATTGAGATCTTTGAAAATGCATTGCAATGAATGAAAGGCAAACTGGCATATATAGGTATCTTGGAACGTCAGGTACAGGGCGGCGTGGAATAAAAACGTTATTTAAGAAGTCGGCAACAGATTTCTAAAGCAAATTTGATGGATAATAGTTGCTGATGACATATCGTTGGAGATTGGCAATTTCCTTGTGTAATGCCTACCAGCTTGAGGTCGAGGAAAAAGCTTATCTCCATAAAAATCCTGAGATTTTCATCACACCATTTTAATCCACATTACCACAAGGTAGTTGTTCTAAAATTACAGAGATGTTTTTAGCTAACAGATCATGGCGCGATAAAAACATTTGATTAAGTTACCATCCCAATACCCTCTTGGATATGTATTTGAAATAAGCCAGTAAATGACAACAGCGTCTCCATCTAAGCTGCTTAATCCGTAAACACGCTTCGTAAGCTTCGAATGTTCTCGTCTATGGATCAAGCTACCATCCTGAGGGAATAATATCTCTCTGAATATTAATGGACGACGCCTTACACTGTCGAGTGTTGATATCCTTCTTGCTTGCTTGTTGCCCGTTTGATGTTCACCTCACGGAATCTAATAGCTGAACTGTTGGCAATAATTTTCGGGCAGATAGTTTATAATACTTTATTGTTATCGTCATTCAATGATTATACATTTATGATTTCTGTTATGCTCCTCAAATTACAATGTCTCTCTCTTTACAGGTAATATAGATTCTATTAAATTCTTTATTTTTACTTAATGGAATGGGTTCTGCCATTCACACACACGTGTGTGTGTGTGTGTATATATATATATATATATATATATATACTATATATATATATATATATATATATATATATATATATATATATATATATATATATATATATGATACATATCATCAGGAAAACCATAAGTATAAACGAAAGGGGTGTCCAATCAGACGCCAGTCATATAAAAGCGTTTTATTAAGAAACGTTTCATGTTCTCACCAACACATCATCAGTCTGCAATTGAAATTCAACATTAAAATAAACTTAAATATGGCGATAAAAATTAAACTTAAAAATTACAATAAAAATTAAAACATACTCAGAACGTTAAAATAGAGAAGAAAATTACCTATTCATAAAGAAGGAAAGAGCTGAGTGACTGAAAACGGTAAGGTCTGCACACAAGTAAACCTCACGCCAGAGAGAGAGGAGATGACGAGGTGTTGGAGTTTAAACTAGGTGACAGGTGCTTAATAAACAATGACTCAAGGGTAGTTAGGTTTGTGGTGCCAATAATAGAGAAATGTTTCTTATCGATGGTGATTTTACAAATCTTTGCGCGTGTTCTTATATAAGAGAACTCGGGCTTAGATATTCTGGGCCCAGTTCTGTAACTTGATCCCAAATGGCTATAATACCGGACCTGTAACAGTCTACGTGAAGATCCAACATATATACCAAGACATCTTGGGCATTCAAATTTATATATAATATTGTACTTCATGAAATCCTGTAATTTGTCCTTGAATTAAAAAAAAACCTCCAATTTTTTGTGGATTCATGAGATTGGGCTTTAAAAAGACCAAATTTCCTTTTCTTAATCAAGATATTTTTTACTTTTAAGACCATAAACTATCTGAATGAATAAAAGGGATGGGTGCATACATGGTTAACTTAGGTACATTAAAATTAAGGGTGGGTGCTGACAGATACTTCGCTAGCAGTTTACTAATGATGTTAAAAACCAGCGTTTTGGGAAACGAGTTCTTTATAAAATATTCTAAAAGAAACTCGACTTCAAGGTGGAAGGAGAGTCAATCAGATGTGTACCGAAGGGCCCTAAAAACCAAAGTGGAGATAGCATTAATCTTAAAATTACGGAAACACGAGCTAAAAAAGTTGTTGCCGAGCCAAGTGAAGGTACTCTTTCTAAAAACACTTGTGTTGAAATGGTGGTCACGTCTAGTTATTTTTATATTCAAGAAGGCCAGGGTGTCGTCCTTCTCATTTTCCAAAGTAAATTTAATGTTTGGATGGGCCTCATTAACATAATCTAAAAAAAAGCTGGCATTACCACTGAAATTTAAATAAGGCAAAAGTATCGTCAACATACCTTCTATAAAAAAAACTGGCTTAAAATTCCCAGGACAATCATTAAGAAAATTCTCCTCCAAATGTCCCATAAAAAATTTGAAAAAATTTATTGTAATTTTCTAGTTTATTTTTAATGTTGAATTTCAATTGCAGACTAAGCATGATGTGTTTGGCTGGTTGACAACGAAGAAACGTTTTCTTAATAAAATAAATAGCGGCGTTTAATAATATCGACTGGCGTCTGATTGGACTTCCCTTTATATATATATATATGTGTGTGTGTGTTTGTGTGAATGGTAGAACCCATTCCATCAAGTAAAAATAAAGAATTTAATATAATTTCTATTAACTGTAAAGAGAAAGTTAATGTAATTTTAGGTGCATAAGAGATATCATAAATGTAATCCATTGAATGACGATAATAGACATCTAAAATGACTGCCAGATTGGACCGCAGCACTATTAGATGATTGTCAATTTTTAAAAAAAGTGCCATGGTAATATAATGGCTAAAAATACATACACACTCACACACACACACACGCATACTCATATATATATGTTTATGTGCGTGCGTGCGTGTGTTTAGCTATTACGTTACCGTGGCATCTTTTCAAATTCACAACATTAGACAACAAATATCGTTGATTAAATAATTTGCTCTATCTCGGAACTAACACCGTGGGGGAATTGTCACTGCTATGTGGTTTGTCACTTGGCGGATTCGTTCCATCGAAAGCAGCGACCTCCGACTTCGGCGACAAGTACTCTATCATTCGGATATCAAGATACGTTTATAATTGTAATAACCACAAAGCCCACTTGAGCGCCTCAGTGGCGTGATCGGTATGGTCTTGGGCTGCTAGCTTGGTGGCCGCGAGTTCGATTCCCGGGCATTCCATTGAGGTGTGAATGATGTGTATTACTGGTGATAGAAGTTCACTCTCGACGTGATTCGGAAGTCAAGTAAAGCCATTGGTTCCCTTGCTGAATAACCACTGGTTCCATGCAACGTAAAAACACCATATAAACAAACAATGCTCACTTGGCAACGATAGTGAGGATGGAACTATTGCAGTTTTAACAAATCTATCTGAATTCGACAGGTATATGTGTCTGTGAACGACAATAGACTTAATCTTCTCGAGCCCAGGCCGTCAACTCACCTCGTACCGATACTCTGGATGCAGGTTCGAATCCTACAATGGACACCAGAATTACTTTATATTCTTGCATTTGAATATAAGTTCATATCAAATTTCCTTTTATTTATTTTTTTTTCTTTTGATCTCCTTAAGTACTTCAGCACAACGAATGAGTACTGAACTAACCAAGTATGATAACAATGAATTTGCATATTTAACTGCGACACGCGCCCTAGTGAAGTGTCAGTGTAGATATCATGAAGCATAACAGCGTGATGGAAAATTGTTTTTTATATACACTTGTAATTCCAACATGAGAAGTAATTGTCCAGTATTATTAATTCTCTGTTGAATGTTATTTTGAGGCTTTATGTTTTGTTTGACCTAAAGGAGATACTTATTATTCCAATAACTTCACGTTGTTCGTTAAAATATTTCGAGGTAGTGCCTTTGGAATATTTCACTTTCCTTCAATGAAGTTGCGTTTCGTGGACGTGTTAACTACACTGAAACAAATGTCAAGCGCACAGCACCAATGAACGGACAAAGCTGACAGTATTCTCAACAAATTCCAGAATTCTTTCTTGTAGCCAAAGAGAGAGAGAGAGAGAGAGAGAGAGAGAGAGATAACATGCTCACTATTATTTGTAATTGTAATGATAGCATGAAAGTGGCATATCAAGACATTCAATTTGCCATGAGCTCATGTTGCTAACATAGCGATGACCAAATGTGAGTTCCTCAGGCTGAGTGGATATGCTTGACGGTCGTAGTTTTTGCTTGGGTGTTCTTCATTTGACTTAATAAGGGCTATTGTGTAGGAATCAGACCAATGATGATGTATGGCTCAGAAACGTGGGCATTAAGATAAAAAAGGAGGGATAGTAGATTCTAGAGATAAAAAGGAAGATACTTATGTGAATTTAGGAGAGGTGCTGAAGTGGTAAAGAGTATTGACATGATAAGAGAGTCGAGATTTAGATGGTACGGGCATGATGTGAGGACGAGTGAGGAAGAGAGGGAAATTACCTTGGATGGAACCTGTTACGGGTAGAAAGTGGAGAGGGAGGCAAAAGATTACATGGCTCGACAAAGTGAGGTGCGATTTAATGAAGAAGGGTTTAGTCAAGAAAGTTGCTGTTAACAGAAATAGTTGAAGAGGACCCATTGAGGTAACGAAGCTTTTAGCTAGGGATGAAGCAGAAGATTTTACGGTCCTACTTTGGCTTGTTATTTACACGTCTCCCCCGAGGCGCTAGTACTAAACATGGCGGAAGCTCAATGGGACGCCGTGTTTAGCACTAGCCCCTGGGGGATTAAAGACATCGAAATGGGTGTATATACTACTTTGATCCCCCAAGGGGCTAGTATTAAACATTGCGTCTTATTGAGTTTCGGCCATGTTTAGTACTAGCACCTAAATTTTTCCATAAAATTAAAGACTTCATTATTGAATATCGCGAGCCTTTGCCAGTATATGATTGAATGATTAGATTACTTTGTTAATTTTACGCTCTGTCAAAATTCCAGCGATCCTTTAAAAGCTTGTTTAAAAGATATAAAAGTATTGGAAAAGAAACCAACATTGAAATTTCCTTCAATAAAGGGCGGATAATCATATCGCCAGTTTCCAACCGTGGTTAGAATTATGGACGCATTACTTATTTGTGGGAGAGGGTGAAACTGAGTTATCGTCAACCAAGTTCTCATTAAAAGTTCCATGTAATTAGACAGGATTTAGGTTACAACAGGTTGTTAATTAGGAGGAGTATTCCGACTAGTTATGACAGATTGGACAAGATCTTATGAATCGATAATCAATTACGACTGAATATAATGAGAGAGAGAGAGAGAGAGAGAGAGAGAGAGAGAGAATATCAGAGAGGGGGGGGGGAGGAAGAGAGAGTGAGGGGGGGGGGAGGAGAGTTATAGTAACTGCTTTATCCGTACTATGTTTCGAAGAAAAAAGCATCTCATGATAAAAGACACTCTCTGGTAAAGTTTGTAAGTAGGACATTGAAAAGTATAGTACATTTGCGGCCATCAAAAGGAAATCAAACGGAAGCTAGACATAAAAGAATTCCAAGTCTAATGTTATCCCAATTAGTCGGGGCGTATAAAGAACGAACACGAAAGGGGAATGGAAGTGGCCGAGATGAGAATGCTGAGGTGGATGTGTGGTGTCACAAAGAGATAAGATCAGGAATAAATTGATCAGGGGGCCAGTCAAAGTATTAGAGGTTTCAAAAAAAGCTCAGGAAAGAGGACTCAAATGGTTTGGTCATGTCATGAGGAGAGAAGATGAACACGTATGTAAGAGGGTTATGAACATGGAGGTGGAGGGCAGAAGAGGGAGGGAAAGGCCAAAGTTCAGGTGGAAAGATAAATTATTGAATGGCATGAAGGGAAAGGATCTAAGGGAACAAGATGTACAGGGCAGAGGACGGTGGAGAAGGCTGACGAGAAACAGCGACCCCATATAGAAATGGAAAAAGCTGAAGGTAAAGAGGGAGAAGAAGAATTAAGGACAAATGTACGATAATAATTTGGAAACATGAAAGACAAAATAACTAGAATAAAATAGCTAAAAAATGAACTGTTCATCATGTGAGATATAAAAATGCATTAAGATAAATAAATCGTATTTCTTAAGGAAAAAGAGACTCCATTAAGTCATGGGTCTGGTTGAAATGCCCCTGTGGAGCTGAAGTACTCATTTTACAGGTCCTTAAAATAATAGTAATAATAATAATAATAATAATAATAATAATAATAATAATAATAATAATAATAATAATAATAATAATAACAATAATACTAATAATAATAATAATAATAATAATAATAATAATAATAATAATAATAATAATAAGCTTAATGACCACAGGAAGAACATCCTTAGTACAAAAAGACAAGAGTAAGGGAAATATAGCTAGTAACTACAGGCCTATCACCTGCCTACCAATAATGTGGAAGTTACTAACAGGTATCATCAGTGAAAGGCTATACAATTACCTAAAGGAGACAAACACCATCCCCCACCAACAGAAAGGCTGCAGAAGGAAGTGTAGGGGCACAAAAGACCAGCTCCTGATAGACAAAATGGTAATGAAGAACAGTAGGAGAAGGAAAACCAACCTAAGCATGGCATGGATAGACTATAAGAAAGCCTTCGACATGATACCACACACATGGCTAATAGAATGCCTGAAAATATATGGGGCAGAGAAAACACCATCAGCTTCCCTCAAAAATACAAAAAAAAATACAATGCGCAACTGGAATACAATACTTACAAGCTCTGGAATAAGACTAGCAGAGGTTGATATCAGGAGAGGGATCTTCCAGGGCGACTCACTGTCCCCACTACTCTTCGTAGTAGCCATGATTCCCATGACAAAAGTACTACAGAAGATGGATGCCGGGTACCAACTCAAGAAAAGAGGCAACAGAATCAACCATCTGATGTTCATGGACGACATCAAGCTGTATGGTAAGAGCATCAAGGAAATAGATACCCTAATCCAGACTGTAAGGATTTTTATCTGGGGACATCAGGATGGAGTTTGGAATAGAAAAATGAGCCTTAGTCAACATACAAAAAGGCAAAGTAACGAGAACTGAAGGGATAAAGCTACCAGATGGGAGCAACATCAAACACATAGATGAGACAGGATACAAATACCTGGGAATAATGGAAGGAGGGGATATAAAACACCAAGAGATGAAGGACACGATCAGGAAAGAATATATGCAGAGACTCAAGGCGATACTCAAGTCAAAACTCAACGCCGGAAATATGATAAAAGCCATAACACATGGGCAGTGCCAGTAATCAGATACAGCGCAGGAATAGTGGAATGGACGAAGGCAGAACTCCGCAGCATAGATCAGAAAACCAGGAAACATATGACAATACACAAAGCACTACACCCAAGAGCAAATACGGACAGACTATACATAACACGAAAGGAAGGAGGGAGAGGACTACTAAGTATAGAGGACTGCGTCACACCGAGAACAGAGCACTGGGGCAATATCTGAAAACCAGTGAAGACGAGTGGCTAAAGAGTGCATGGGAAGAAGGACTAATAAAAGTAGACGAAGACCCAGAAATATACAGAGACAGGAGAATGACAGACAGAACAGAGGACTGGCACAACAAACCAATGCACAGACAATACATGAGACAGACTAAAGAACTAGCCAGCGATGACAATTGGCAATGGCTACAGAGGGGAGAGCTAAAGAAGGAAACTGAAGGAATGATAACAGCGGCACAAGATCAGGCCCTAGGAACCAAATATGTTCAAAGAACGATAGACGGAAATAACATCTCTCCCATATGTAGGAAGTGCAATACGAAAAATGAAACCATAACCACACATAGCAAGCGAATAGCCCGGCACTTGCACAGAACCAGTACAAAAAGAGGCATGATTCAGTGGCAAAAGCCCTCCACTGGAGCCTGTGCAAGAAACATCAGCTACCTTGCAGTAATAAGTGGTACGAGCACCAACCTGAGGGAGTGATAGAAAACGACAAGATCCTCTGGGACTATGGTATCAGGACGGATAGGGTGATACGTGCAAACAGACCAGACGTGACGTTGATTGACAAAGTCAAGAAGAAAGTATCACTCATTGATGTCGCAATACCATGGGACACCAGAGTTGAAGAGAAAGAAATGGAAAAAATGGATAAGTATCAAGATCTGAAAATAGAAATAAGAAGGATTTGGGATATGCCAGTGGAAATCGTACCCATAATCATAGGAGCACTAGGCACGATCCCAAGATCCCTGAAAAGGAATCTAGAAAAACTAGAGGCTGAAGTAGCTCCGGGCCTCATGCAGAAGAGTGTGATCCTAGAAACGGCACACTTAGTAAGAAAAGTGATGGACTCCTAAGGAGGCAGGATGCAACCCGGAACCCCACACTATAAATACAACCCAGTCGAATTGGAGGACTGTGATAGAGCACAAAAAAAAAAAAAATAATAATAATAATAATAACAAAACGAAGCGTAAGGTTCTTTGAAATAGTAAGATTTTTCTCTTTGGCAGATTAGACAAGCAAATAATTAGCAAGGATCATAAAAAATAAGAGAAAATAAAACGAAAACCAACCACAAAAAAATGTTAGTTAAAACTTCAGAGTTCAGATGTCTACTTACCAATCTATCTTTAAACTCCATTAAGCGTAATTTCACTTTTTACCATGAGCTAGTAATATTTTTCTCCTCACACAATACACAATGAAAGACAAAGATGAAAATTAAGAAAATGAAATAAGAGAGAAAAAAAAAAAAAGTGGATTGTGCGTAGCTTCCACTTTGCCGTTAGAGGTGTTGCAGTACAATAAAAAAGATCTAAAAGCTAATTAAAGATAAGAGAGAGAGAGAGAGAGAGAGAGAGAGAGAGAGAGAGAGAGAGAGAGAGAGAGAATGGGGTGGGTTACAATTTCGGTGCTGGTTTTATAAATATTAAAACGTCTGGATGGACCTCTGCAGAGATCCTCCGGTGATTTATGATACTGGATGCTTTCTGCTTTGCAGCAGCTCCCCCCAAAACAACTTTCAGCTCTCACTTCAGATGAAGAACACATCATAATGATATACAGTCACTAATCATAATGGTTAATTGTCCTGTTCGCTGCATAAGAATGATACCAAAGTGCTTTGTTATGAAGATATTGTTGTAGTGAAGAGGAAGATTATTTAGAAAATCGAATAAAATCTCATCGGGAAACTTAGACATAGATTTAATGTCTCCAGACACTGTTCTTACTTCTTTCTCACCAAAGCTAAGAATGTCAAAATATGAGTTTGTGATGAATCACAGAAAAACTGAGCTTCAAGTAATTAGTAAATTTTCAATACTAGAAGAATTGAGTAATGAGATATCAATGAAAGCAAAAGAATCATCTTCAAAATGATATTGGAATCATGTACCAGGATCCACTTACCGACAATAGAGTCAGTAATCCAAACGAAACCTGCTTCCAAAAAGTAAAAACTCACTGAAGAATTGAGGATAACTGGAACAATCCAGGAGATAAAATATGAAACTCCTGATGTGACATTGTTTGACACGTGTGAGTGTTAGTTCCTGACACTAGCATCTATAACTTTCCAGCCTAAATTTCCCAACAAGTATTGCAAAAATAGGTCTGTAACAGATTTACTTGACAACTTGATAAACTTGATTCATACTACAGTAAATATCCAGTAAGCAATATTACAAAACCGGAATTTTTGTGTCACTTTTTATTTGCAATCATTTAACTGATAAATGATTTATTACAAATGTACAATTATATTTTCAAAAGTCTGCGTTTGAAAAACTATCCACGGATATCAGGTTCCATCAGGATTTGAAAAGGGTACATTAAATCTTTCAAGATCTTTGCATAGCAAAGCTTAACTTCAATTGAATGAGTTCAGTGATTTTGGAATGTCATTCATAAATCCGTGAACAGATGAAATCGGAATGATTTGCCGAAGAATCCTTGATTTTCCATTATACACACACACACACATACACGATATCTATAATATATATATATATATATATATATATATATATATATATATATATATATATATATATATATATATATATATATATATATAATATATCCAATCTAGCATGGAGGAACATGTGCTTGAGAATATCCTTAAATCCACGGTAGAAAGGTGAGTGATAAACTGGGGACTTGTAAGGTCAAAGATCACCGCAAAAGGAATCCTGTTGGAATCCATTTTTATTGAAACCACATCAGCAACGAATTTAAATCTCCATCCTGGATTGTCCCTTGATCCTCTTCGCTTGTCTGTTTTGCTTAAAGAACATGGCGTCCTGATTAACAAAATGTAACCCCGCCCCCCTTTCTATTTTTGTATATAAAGGGTTTTCAACTTCTACTATATTTCAGTGAACTTGAAAATGTAGAATAAACTACGAAAGTACTTGTTCTAAGTCCTTTTTGTTGTTTCACTCATTTTTTCTACCGTGTGGATTTAAGGATATATTTATATATATATATATATCTAGTATATATGTTATATATCTTCTATATATATATATCATATATAATAATATATTATATATATATCATCTATATATATTATATAGACAATATATATCTATATCTACATCATCTCGATTTATTATCTTTTCATCCATATATCTATCTCTTATCTCTCTATAGAATTCTATATATATCTATATCCTCTCTATATACTCTATATAGAGTATGTATGTATGTATATATATATATATATATATTTGCAAGAAAATTTAATATTTTTACATTGCATTACATAAAAGAATAAACAAATCAAGACCTCCATTTTCCAAAAGGAACAAACACTATAATTAAAACGTCAGATAATGAAATATAGAAAACCCTGTTTCGGCATTCGGCCAATATCGCCATTTACCCTGTCAATATACTAGTGGAATAATAGATTAACAAACTTCCAAGAGAAAAGAATTTATCTTGGTGTAGAAATTACGAAATGGTTTTATTTACATTTTCTTTGTATATATTATATATATATATATATATATATATATATATATATATATATATATACTATATATATATATATGTATGTATATATGCTTGAATCTACAAACGTCTTAAACAATCTCGGAAAATCCTTCTATTTCCACAATATTTTTCGTTGTTGTTACGTGGTCAGACTCCTGGTGCCTGTTTCTACGTATTTTTTTTTCTTTTTTATTGGGCGACTGTACTATTAGCAAATGAATCACAACTGTTTCTGGCTGTCCGTTTAAGCCATAACAACGGGACTGGCTACTTTTATTTTTATATTCAATTTACGAATTCATTGTTGAATAAAAGAAGGAATAGTTATGTGAAATAATCAGAAAATTTTTTTTATTATTAAGATAGACAAGTGGCAACCAAAGTGCAGTATTACATGTGGATAAAGAAAATTAATAAAACAGATAAACAAAAAGACCCGCCACTGCTCCTGAAGGTAAATGAGCTTGGTTCCCCTGCTGGAGGGCATCTTAGAGCACAGGTGTTTGGACGGCGTCAACAACACGCACACTTCACTCTCTCTCTCTCTCTCTCTCTCTCTCTCTCTCTCTCTTCTGACATTTTTAGTCTGCGGCTTCGGTTGCTTCTTTGCCGTTCTTATCCTGTGCACTTCAGACGCTGCCTAGACCTTTTCAACTTTGTTTATTTGCCCGTCTCGTTCAATGTTTGTTTGAAAGAGAAGGATAATTCGTTCTTAATATAGTAAAGATTTTCTGCAGAACAGTAAAATGGAATGGAACTAAACTTTGATTTAAGGCATAATTATGGTTTTACTCATCTCACTTCCAGTTCGGATAATGGGTTTCATCATTCCATCTCTGGCTGCCTCGGCATATATAAAAGAAATAAATAAGATGTTTCTAAACACTCCTTTGCTTTGTAAAGATGCAAATTAATGTATTGTCTACTAACTCCTGGGACAAGGAATGGTGACTCTTATCAAATCAGCTGTTTTGGAAGTGAAAGAAATTTAAGGCATATGAAAAAATCGTAATCTTAAGCTAAGTTAATCCTAAGCTAAGTTAAGAGTGAAAAAAAAAACAATAAACGATTGGGGGATGTGGGAGAAAAAAAATTAAAATGTAAGCTCGGGAAGAATTTTTTGAGAACTTCATAAATTTTTATCTATGGTGAAAGACCACAACTTTAAGCATAATTTTGTGTCATATATATATATATATATATATATATATATATATATATATATATATATATATATATATATATATATATATAGTGCATGAATCTAAAATAACCAATATAAAACTTTCTGGGTCTCTTAGAACGGGATAAACGTGCGAAAGTGAAAAAGATTCGTAACAGAATCTCTATTGACAAACATGACGTCACGGATCATCTCAAGTCGTGTCGTCATCGTCGTCTGCAGAAACAAGTGTTGTTTTGGTCTCGAGCCAAAAACTAAGGGATGTGCGGAGTTCTGCGTCTCCCCCTCGAATCCTGCTTGTTTATTCCTTTATGATTTCTTGCTTATCCCGTCTCAAGGACGTTGCGTACTAATCCATACGAAGGGGAGTGGGTTGAGTCAATAAAAAAAGAATGTCGATACATGCCCCTATTTTCCCACACTGTTTAGGTCTTGTGTTTTTTTTTTTTTTTTTTTTTTTTTTTGGGGGGGGGGCGGCGGGGGAGCTGTAGATTGGCAAGTCAGTGGCATCAACGTATTACTAGTCCACTTCTATATGTTTACTGTTATCTCTTAGTTTTGTTTCAGTTTTTCGTGACTCTTCCTCTCTTTCATTTACTCTCCTATCGTGCATATTTCATCGCTATGCCTTCCTTTCTGCAAAAGTTATTTGATTATTTGTGCCCATTCATCACAGTGGTCTCCCGAACACGCCCACAAGTGCCAGCTTGCCAGCGAGACCCACCCAAGCACGACTCGAAGAAAGGAGGTTGTTCAGAGATAACCTTGAAGCCTTGAAGGATGAAAGGAAGATGGGGTTAAGAAAGGGCGTTGCCCTTGAATTTTTAGTCATTCAGTCTTCCACTGGTGAGCTATTCCTGTGAGCCGCTCTGCGTCTCTTTCTGTCATAATTCGACTGTCTCCTAATGTTTCTCGTAGTGACTGAATCCATTTATTTATGCCGTACTTCTTTATGCACTTAAAAGAGACAAATGATAATGTGGGAACTTTTCTCTTTCACAGTTAACAACCATTTTCAGAATATCCAAGACTCTCCCAAAATTTTAAAAATAAATAAATAAATAAAAGAGCTGCAAATGCGTCTTCTACGAATGTCATAACGAACTTCGCTATATTTTACCAACACCGATGCCTTGCTTACTTAACTGGCGGTCCTTTTCTTTGTTTATTTAACCTGTTCTCCATCGCAACGTGTCAGAGGGACAAGTTTCTCATAATCTTTCGTGGAATCCAATTAGCAAAGGTCAAATACCCTGGAGTACCCATCAAGTACGGTCATAAGGTGTCGTGTGGTCGTGCATTCTTGTTCGAAAGCCGTTCCTTTGTGTTGAGTGGGAAGATATTAGAGCCCTCCACGCGTGAGACAACTATTCAGAAGCGCTGTTTATGACTGACAACTTTTTCTGATTATGCATCTCTTTTTTTTCTTTTTTTTTTATCTTTCTCCATCCCTCATTGAAGTCATCTGAAACACGGTTGGTTTGGGTGCTACGTTTGTCCGTTTATTTATATATACTACTTCATTTTGGGCGAAAATTGAATCCAGACTTGTTAAATCGCGGCAAGGAAACTCAGGCATAACAGATTCTAGTAGGTTTACTTTTAAAGAAACGCAATGGAATTTAATTCTTTATGATTATTCACTATTAATTACACACTAAGTTGAAATCCACACCATCGATGTTGTCATTGTGTAGGTGTGCATTTGTATGAGAGAGAGAGAGAGAGAGAGAGAGAGAGACCTTACCTTACCTTACCTTACAGACCTTACATCTTGTTCGGGTTGCCCCAGGTCCCTCAGTGTGAGGCACCTCTAATGTCTACCAGAGAGAGAGAGAGAGTGGTAAGGACTAGGGTAAACTGTTTATCGACTATCATTTTATCTCCAAGTAAAATTTAATAATGGGAAGAAAAATAATCATGTAACGAAAATCTTATCACACTTGCAATATAATAAAGTAAATCCGTTGTTTGCACGCATAAGTATTTTGACTGTTTCTTACCAACAACGCAACTGTTTCTTACCAACAACGTTCCCCTAGTAGCATATTCTCTCTCTCTCTCTCTCTCTCTCTCTCTCTCTCTCTCTCTCTCTCTCTCTCCAACAACATTAAGTGAGGTTTGCCACTATGGTCATTCTGAGTGACCTTGGAACGAACACAAAAACTTGTCCGACTCAAGGACTTGTCCACTTAGGTGACGGACTGATTGCGTGATTTGTTTGAAAACATTCTCGGTGGATGATCATTTTTTTGTGAAAATGAAATATAAGGAAAAGCTAGAGGAAATGTATTTGCTTAAATATCTGAATAATTAACCTTTCACGATATCGCATTTCACTATACAGATAGGCAAAGATTAATCTAATACAAAGTAAAACTACTGAAGTCACTATTATTTTTACAGCTGCTGACAGTTATGATGATTAATAGTGAATAAGGCTATATACAATTTAAAAAAATTATTACTGATTACATGCCTAAAGATAGAATAATTCAAAGGAGAACCTATGGAATAGACGTCGCATACTTAAGAGTAGGAAAGCTCTTGTAAGTTCAAAGACGCAAGTCTCGCGAAAAAAAAAAAAAAAAAAAAAAAAAAAAAAAACATTCACTACATCACTATCTGAATGCCTGACAGTCACGTCATCCTTTAAGGTATTAACAGAGCGAGGTCTGGAATTCAATTGTACACAAAGCTGCTATAAATCCCATTCACATTTTGATCGGAGGAATAGAGCGTTGTTGTTCAACGAATCTTCTCTTTTCTATTTGACATTCAGTTGATCCTTACTGCAAGCCTGCAACATTATGATTCAGTCCGATGGCCTGAAAAAGCTTCCCGTGCCATAAGATAGTCATTTTAACAAGTTCCGCGGAGCTCTCATTATTGATATTATAAGATTTGAAAAATCTCATATCATCCAACATTCTGAAAATTATGGTTTTATGTTGTTTTGTTGTTTCACGTCTACTCTTTCCTTCACAGACGCGTATATATATATATATATATATATATATATATATATATATATATATATATATATATATATATATATATATATATATATATAACAGAGATCAGAAACATCACTATTTGCCGTATGTAAAAGAGACATTGTCTTAAATATTTGACACATACACCATACATACATATATTATATATATTTGACCTTTATTAATTGGATTTCACGGAAGATTATGACAGACTTCTCCTTCTGACACGATGCGATGGAGAACATGTTAGATAAACAAAACAAAGAACCGTCAGTTGAGTAATCAAGGCATCGGTGTTCGTAAAAAATATAGTGAAGCTTGTTATGCGCTTTCACACATGACGGCTTTGTATGCTTTTTTCTAAATTTTTCAAATCTATTGGGAGGGTGTGAGAGTGGTTGTTAAATGAGAGACATGAAAGGTATAGCATTATTAGTCAGTCGCATATATATAATTAATAAGGAAGTATACCTTAACATATTTCTTGTAAACATTATGAGACAGCCGAATTATGACATGAATAAATGCAGCATAAGATCGCAGAAAAAGAGATATAAAGTAGTAGATTTCGTTTCTCTGGTCTAAATTATTTGCAGAAACAACTAATTGCGGTTTTTTGACCTGATCTGACGTTTTTAAGGCAACATTGTTTTGTGATTTAGTCTTGTGACTGCTGTAAATTAGCGACTCTCTCTCTCTCTCTCTCTCTCTCTCTCTCTCTCTAACTTTTTAATGGAATAATTTATGATGGATCACTACTGATACAATGAGCTCATTGCATCAGGAGTGAGCCATCATAAGTATTCTGCAAAAGAAAAAAATAACAAGAGAGAGAGAGAGAGAGAGAGAGAGAGAGAGAGGAGAGAGAGAGAGATCACCAGTCACAAGCCTCTAAATCACAAAACAATGTTGCCTTGAAAATGTCAGACCAGGTCAAAAAACCGCAATTAGTTGTTTCTGCAAATAATTTAGACCAGAGGCACAAAAGCGATTGTATTTCTCCTTCTCTGCGAGAAACAAAACAGTTGTCACAATGTTTTAACAATGTCTACCACACTGTTCACGTCACCCAGTTGAAGAAGTCAAGAGGCTGTTGTCTCATTAGCGTGGTAGAATTCTATTTAAAATTTGTTCATTTCCATTCGTGAATGAAAGGACTCCCTTTCCCCTTGATATTCTGTCGCGTAAAATATACTGCAATGCTTTTAGCGATTACACCTCTCTCTCTCTCTCTCTCTCTCTCTCTCTCTCTCTCTCTCTCTCTCTCTCTCTTCTCTCTCTCTCTCTCTGGATGGCAAATGCATTAAACAACAAAAGGACAGGGAACTGAGTGTTCTTCATGATGGATCAAGGAATGCCTTTGAAATCATCATTATGCAGCAGGCGTATCTACGAAATTTTATTACATTTACACTTGATATGCACAATATATATATATATATATATATATATATTATATATATATATATATATATATATATATATATAGTATGTACTATATGCATATATATATATATTATATATATATATTATATATATATATATGTATATATATGCATATATATATATATATATATATATATATATATATATATATATATATATATATATATATATATATCTCGATATAGCACGACAGACCACGTGCTTCACGTGCTTGTGAATATCATGAAATCCACGTAAGAAGTCGAATGAAAACCAGGACTTGGAACAAGTACTTTCGCAGAAAAAAGAACAAAAGTACTTGTTCCAAGTCCTTGTTTTCACTCACCTTCTTACGTGGATTTTATATAATCTTTTATATGAATGATTGTGACAAAGCAGTCTAGCATCGATTAATGAGCGTATCCTTGCGTTAGCGCTCCAGCCAAGCAAATAAGGGCACACAATCATTTTATTCATCTTCATCACATTGTTATTACTTATGTTATTTTGATGAAGCTTAGCATGTTAGTAACAGGGGGTGGTGTTTATATTCTCAAAATATGATTAACTTTAGCTATTTTTTATGAGCGCAGTTCATTTTAAAAGGCAAAACTCACTATTGTGTCAGCATTTCAGAAATGATGATAGTTATAGGTATCTTGTCCTCAGAATTGTACAGAGTGATAAACATTTAGATTTGGTTTTATTCTTTTTAAGTTAACTTACAATGCAAGGTTGCTGCTCAATTTGTATATGAATATTTCATTTCAATCTAAATCAGATCGAATTTCGTAGGTAACTGTCAAATTTCCAAATATGAATGTAAGAACTCCGAAGCAAAAACGTTATTTCTCCCCGATTTTGACAAACCTTTGGGAGTTGGGGCTTTTCACCCCCGGTATTGCTAACCTTGACCTATTTTCTTATAATATACACTATCCATTGATTCTCTGTCTTTTATGAAACTGTATGTACTATACCAGTGGTGATCGTTTTCCCCAAATCCTTTTGACCAAAATGTATTATTCAAGATTTATGTTCGATGCAAAAATGGGTTAATTGTTTTCATACAGATTTTGGATTAAACTTTCCGTTTTGAATCTGTGTTCTTGGAAGGTCAAAGGTCTACGTAGAGTCCAAAATTTCAGCAGAATATTTAATGGCTGTTCTGAAAACTCCAAAGCACTGTTATTTAAACTTTGAAAGCTTCCATATGATGAAGTGTTTACATTCAAGTTTAGTTACATTATACAATGTCGTTTTGCTAATAGTTTTATGGGTTCTTCAAGATGGGTACAGGTGAAAGCTTGTTTCATGTTAAGGTTTGACCTATCTTAGCATAAGCGTCAAGATATGAACCATGAACTAATTGTAAAAGTATTAAAACGAAAATGGATACGGAAAGGAAATGGTAAACTTCCTCCATAAAAAAATTGTTGAGCACCTGAAATCAGCAACAGGTTTATCATCATCTTCAAGATTTTCCATATTTTTAACAAAATGCTCACTAAGTTACAATACCTACTGTTGTCTTTGGCATCTGATTTGTGAGTAAATCCCCATGAGACAAGACATATCCACTGCCATTCTTTTTGTTACTAATGAAATATTAGTTCCATTTATGTTGTTGTCAGTGTAAATCCTCTATAATGCTCTAAGTCATTAGACCCATACGTAAAGAAAACTTGATAAAAAAGACTAAAACGTTTTATTACGAGGCTTGCTGGCACAAACAAAGAGAGGGATGTCAGCTTAACCAGCAATAAATAAGATGGCTCACTTGAAGATTAAACGAAATTAATATCCAAGACCAAACGAAAAATTGGAGGCTTGTTAACAGTGTCAGTTTGCATCGCTTACAATAATATTCTTTACTGTGTTGTGCATAACTTACTCGGCTGTATAATGTTTCCACAATTGGTGCGGAGTAGTTATAGGCTACAGAAATTCTCGACTGCCTTACGTCTTCTACATTAGCAGATGAATTTATTCCTAAATTTGAACTAGTAAAATTTGTGCATAATTAACAGATATTTAGATTTATGGAAATATTCTTACTAGTCCATTCCACTCTCATGATCAAAGGCCACGCTCTCTGTGGCATTTGTCTGCTAATTCTTAATGCTTAATCTGTCCTTAAAGTACTATAATCCCTCCATTATTTTCTCAGCATTTTTGAGGTTCTTGAACTCTGTATCTCTAAGGACTGGTTAGACATCTGGACAGGATTGTATTATCAACTTAAATGATTTGCACAAGGACTGGTATTAGGGTCAGATAACAAAACTTCTTTTTTCAGCATTACTAATTTTTTTACTTAAAATTATTTTCAGTTTTTATATAAGCATATGGTTTCTGTGGTTTTTGAGGGTTTTTTTTTTCTTCTTGTCTAGCAACTGTCTTCAAATTTCTTAGCTCCCACTTGGTACCGCCTTCCTCCTCATCTACTATACTTAGTACTGAAGACTGAGCCTTCTATATCTCTTCTTGATCTGTTCTTGTATCTCATCTTGGCTTCTCTCTGTTATCTACAATTTCAATTTTCCACTCTGAACTACTAAGGGCAAGTGATTGGGAATTATGCAAAAGACCAAATTACCATTGATGTTTCTGATCCGTCTTCCATTTTAGTTTCTGTTTTTTGCTTAACAATTTTCCTATTTCCTGGCTCGAACGCCTAATAATTGAAAACGTTAAATAATATTCAGAGACAAGGAATAGAACACTACACTTCAACACAATCTTTTATAAACCAAATTTTTATACTTATAAATAGGGCCAAGCCCGCTCTTCACCCGTGTCAGACCTCGAGGAGCGGGACAATACCTACTTATGACTTAGCAAGTGGACCTATGTGACCCTTCCCTCACCAAAATCCCCAACCCTTGCTCATGATGATAATAAGGTCACGTGCCAATGAAAAATCAAACGAGGACTAGAATGAAAACTGAACTTGTGACTTCGACTCTAAGACCTTGAGGAGGGAGCCGAACACTTTAATATGTTTCGTCTTCCACATTCTCTTACTTGGCTCCAGCCCCATCAACCGTAAAATGAATTTTGTATTTGTGTATTTATTCTCCATAGTAAAATGCAGTATGTATCCATAATTTTTCCTGGGTGTTAAAATATCTAGAGTCAAACTGTAACCATTTTCCCCCACGTAAGTATGAATAATTAAGATAACTTGGCCCAGGCTTTGGGGCAGTATAAAACGCCACAAACTTATAGACGGCCTCCTATAATTTGTGAAGGTTGTATAGTTCATTATAAAAAAAAATTGCCGAACTTGTCTTGATAATTCTCTACATCCTTGCAAAGTGTCATCCCTAATCTTAAGTCCTTTTTCGAACATTAGGTTTTCAAATGAACCTTTGGCCGTCTTCTTGTTGCCGAAATTACTGAACTGTAACAATTTCCTCACCTTTTATTGCACACTACGCTGATTCCTCTTCTGTTCTGTGCAATCCAGCGGTTGCCTTTGTGTGTGTCTGTTTGTCCGTGTATCTATGCACCAGTTACTTTTATTATATCAGGGTATGATTATTGATGTATGGAGAATTTGTTTTCTAATTATTCTTGTTGTGCGAAGGGTCATTTCATTTTCATCTCTTTAATTCCTTTTACTCTTATTACTATCACACAAGTTGTACACAAGCGATTGCAGGATGAATCTTCGAGGAAAGGAGAGGAAAGGGAGAGAGGGCAGTTGTAGTGTAGAGTGGACTTTTAACATCCATTGCTTCGTGGCCTGTCGGAGTTAAATGAAGAGTTTGAAATTATATTTCTTACAACAAAAGTCATGCCGCAAAGCAATAAGAACAAGAAGCCATTTTCACCAGATTTGCAAATAAAAGCATAAAAACCAATGTGAACATATGCTCAAATATAACATAATACTAGTTGCAAACATACGAAGAACTGGATGTCAGTCATGTAATCTATACAGAACATTAGCGTGTTTTTGCATCCTCTTGTTGCTACCGACGCCGTACAGATCTGTTAGCAATAAACAATCAAGAAGAAGGCATCCATTCACATCATATTTACTAAACAAATATGATCCAAAATGCATTAACACTTTAGGTTACATTTTAGGAAAAACGTATTTATATGGACGTCCAACCGAACCTTTCTGACAAATGGATAATGCCCGTTTCCGCGAAGCCTTTTTTGTGTCATGACCAGTTTGCTATCAAACCCAAGCATAAAATCCTCGCCCCTCAGCGTCTGTCTCTAAAGCGTTCACTTCAAAGGTACCATTTACGGCAGACGTGTTACGCTGCTGAGAATGCCAGATAATCTTATTGAAAGCAAGAAATCATAAGGCACAAACTCTGTTGTTGATACTCGCGGTCATTTTTTCCTCTTACCGGGTGTCGTGTAACCTCCAAGTTCGGGTTGCCAAGTGGTACAATGGGCTCTCTCTCTCTCTCTCTCTCTCTCTCTCTCTCTCTCTCTCTCTCTCTCTCTCTCTCTCTCGTCTGCAATTGTGCTCCTTGCTATTTTTAGGATGCGGAAGACCGGTCCAAAAGCGTAAATTATTTTGTTGCTTGGGGCAAACTGATGAGTTTGTTTTTCCCAAAGTGAAAATGTTGTAAACCCATGGCATGCTCCTGACACTAAAAAAAGGAATGCCTTTGTGCTATTACTGCAGATGGTTATCTAAATACAAAATGAGTCAGGCAGAAACGTAATTTTAATTCACTGGCTCTTCATTTTGGGATGGCAGATGATAATTAATTACTATGCCCAACTTCCACTTCTAAAAATCTCTTAAATCCTAAATTCTTCGGACAGGTGCATTGACAAACAGGTACAGTAAGTTTCAATAGTCCGTCGACTCCACTGGTCATTGCTTGTACAGTGGAGAGAGAGCGCCTTTCTCTTCCTTGAGCGAGTGTCGATGAACTTCGGATTTTAAAACAACGCAAGCATTATTCTCTTGGGAGTTGCCATCGTTAAGAGGGGAACCGTATCCTTAACAGTCAAGTTTTGTAATTACAGTTGAATTTTCATTGAGAAGCTAATTCTCACTTTATCATATGATAAACTGAATCTTTCCTACCTATATAGTGACCTCCACGGGTTTTAATTCGGTATATATCCACTTTTGCTGTGTATTTTAATATAAGTCTGTTGGGGACTATCGTAAAAACGTAAATGAAAGACTGAAACTATTTCAAAAATAATAACCCCCAAGAAATATTAGTCCTAGATAACGAGGGGGTCACTACCGATGAAAGATCCGATAAACTTTGATTGATTCTGCAGTTAGCTGTGGAATAATTGTCTCCACATATGGTATTTTTAGGGTCTAGCCTATGCCGTTTGAAAAACAGACCTTCCCAAAAAATTCCAACCCAATTAGCCCGGCGCCCTTATGAATTCTTGAATACAGTCTATAAGCTTTGACATGGATAACATCATTCAGAATCTGAAAAGCTGCCAATCTCCTATTTGGCCCACATTTGCTAGAACAAAATTTTAAATCAAAGACCAGCAAACTTCATCGTTATTTATGGCGAAAAAAGAAACAGGAAAAGATGACCTTTCATGAGTTTCGAGTATACAAAATAGGGAAAATATGCAAAACATATGTCAAATTATACTTTGAAAAGACTTCAAATTTACAACGTGTCAGCCCAGATACTGATGAATTGAACAAGGCGAGGAAAGAAACATTAATAAAAAAGTATAAGCCCACTTGCGAGATATATATATATATATATTTTAATTTTATATCTATATATATATATATATATATATATATATATCTCATAGAAATAATTTAGGAATAATTTGCAAAGTCAAGAAACCATAAGCTAGAGTTTCCTTCATATCAATTTTTCATGGTTGTGTATCTGTTGAGGAAGTGTCCTTGCCTTATTTTCGCAGAGATGAAGTCAATATCTGGGTTACAGTGCTGGCAACGATAATACCAAGTAAAAAATGCGCTGAAGTTTCTTCGGCGCAATCGAGCTTTCTCTACAGCGTATAAGGCTGTATGGAACGATCGCCCACGGCCCATGCAACTGTCAGCCGCGGACCATGAAACTTTCAGCCCCAGCCCAGTGGTAGCCTGTGCAGTTGGCACCGCACGATCATGGCTAATTTAACCTTCAACAAAAAAAAACTTCTAAGGCTAGAGGTCTGCAATGAGATAAGTTTAATGATTGGAGGGTGGATGATCAACATATGAATTTGCAGTCCTCTAGCCTCGATAGTTTTTAGGATCTGCCTAAGATTATATTTGCATTCAAGCAGGCTAAGCCTTCTGCAGTTTCAATTGCCATGTGGTTCAAGATTATTTGTAGAAGAAAGCACCTTATACAAGCAAACAATGCCATTCCTAACATTACTTATGCATGCATCCTGCAACATGCGCCACGACCAGCTTTAAGTCTAGTAATGACCCATATATGGTCATAATGAAATTGCACACTTACATGAGACTTGACAAGAAGCCATATTTGACAGGGAAAAGAGGAATCCCTTTTGGAACTTCCTTCCCCTTCGTCGATCTTTATGTTAAGGAGACACCCAAGGCGTCTTTTATTCCCATTCATTATGAAAGACCGGAAGGCAGAGAAGGAAAGAAACAGGAAAAAAGTGAGCAGTTCATGTTGCTATGCAAGATACAAGTTAAACTCTCTCTCTCTCTCTCTCTCGCTCTCTCTCTTCTCTCTCTGTATATATAAATATATATATATTAATATATATATATATGTATATATATATAGATATATATTTATATATATGGATATATATATAATATATATAGTATATATATATATATTAATATCTATATATATATATAATTAATATTTATATATATATATATATGTGTGTGTGTGTGTGTGTGGGTATAACGATAGTTTCAAATAGAATACCCCACTAAATCAAGACTTTTGATGTATTTACACATACAATTTGCAAGAAGGAAACTAAAACTAAAATAAGATAAGAAGACAGAAACACTCATGTGAGACGTTAGGATACTGTCCTTGGCCATGACTTGAAATATCTAATTTTAGTCAATGGGATAATTACAGTGACTAGCTGCAGTGACCTTGAATTCAAGCGTTGAACTCTTAAGCAAAATCTGTCCGAACAAATGTGTTCTCGAAAAAAGGAGAGAGAGAGAGAGAGAGAGAGAGAGAGAGAGAGAGAGAGAGAGAGAGAGAGAGAGAGAGAGAGAGAGAGAGAGATTTCCAACAATATTATATCTTACGTGAAACTTTTTATAATTTTCTTTTTTTTAGTTTTAGGGAATTACGCATCCGGTTGGAATCCATATATAGCCGTTGAAGTCCTAAAGGGATTTTGTTGTTGCGGAGCTCCAATTATTTTCCAACAAATCTTGTCAGGAAGGAAGTTATTATCCAAATTATAATTAAATTAAAGGATGTGGGCGTCTGGCTGTAGAGGTTTCATTTATTGGCAATCTGGTTGAGTCTATTTTTCTCATAAAGAGAGCTGTAATCGTGGAAAGAATGAAACAGAGTAAAAGAGCAGAAACATAAACGAAGAGACAAAAATAAAGTGATTCTTGTGAGTTGCATGTCTGTGTGAGCAATACGTTCTTCTTTGGAAAATATACTGTGCACTCATATATTCTTTTTCTGTGTATAACTATGGACAGAATACCCACATTTACACCTGCCGGTACCAGACTTTCTCATCGCTGACCCCTATAAACGTCAGCAGAATGTAGGTTCATTAGCCCGAGCTTAGGGAAGCTGGGAAGCTACTTAATCTTCCTAGGGTCAGGTCACGACTTTTCATTGCTTTCTTAAATTTAACTATATATATATATATATATATATATATATATAATATATATATATATATATATATATATATATATATATATATATATATATATATATATATATATATATTACGACATATAGATCAACAGTGTAACGAACTAAAATCACCTCTTGTTTTATGCTTTGTGGAATTTGAGAAAGCATTTGATAGTATTTCACATGTTAAGAAAGATTCTGAGGCAGTATGGGATACCAGAAAAGATGGTAAACATCATAATGGATAAGCATAGTGGAACATATTGTTGGGTAATGGTTGATGGAAGTCTTACAGATACATTTGAAGTCAAGACTGGAGTATTACAAGGTGGAATTCTGTCCCCATACTGTTTATTATGGTTATTGATTATGTTATGATCAAGGTAATGCAAGGAATGAATAATGGCATTCAATGGATAGGGGACCAGAGATTTTGTGATCTTGATTACGCAGATGATATAGTTCTAATAGCCTCTACAATGGCTGAAATGCAGGAAATGATTGATAGGTTAGTACTGGACGGGAGAAAGGTTGGATTAGTGATCTACCAGAGAAAGACTGAGGTCATGCAGATTCAGAGTGGTGATCAGACGAATATTTGGGAACCATTATTATCAGCAATGGATCACTAGGTACATAATTCAGGCAGAGAATAGGGAGGGCAGAACAAGCGATGGGCATGCTAAAACCAGTTTGGAGGACAAATCAAATATCAGTTCACAGCAAAATCAAAATATACATTTCACTTGTAAGATCGATATTATCTTATGGGCACCAGTCGTGGTACAGCACTGTAACAACTGGTGCAAAATTCCTTGCCTTTGAGAATGAAGCATTGAGAAGGATTTTGTGAATCAAATGTGAGCATCATGTAACAAATGCGGTAATACGCGAGGTGGCAGGGGTGTCCAATGTGAACGATATAGTTAGATTATCAAGATGAAGATGGATGGGGCATATTTTAAGAAGAGAATATGAGTTAGTCCAGGATGTACCGGAATGGAAGCCGCTGGGCAGGAGAGGACGTGGTAGACCGAGAGAAACGTGGCTGATGACAATGCGGAGGGAGGTTGGATCTGAGAATTGGGTTGAGCTCAGAGAGATGGTACAGGAAAGACACATATGGCGTGAATTCATTGAGGTCCTATGCATCCCGTGGGACGCATAGGATTAAGTAAGAATATATTATATATATATATATATATATATATATATATATATATATATATATATATATATATATATATATAATGTGTGTGTGTGTTTGTAGTTTTCCATACACCAAAGTAACGGGAATTGAAGGAAGGGTTGAGAGGGCTTAGAAAGTAAGTCTCGACTCTAAGAACATTAATTACTATCCTGATACTCGGATGTGTGTATTTTACTCGGTATAATTATAGAGGGGCCAGTGCTGAGACGGGTTTTCCCCGGGTTGGATGACAGCAAGTCTATACGTGGTCATTACCCTTGGAGAACCTCTGATACGCGAACTAAAAAATCAATAAACGTTATTTTTGTTTAAAGATTTTCTACAATTCCTGTCAACATGACATCAACAGAATCATGAAATATACGGAATGAATATACATTTGATATCAGCTATATTCTCTATAAAAAGTTTAATGACAGGTATACGTATAAAATTCAGATATGAAAGCTCTGTGTATATCAGTTCTGTTTATAAATATAGGCACAAGTAAATCTTTTAATTTCTTGCCTTGTGCATCCATTCTTTCGTGTGACTGGAATTTTCGTTTTTCACTTTGACAAGAAAGATTAATATTTACCCGAAATTCGATTAGTATCCAACTCTATATGTCCGAACAGGAGCATCTGGGAAAAACACCTACTTATATTTACCAAGGTTCCAATGATAATTTATTGTCATTTATCAATGAAATTTCATGTACACTATCTTACAATGTCACGTGGAACACGAATGAAACACCAAAGTTTTCGTTTCTTTAAGTAATAATAATAACAATAATAATAATAAAAATAATAATAATAGTAATAATAATAATAATAATAATAATAATAATAATAATAATAATAATAATAATAATAATAATAAGAAGCAAGAAAACAAGGGAGGAACTCAACGAGAAATACAAAGTACAAGAGAGGGGACTAAACAACACAATAGAAGATGTAAAACAGAGGCTTAAGGCCAAAGCACATAAGATCCAACGGTACACGAACAGGAATAAGGGATACCAACAGAACAAACTATTCGGAACCAACCAGAAAAAACTATACAGCCAACTAAGAGGGGAAGACAACCACCCAGAAATTCCTGAAGCCGAACCAAGTAAGAGACTCTGGGAAAACATATGGAGCAATCCGGTATCACACAACAAACATGCAACATGGCTCCAGGAAGTCAAGGAAGAAGAAACAGGGAGAATAAAACAAAGATTCACAGACATCACGACAGACACAGTCAGGACACCAACTAAAGAAAATGCCCAAACTGGAAAGCCCCAGGTCCCGATGAAGTCCATGGATACTGGCTCAAAACTTCAAGGCCCTACACCCACGAATAGCAGAACAACTCCAGCATTGTATCTCAAATCACCAAGCACCCAAATGGATGACCACAGGAAGAACATCCTTAGCACAAAAAGACAAGAGTAAGGGAAATATAGCCAGTAACTACAGGCCTATCACCTGCCTACCAATAATGTGGAAGTTACTAACAGGTATCATCAGTGAAAGGCTATACAACTACCTAGAGGACACAAACACCATCCCCCACCAACAGAAAGGCTGCAGAAGGAAGTGTAGGGGCACAAAAGACCAGCTCCTGATAGACAAAATGGTAATGAAGAACAGTAGGAGAAGAAACCAACCTAAGCGTGGCATGGATAGACTATAAGAAAGCCTTCGACATGATACCACACACATGGCTAATAGAATGCCTGAAAATATATGGGGCAGAGGAAAATACCATCAGCTTCCTCAAAAATACAATGCGCAACTGGAATACAATACTTACAAGCTCTGGAATAAGACTAGCAGAGGTTAATATCAGGAGAGGGATCTTCCAGGGCGACTCACTGTCCCCACTACTCTTCGTAGTAGCCATGATTCCCATGACAAAAGTACTACAGAAGATGGATGCCGGGTACCAACTCAAGAAAAGAGGCAACAAAATCAACCATCTGATGTTCATGGACGACATCAAGCTGTATGGTAAGAGCATCAAGGAAATAGATACCCTAATCCAAACTGTAAGGATTGTATCTGGGGACATCAGGATGGAGTTTGGAATAGAAAAATGCGCCTTAGTCAACATACAAAAAGGCAAAGTAACGAGAACTGAAGGGATAAAGCTACCAGATGGGAGCAACATCAAACATATAGATGAGACAGGATACAAATACCTGGGAATAATGGAAGGAGGAGATATAAAACACCAAGAGATGAAGGACACGATCAGGAAAGAATATATGCAGAGACTCAAGGCGATACTCAAGTCAAAACTCAACGCCGGAAATATGATAAAAGCCATAAACACATGGGCAGTGCCAGTAATCAGATACAGCGCAGGAATAGTGGAATGGACGAAGGCAGAACTCCGCAGCATAGATCAGAAAACCAGGAAACAAATGACAATACACAAAGCACTACACCCAAGAGCAAATACGGACAGACTATACATAACACGAAAGGAAGGAGGGAGAGGACTACTAAGTATAGAGGACTGTGTCAACATCGAAAACAGAGCACTGGGGCAATATCTGAAAACCAGTGAAGACGAATGGCTAAAGAGTGCATGGGAAGAAGGACTAATAAAAGTAGACGAAGACCCAGAAATATACAAAGACAGGAGAAAGACAGAAAGAACAGAGGACTGGCACAACAAACCAATGCACGGACAATACATGAGACAGACTAAAGAACTAGCCAGCGATGACAATTGGCAATGGCTACAGAGGGGAGAGCTAAAGAAGGAAACTGAAGGAATGATAACAGCGGCACAAGATCAGGCCCTAAGAACTAGATATGTTCAAAGTATGATAGACGGAAATAACATCTCTCCCATATGTAGGAAGTGCAATACGAAAAATGAAACCATAAACCACATAGCAAGTGAATGCCCGGCACTTGCACAGAACCAGTACAAAAAGAGGCATGATTCAGTGGCAAAAGCCCTCCACTGGAGCCTGTGCAAGAAACATCAGCTACCTGGCAGTAATAAGTGGTACGAGCACCAACCTGAAGGAGTGATAGAAAACGATCAGGCAAAGATCCTCTGGGACTATGGTATCAGAACGGATAGGGTGTGATACGTGCAACAGACCAGACGTGACGTTGATTGACAAAGTCAAGAAGAAAGTATCACTCATTGATGTCGCAATACCATGGGACACCAGAGTTGAAGAGAAAGAGAGGGAAAAAATGGATAAGTATCAAGATCTGAAAATAGAAATAAGAAGGATATGGGATATGCCAGTGGAAATCGTACCCATAATCATAGGAGCACTAGGCACGATCCCAAGATCCCTGAAAAGGAATCTAGAAAAACTAGAGGCTGAAGTAGCTCCAGGACTCATGCAGAAGAGTGTGATCCTAGAAACGGCACACATAGTAAGAAAAGTGATGGACTCCTAAGGAGGCAGGATGCAACCCGGAACCCACACTGTAAATACCACCCAGTCGAATTGGAGGACTGTGATAGAGCACAATAATAATAATAATAATAATAATAATAGTCTACGCAAAGTCGAATTTCCAATATCAATTCTTTACCATTTATTTCAAGAGATGTAAGTCTGTGGAATAATTTATTGTTGAAGTCTATTAACTTGTTTATGTCATAAATTAATGTGTTTTTACTTTTTCTTTCACACAGATTTAGCCAACATGTTGCAGAGTCATCTAACGAGCGTTTCCAGCATAATTGCCTGTCTGGTGAGTTTCCTTGAAATTTTCTTCAGTAAAATAACAGGAAGAACTGTTACTAAGTCGCTTTTCAAGCCAAAGCCTATTACTAGCGATTACAGTGATTATCCATGGTCATGCTGAACTTATTTGCGAATTTGTAAGTCAAGCAATGAATATGAAGATCAAAGTAAGTTTCATATTACATTTACTCGTCAGTAACGGAAATATGTGACCGAAATTAAAATCTCTTAATCTGTTTTTATTAACCGTAATTATGGTTAGTTTTAAATATGCACGCTAAACCTAACTATCTGAAGGTGATGCCTAATTGAAAATAAAATAAAAATGGAAACAATTTAGGTAATGCAACTACGAAGGTTAGAATTATCGTGAAACATTTAATTGAGAAAAGGACGCATTGCTTCCTTTGCGTATTTTCTATAGAAAATGACCAAGAAGAAACATATACTTAACCTAACCCTCAAAAGCAATATGTATTCAATCCAGTACGTATTAAAATTCCAGTATGGATTGAATACACATGGATATGAACACTCACTTGTGATTTATCTGATGCAACAGTCCCAAACGTAGTTTTTTGTCATACGCAATCATACATGAATTTGATGTCGGTTATAACGTATGTCAGTTTCCTCTCTTCTGGCGTGAAAGTGAGTCTCGTCGTGAGCATCTGAGAGTACTTCTTAAAGTAAATAACGTTTCCGATAAAGAGGAGATGGGGAAAAAAAGGACGCATTTGTGGATTGTTCCTTCACTTTAACACTTCTTAATATGTGAAACAAAAGGACGGATAAGTTACTTATCTAGTTTTCTGATAAACTCCGACTACATACAGGATTTAACAGTAGACCGCTGTCAATTAGTTGTTCATATATTAGGATCGCAGTAATTCCTGTTAAAACAAATAAGTTGGATTGTCTATTGTCTGTTTGCACACGTTGGATTTCATTAAAAGAAATATATCTAATATACTGTAAAATCATGTCGGCCTAACTTTACCATGCTATCATGCGTAACAGAAATATTATCTTTCATTGCCTAAAGACAATCTACGCCTTATTTCATCTCTTGCAAGTCTTAATTCGTGTTCCTTATCAATATCAGTTGGCATTTAAGGCGTAAAGATACTCTCTCTACATGATTGAACCAAAACCTCGTTGAGTTCAGCGTTATCCGAAAAAATGATTTTTCATTCTATCAAGAAACACTGACAAACTTTATAAATAAAGGCCACAGCTCAAACTTCAGGCACCGCAGAACAAGACGACTAGAGAACACATCTGGGGCAAAGCCAAACACTCGAGTGATGTCTGACCACTTACTGCAAATGAACCTGATGAAGTGTGACACGTTACAAGGGTTAAGAGTTAGAAAGACAAACGAGATCATTGAGACGGGCGTTTATCGACTAAGCATTCTCAAGTCGCTGGGACTCGCGTGTGCTTTTGTAATCATGTCTTCAATGGCTGTTTCGTTAATGGCGTATATTATTTCACAAAACATCTTTGCGATAGTAATTTTTAGATGGTGAGAGGATATAGGGGTGGGGAGGGGGGTTGGAGGAAGGGCAACCGCAGGAGATAGGGAACATCGAATAGCCTGGGTAATGACATGAAAACGAAGTTTCTTCGTTAGATAAAGATATAATTAATAATTGTACCCATTATTTTCACAGACGAGATTATGTACTGAATTCAGCTTGTTTGGCTGCATATTCTTTTGTGATGTTTGGATTTTTTACGAAAACTGAAATAAACATGGGCATCTGATCACCAGAAAATTATTGTATTTAGGAAATATAACTTCTCGGAAGCGAGTGTGATTAGTCTCCAAATTCCCTTGTCACCTCCTTCGACCTCTCTTAGTTTGGTTCATAGTTTTCTTTTGTCTGAACGTTTGGCTGCCGGTTACCCGGATTAAAAAAAGTCAAAAGTCGATTTTTATGAAAATCGTACTAAAAGCAGGCTTTTTTTTTTTTTTAACTTTGGAAGAGGTAGGAATACAAATTACGAGATGAAGGTCCTCTTGAGGGGGTGGATTGTCAGCCTAGGTGGAGGTTTTAAGTCTCCAAATGATCTTGTTCTCAAATATTCCCCCTACTGAAGTAATGGTAATTGGAAATACTGATGCTTTAGGTATCAGTCGCAAGAATTTACATTTTTTATTTATTGAAAAAAAAATCTACAGTTGATTATAAGAATTTTAAATGTGTTGGCCTTTTTATCATACTGCGCATTTTTATAACTGTGTACTTGTGTTGTTCATTGAGAGTTTATCTGATCCGAAGCACCGCACGCAGTTGCATCGTATTATTTGCATAACGTTCCTATCAGCATGGGAATACCATACTTTGCTCCAACTACTTGCAATGCATATGTCGAATGACGGGAGAAGCAAAAGGAAGCTTGGGCCATCACTTTACTTTTTTTTTTCTTTTCTTTTTAATGACGTTGATATTTGTACACAAAATAATCCAGGCATCGGCCTTTCTTTATATATCAGTTATATCAGCGAAATGAAATTATCATTCATCTTTGCTATTCGAGTGAGCGTAAAACAAAATATTTAATAAAGCAACACGAAACACAAGAGTGACATTTTTTCATAAGCTCGCCGTTCACAGAACACTTTATATTTTATTTTTTCTACCCAAGTTTGTACTATAAAGCCGGAAAATGAAAGACTTCTCCAGCAGTCCTGGAGGATATTTTTTGGAAGGGGCGGGAAAAGTTACAGGCCAGGAGTCGAAGGAACCTAAGGTGGAAGCAGGTTAATTAAAGGTTTAGGGGGGGAGACGCACCAAACAGGAATAGAAAGAGGAGTAGGACATGTTATATTACGACATATTATATTACTACATGTTATATTACTAGAGAACGCACCTATTCCGCAAGGAATTTCTGTGATGACTTTCTTCACTTTCTTTACACTTTCGTTTGAGTTGTCTATTATTGGTGCCTTTGTTTGACATTTAATTCAGGACTCATGGATAATTTAGGATTGGTGGTTCTCAACCTTTTTTGGCCCATGCACCATTTCTCCTTATTTCAGAATGTCATTCCGCCTCCCCCCCTCCTCCGCATATTTCCAAATCTGTTTTCCTCAAAAGGGGCTTTCTAAATGAATATAATACTAGAAATCCTTTGCCAAGCCCTTCCCCCACTGAAACTGAAATTCCCCCCCTAAAGGTGGAATTTCCCCCTGATTATGAACCACTGGTATACATTATGGGTTTTTCCTTTGTTGTAATTTTTATTACTTCAGAAGCATTACCATCCCCCCCCCCTCCCACCCTGAAACTTTGAAATTCCTCCCTAAGGGGGAAATTTCTCCCTGGTTAAGAACCACTGATATGGGGGTTTCCTTTGTGGTAATTTTCTTTACTTCAGAGGCATTGCCATTCACCCCCTCCCACCCTGAAACTCTGAAGTTTCCCCCA
>NC_061087.1:35578883-35633883 GCF_015104395.2 Macrobrachium nipponense | reverse complement strand
TATAACATTTTTCCTTGAAAAATAAACTTGTATCGATATATTATTATATAATGACACAATCGTATATCCATGGCTTATAACAAACTCTTGTTTTATTCATGGAAAGAAATCGCTAAATCGTTAAGGTAAACTAGTCAAGTGTAAAAAACATTCACTTTATTAGTCTTTGAGAGGACAAATGATTGAGTAGAGTGGAGACTGTAGATCCTCAATACAGACTGAGGGCCATTTTAATTAGTCTACAACTCTTTTAAGGTATTCTTACCTTAATTAAAATAGCGACTACTCTGCATTTCATTTTGATGTTAATTAACAGAAACTGTTAAGTACTTGTAATACCTATTTTACGGATTTTTTAAGTAATAATTTTCTTAATGCCTGTGTTATAGGCAGGTACATAAGATATAATCTGTTTTGTCATCAATAGAAATATCTTTTTGAATGTTAGAGAATGAGCTGAATCTAGAATAAAGAAATTTGTTATCACCGAAAGCACTTGTACTAGAGGCATTGCATGCATTTAAAATATCATGATCAACTTTCATCAAAATGTAATATTCTTAAACGTATTTATTTGGTGTCAAAATCCATAGCTGACTTTCGCCGATTTATCAGTCACTGTCAGCCTTTGATAAAGCAATCTCACCTCATTCATCCCCTAGACTTGAATCTTTGTATGAATACACTTCGTCCTGTCGTCCTCGGTTCGTGGGTCGAACGTGGATTAAAAGTGCTATCAATTCCATTCCAATAAACGAGGGGAGAGAGAGAGAGAGAGAGAGAGAGAGAGAGAGAGAGAGAGAGAGAGAGAGAGAGAGATTTTTTCCTTACTCTCATGCGTGGGATGATATTTGACTTTTAAGTTAATCTGAACCCCTCTTAATCATATACGCTACTCTACAGGGACGTGTATGGGCGTTGGAGATATCCAGGTGGCGTAGACCCATGTACTAACAGTCAACAAACCCGTCTCAGATATATTTGCTCCTCCCTTTAAGCACATCACCTGTCTTAAATGAATCCAAATGAGAAATCTATATGTGGTGCAATGTGTCGTTATATTGGAAGTGGTCTTCATGTCCCCATGAAATTTTAGATACCAGTCGCTCCAAGCCTTTTTAATCAAGAATTTGCACCACCTACATATTGTAATACTTGACGTGAAATAATAATCCGGCAAGGCAAGTGGACTGGTCCCAGGTGACTTTATATAGTTTCTCTTGAGATGAATGTAACTCTAATAGCAATTTCACTCTAATAAATTCACAGGTAATAAAATTGTCAATAACGGACGGAAAATTTATCACCTTTATCAAAATGTTTATATTGTCACTAATTCTATTTACATTTAGCTGTCAATATATTCTATAAAGGAGGAGCATTATTATTTTCCATATTTCTTTAATAAACAAAAAACATTTTCAAGTGTCTAATTTGACCCTATTATCGACGAACTACGTGAATAGCAATTCCTTGACCATCAAATCCTTGAGATTGATCATAAAAGGGAAGACCACTTGGCAAAGCCTTTTCGCAAGTGATAAAGACCTTAAATCCTTCGGTTTTAATTGCATATTCCTCAGTAGGGAAGCTAAGTCAGGGAACTCTCAGCAGGCCACACGAAAGAACTTTTTTTGGTAGTATCTTGGATGCGTTTGAGATGGACATTTCAATTTGGATTGTGCTTTGTTTTGAGGAATGTGATATATTTGTAATTTACGAATTCCGAATATATTTTACTTTTACTTGAATATTTTTCCAGCTGCGATGGAATATGTCTACTAGATTTTAAACTACTTACGATAAGAAAAGGAATGTAAGCGCTGCTACTGAATAAGAATAAGGAAACTGTGTAAGAGACAAATGGAAAGAGAGTTTTGCAAGACACAAATAAAGATGATATAAAAATACAAAGAAATAAAAAGAAAATATATATTGATTTTTTTTAAGGAACATTCAATGATTTAATATTGTTACCCAGAACGGCTTGAATAATACATTCACATAAATTTTCCAACCCTCCGAGCTCGGATAGATGACCCTAGACTTCGGTGAGGTCCTCAAATTTTCACATTTTCCTCCAGTAATAGTGTAGGCCGTCTCAGGCACAGGAAAGAGGATAACAGTTCTAGAACTAAAAATAAATAAATAAATAAACAAATAAATAAATAAAACTAAATAGGAGTCTGGGCTTATTTTTTTTCTTTTGTGTGTGTGTTTTCTAGTCTCGTTTTATTGGACGGTGACATAAAACCAGTTGTTGACGATGATACTCCACATAATTTGGAGTCATTATGAAAGCTCTAATTTTATTCATTGGATTTAAGAAAGAAAGAGAGAGAGAGAGAGAGAGAGAGAGAGAGAGAGAGAGAGAGAGAGAGAGAGAGAGAGAGAGAGGACACTGTGGCAAATCTGAATTCATCTTTTTTTTAATTAATATCCTACATGTCTTGTCATATTGTAGCCATTAATTGAGGTGGACAAATAAGAAATTTTTATTCATGGCTGAGACGAAATCTCAAATAGATTAAATATAACTGAAATAGACAGAAACTCTTCAGAATTTTCTTGTTTTTCATTTTTTATGTCTTCAGATTTAAGAACTACTCATTTCTTTTCGGTAAAACCTAAAACTTCTCGTAAAGTTATGATCGCAATTCCTACATCTTTAGAAAAGTACACTATACTCTCACATGATAATGAGCTTCTGATAACACAAAACAAAAAAAATTACTTAAATGGTTTCAAAGCTGCTGGTAAAACGGCAGCAAACGAAAAAAAAAAATAATAAAAATAAAAAAAAAGCAAAAAGTGCTCCGAGGTGCATTCGGCGCAATCGATGTTTCTGTAGTGTATAATGCTGTATGAGCCATGGCATGAAGCTTTCAACCACGGCACGGTGATGGCCTGTCCTATAGCACTGCCAGACGCGCGATTATGGCTATTTTTAACTTTAAATAAAATTATAAACTACTGATGCTAGAGGGCTGCAATTCGATGTGTTTGATGATTGGAGGGTGGATGATCAACTTACTAATTTGTAGCCCTCTATCCTCAATAGTTTTTAAGATGAGGGCAGACAGAAAAAGCGCGATCGGACTGACAAAGCCGTCAATTATATTCTTTAAGAGAAAAATAGTAAGTCAACGATATTGAAAAATAAAAAAAAGATGCCCCTTTCTTACTCATCGTCACAAATAATGTGCTGACTTTCAAATGTAAGTGAAATGCCCATAAGTAAATAATCAGACCTCCGTTTTTCTCCTTCCTCAGGTCTTACAAGTTGGGCTGGCCGCGTCCTACCAAGAACCACCATCATACTATTCGTGGGCGCGGACGAAGGATGGGACGTCCGGTTTCTCCCATCGGTCTCACATTGGTCCCAGACCCCACGTCAATGACGTCATGACAGAGTGGTCTCAGTGGAGTCCATGGGCAAGATGTTCAAGGTGAGTGAAGAGCTATCTCTCTTCCTTTCGCATTCAGGCGAACACAAACACATAATTGTGATGGGTGTGATTTACAAAAACGCAATACGAAAAAAATGTATTCCTAAAAAGTTGTAGTAATACTGAATAGGTTGTTGTTTCAAAGACATTGAATTTCATAACAGAAACCTATTTCTTTTTTCTTTTACGGTCAGGATTTTTAGCTCTTTTATTTCGTTATTCACAGACACTGAAATGACTGCATAAATTTTCTTTTATGACAACTACCTCATGTCAGTTAGGAGTTTTAAATAGTTCTATTTAAGCTTCAATCATAATTGTAATTTCAAAGTTACTGAACCGAAAAATTTACATTTGCAAAATGCCTAAGGTCCTTGAAATGTACCTACGTTCAAGGTCTTTTATTTATATTGAGTTAACTGTTAGTGCTTGGAAGAACAATGTGCCTCAAAGTATCACAAGGATTTGCTGTTCTTTATCTAGAATCTAGTGGGCCAAGAAATGAAACTTTATTTTTGGATCTAAAGTATGGAAAGCCTGCTAATATACCTATAGAAATTCTTTAATAATTATGAGAATACTTTTGCATTATATATTTTTTTTTCTATTGCAGATATTACAGTAACGGTAACATTGTAAACCATTTAGCCGAAATTTCAGGTCTTTTTCCAAGAGAAATTGATAACGTCAATATTTCCAGAAGATTATACCAAAAGAGTATTTTTAGTCAACAAAGGACAGATGCAAATCAGGCACAATATTAGCATAGCATTCTACTATCGCTTTAATACAACTTAATTAGGTTTACTTTGATTAATGAACACTGATTTAAGGAATGTTCGTTGACGGCTTGATTGTTCTTGTCAAAGTTACCAAAAGAAAAAAAAATCCTTTCACTTAATCATATAATTTTTTAACAGGTGTAGACTTATCAAATACTTACTATTTCAGAGTAAATATCAGCAATATGCATCTTGTAAATATTATTAGGAGTGCAAAAGACTTTCAATAATTTCCTGATATATAACTTAGTCCCTTTCACATGTAAACTCTATACAAGAAGACAAGATTCTTAAAATTTAGAGTGTGTATTATTTTTAATAATCAGCAAAGAAGTAGTTGCTGAAATAAATATGACATTATAACGCGCTTATTCGTAACAGGCATAATTGGAAAACATTGAATTTAGGCTATCTTGCAACTGATGAGATCTCCTATTCCGAAAATTGTGTTTGCTCTCTATAGGAAAGTAATTCGTGACACTTCCATAATTTTGATGTTTTCTATTTTCTGTCATTCTTCTTGAATATAACTCGCAAAAACTGACATGCACCTCTTAAACGGCAGGAGCTTAATGGCCGTGCAGACTGAGAAATACAGAAATTATGTAGTGTTTTTATTAGGTTATTCGAGTTAGTGAGGTAAGGTAACCTTGTATTCGGCAAGGGAAGATAATCTATTACATACGCAAGTTTTCATAGCTAATGAAAACCTCTCCTAACTGGTAATCATAAAAGCAAGGGCAGAAGACCATCTTAATTTAGCAATAAAATGTATATGTTGAACAACGGAGTTTCTAGTAATCCCTCAAGTCATACCCGACTGACGATAAATATATTAGTGTGTCGCAAAGTCTAAGGAATAATCCAAGACATTCCTAATGTCAAAAGCATTACTTGCTGAGAGAATAAACTTTTATGTTTACAACGAAGGCAGGTGAGATATAACTACATAACTATATATATATATATATATATATATATATATATATATATATATATATATATATATATTATATATATATATATATATATATATATATATATATGTATGTATATATATGTATATATATATATACTATATATATATATATATATATATATATACATTTATGTATATATATATATATATATATATATATATATATATATATATATATTCTTTTTTCAGATGTATGTTCAAATCCTTTTAAGTTCAAGAGTAAGATAATCCTATTTTCCCATTGCAGGTCCTGTGGAGGTGGAGTCAGATCTCGTGCGCGCACTTGCGTCACTACATTCCCGAGGTATGCGTTTGCTCATCATTTTTCTTCTGTCTTTGAATATATTTTTGGGATAAATTCAGTCATAAAAATAATCTTCCACTACTCATTCACCCATCTTTTGTCCAACTGTTACATGGTTATGTACACCTGCAATTTCAAGGCAAAAAAAGTGGCAACCTTACCCATCCTAATTATTAGACTTTATTAAACTGACCATTATACGTTCGTGAGTTACATTAACATATAAGCATACTGTCAAAAGAGTATCAGTAAAGTACCCTATTATTTCAAGTGACTAAAGCGGAACTTAATTTTGAATTCTATAATTATGAAAATTCATAGAATTTTCTTCCCGGCTCGATATCATACATAAAGCCTTCAGCAATATTTGAATTCAATGACGAGCAGGAAAATCCCACATTAAATTTATACAGTAATAATAATAATAATAACAAAAATCCTCGGTTAAAAGTGGCAAACAAGTTTCAAGCACGAACTTCTCAAAACCTTCAAACTTCATCATATTTTTGTCGGAAGACAAGAAAAGTAGCAAAGACAGCGGAATGTGAAGGTCCTCGACGGCAAAGACTTGCTAACAAGAAATGGGTGGACGCTGCCGGTCGATTCAGAAGAAAGAGAGAGAGAGAGAGAGAGAGAGAGAGAGAGAGAGAGAGAGATTATTTTCCCCCCAGATATTTTGCCCTGCCTTGATCTCTCATTGTATTATTCAAAATCAAGCCCTGTCACATTTCCACTCAGTCTATCTGTTTGTCTGAAGACAAGAATTGCAATGAATATAGCTGGCTTTTAATGCATTTTTTTTCTCTTTTCTATTATCATCGCCTTGATAAACATTCCGAAAATAAGTTTAGCACCCGAAATGCGACCTGATATTTTATGCAGTGAACTTGTGAGTCTACCTGAATGGAACTCAATTTACATAGCCACTCTGTCTTGGGCTTCGTTGTATTCTGCTGCCCAGTTCACTGAGGTGCAGCGTTGTGATTCTCTCTGTTCCTCTCTCACCCTCGGAACATCCTTCGTTTTCCTTGCTATTGTCTGTGGTAAGCATTCAGCGGTGCCTTAATATCTCAGCTGTAAAGTCTGTGAGAGGCTCTTGAGGGTAATCTTTTCATAAACGCTGTAACTACAATGGCTGTGACTAAAATAAATTTGATGAAATAGGAACTCCCCTGAAACAAATGTTAGCAGTAACTCCGGTCTTACAAAATGAAAATGAGCAGTATAGCTTTCTTCAAACCTACCTGCGTAATTTTCTCTCTCTTTAAGAACTGAACTGATAATTTTTATGTTATATTCTCTATTAAAATTTATTAGGTTTTATCGCCATTTAACTTTAATCACATGGTAAAATAGTTTATGAATGGGTCTCTGTGTTTGTTACGTGCCCATGTATTGTATCAGTATTTTCTCATTCTTATTCATTTTTTGGAATTCGACGAAATAAGGTATGATTTAGTAAAACAGTTGATATTATCCTACCTGCGATTGATGTTTTCTCGAAAGATGACATGCCATATATATTGAATATCTTTCCTATTATATTTCTTCTGTTCACCTTCACTTCCCAGAAGTCTTCATGTTTTAGACCTCTATCTTGAATTTTGCCTATTCTGTAAGTATGACTGAATGGGAGTCTCTTGCTTGAATTAAGTTTAGCAGTCATCTCAGTTCTTCCTAATGAATATTCAATGAAGTGCTTCACTTCTTGAGCCATCTTGGGCCAGCAGGTAATTTTTTCGGATAGGTTAAAGAGCTTCAGTGGTAAATGTGTGCGTGTGTGTGTTTTAGCTACACTGAGGATATCTTCATTTGATTCTGACCTACTGTAGCGTAATTATAGATAGACCTTATTTGACCGTATTTGGAATAATGCTTTCTTGCCTGCAACAATTCATCTTTTGTTTCCTCTTTTCCTTTCGTGATATAACTGAATCGAAGGCAAGTTTCCAGTTCGATTTCTACGCCATTACCAAATTCATTTATCGTCTTTCTCTCCACCGCAATGTGACTTCACCGTCTCTATTTTGAGGGCATTATCTCGACTACTCTTCAGTTAGAACAGACGACTCGTAAGATCCATGAAATCATTTCTTGCCTCATTTACCTAAAAGGAAACAAAAAAGTTTCTCGGGTTTCATATCTGGGTCAGTTTTTTTCTTCCAACTGACAAACTTAGGAACTCTTTCCACTGTTTTGTTTTCGCTTGATCTCAAAAAGTTATATCCTTCAAGAACAGGTTTATCGATTTTAGCAGGAATAAGTCCAATACATTTTCTTTCTCTTTTTTTATCGCTAACCTTTTAATGCAGGAAATAGATACATTTATTGTGGCCCTTGTTTATTGGCTCTCATTAGCCTCTGTATTATCAGAAATGTCTTGTAAATAAAGTAACAAAGCTGACCTATGGAAATTATCATATCATGCCACTTCGCAGTTAAGTAACGCATTGTAATAATTTATTTTCATTAATTTGTAATTAAGCAACTTACAATATTCAGATTAATACTTAACTGCAAAACACTGTTTTTAGCTTCCCTGTGTTCCTAGCCATGTGAATTTCCTATATGTGCTGATATTGCGGAGAATTCTGTCCTTTTTAGAGTATTCATCGTCCTAAGGCATCAGTCAGAATGTAGTTTAGATAAGAATGATTGCAAGGCCTGAAAAATTAATGACTTGACTACACCTAGGAATCTTTGACCACTCTAATTTTCCAACCTGAATCAGATGCATAATGTATAGTAAATCAGCATTATTTACATGAATAAGGTAACATGACGTTAATACGTTTGACCTTTAGGGCTAAACAGAGCCGTTAGTGTATGATCGACTCAATTCATGCAGTGGTAGCGACCTTAATCAATGCTAAGCAAGTTTGGTTAAATTAGTAAATCAAATCCGGTCACGAGCGAATCAATAAAGATTTCAGTTTAGTCTTACTTGCTACTCTGGCAGTTCAATTATTGCTCATCAAGGTTACGTCCCTTGAACCCAATGATTTTTTCGCGTAGATATTTGCGTTCTGAGGTGATTTAGAAAGATTTCTCCTTAGTTAAAGACAGGCAAAATGTGCTGTGAAGAAACGAAAGACTTTAGTTAGCCACATAACACTAGTCAAGAAATACTGACTTTATAATCTATGGTTCGCCTTGTAATAGTTAAAGACATGAAGATGAAGATATGAATACATTAGATCAAAATAGCCTCTGCAGTTATCTTTTTTATGCTGAAAACCGACATCTGGATTTAAATGAAACATCCTCAAAGAGGAAGTCAAGTTACATTGAAAAGGCATACTGCTGTGAATACTCGTATTCTTCTTCTGTTGAGAGTATGATGTACATCCGAAACCAGGTAAAACAGTCAAAGATAAAAAGTCAGGAAAAAAAAAAAGGTCACAATAATCTTTCCTAGATAGTGACCCTCAAGAGTTTGAATCCGGTACGTATAAAACTTTCGGCGTGTTTAGTACAAGGCCGCTGGGGATTTCCGCATAAACGTCAACAAAAGACTGTAAACATTATAAAGATAATGACCCTCAAGAACTGCTGTATTGTGCATGTGACTTTTTTACCGGCCACCATAAATTAATGTGACTTTTTTTTCCTACCCACAATTGTGACTTTTATTTCGGCAACTTTATTACCGGCTACGTACATCCATCGACCAAACTTCCAGTAAGATGTTCTTCAATTCTCTATCCAGGGTAATGCCCGGATCCGGGGTGAGAACGACCCACGACCAGTGTGGTGGAGAGAGCATCGAGTACGGCGTCTGTGGCACGATGCCCTGTCCCCCGGGACAAGTGTCTGCTCTGTCTTTCAGGGCGGCTCAGTGCAGGCATTACAACAACAGGAGAGTCTTCGGCAGAGTCGTCAATAACTGGGTGCCTTATACACAAGGTGGGTGAAAATGGGTCAAGTAGTCTAAAGAAACTCCTTAATCCCCTCCATGAGCTATAGTTTACAGAAAATGCCACTGACTTTTGTTTTGTGATCCGTTCTCTATAAATAAGCATAACATTCTTTGTTATTTGAATTACTATCCACAAGCATACAGCTATGTTTCATTTAATACCCTTTAAAAACTATTTAGCCTATTTCAAATTACTAACGACTGTCATGAGACACTGCTACCTTGATTACTTTAGGGTTTCAGGAGTGAAAGGTTTAATTATATTTTATTCTAAGGCCCTTAAAAACAATTCAGTTTATTTCAAATTACTGGCGACTGTAAATGAGAAAAGGTTGCTGTAATAACTAACGGGCTTTTAGATGTGGAGGGAGACAACTTGTTCAGAGAGGCTCTGAGAAAAGTAAAACAAATGGAAGCCCCTATCTTGAGATATCCTCATATGTCATACGAGATTCCTGTTCATGTCTAATCACATTATTTTTCTCACCCATTTAGGCGTTGGAGGGATCAATCCGTGCGCCTTGGTCTGTGAGGGCGAAGGCGAGGGAATCGTGTATACATTCGGCAAAGTTACTGACGGAACTCATTGCAAGACTGACGACTCTCAAGACGGACTCTGCGTCAACGGCCGATGCCTGGTATGTTTCGCAATGTATTGAGGTCGATGTTTTAAACAATTATGCCACAGAAAAAAAAAAAAAAAAACTAGAAATAACTCTTCCTCTCCTGCTGCAACTCACAAGTTCCGACTACATCGTTTTTTACAGCAATACATGAAGTTCATTTGGGTCACAGTCCAAGTTATAAATGTAATGGGGGCATTCATTTTTGGGTAGCAGATTTACTCATTTAGTTTCATATATTAGTAATAATCAGGTGTGTTAAATTGGAGAAACTTTGGCATCCATTTTCTCCACCAATTAATGTTTAAGCAGACAGTAAAATGGAAATGAAATAAAACTGTCAATTTGGTTACTGATTATTTTCGTCCGGCCGGGAAACCTTTTTATTTTAGGGGAACAGAAAAATGGGAAAAATTTTATAACGTTCCAACGAGATATTCTAGGAAAAAAATTGTCTTTCTTGTGGCTTCTCTTTTCTTTTTCATTCGAGTCAGCGCAATCTTTTTGAAATATTTCTTACCAGACTTCCGAGGAAAACATTTCCCAGGAGATGCCATGAGAAATATGGAAAACATGAGACGAGGAACCACTTCGATGTTATTTTCACAGTGAAAAGAAAAGTAACTTATTCATTTCTTGCCCGCCCTAGTATTAAAGGACAATAGGAATAAGAAATGTATAACAGACAAAGAAGACGAGTACCAATGCATAACCTGCTGGAGCTGTTTACTCAGTGCATTATGGATAAATTTCTTTTCATGCTTCGTTTGTTCCATGCCAGATGAAGCATGTATCATTTCATAGTACCTGTAGCATTATCATGGCTGGTGATATTACCGCTTTCATTTGTTTACTCTCATACAGCGCCTGTCATGTGACGGTCGCCTGGGCGGCACCGCCAGGGAAGACATGTGTCGCGTATGTGGCGGTCATAACGAGACATGTACAAGACACGTTGGCGTCTTCCACACCGATTTACCTGCAGCAGATCAACCATCAACTGGCATCAGAACGAGAAATATTACTCCGCGTGAGTGTTCATCTGAATTTGGAATTAATAGCAGTTGTTATAAGGAGAACAACAGTAGCAGTAGTTGCAGTATATCATACATAAGATGCCTTTGAATGGCAGAGGCTATCCATATTATCCTGATATTATTGACCGACGTGACACATGGAACGAAATATTTGTTTGTGAAGAAATAAAATAATTTAGCGAGACATGTCAGAAGTTCAGTTCACAAATATTATCTACTTAGCAACACATTTAAAACATTCACATACTCTGTACATACACACATCAACTTAGGTTTTCTTTTAATACGGTGCCTTTAAAAAAAACAAAAAAAAATCACATTTATCCTTCAATGATGATTCAAGGATGAATCCCAAGTTCAGAAAATTTTTCAGTAATTAGCCGTTTGTTAACCTGACATGAAAGCCTCTTCAGTTGCGTGCAGAACTCGATGCACATTGCCTTCATTATCTATTTTGCGTGCACTATCAATTAAGGAACCATCCTTCTAATCTTCTTATTAATGCTTCTCAAAATATTTTTAACTCATTCAGTCCTTCTCTCTCCAAATAATACAACCTTTACAGCTGTCACTTCATTCGACTTATTTTCAACCATTACATTTACTCCCAAGTACTTAATTGGAAAAAAAAAACGTGCTATTCTTCCGCCATTAACATTCACATACGTTGCTCCATCTTCATGTTACCTACTTCCTTGCTTTAAACTAAGCTTAGATCTGTAGCATTCTCTTTTAACATTCTCGTCTTACAACCGCTCTTTTGCAATTCAGCTCCGTAGCATATGCTCATGCCAGGTAGACAGCATTGCAGGGGAAACCACAATTAGTCTAATATTACAAAACTATATCCTCTTTTCCATAACAGGTAGATATGGTTACTATGAAGTTTCACGCATCCCTCGAGGTGCTACGAACGTCAAGGTGACTGATAACTCCGCGAATTTCTTGGGTAAGTGACAATTTCAACAGTTAATGTTATAGTTAAAGTTAGTCACTCAATGAAATGTGTGTTAAGTAACTGATACATATTTATCCTTTCAAAGTTCTCCTTAAGTGTGGAAAGAAGGAACTGTTTTCTTTATTATATTCATTGTTTATAATTCTTTATATTTGGAGATAGAACATACTTCCAGAGACCGGAAACCAGGTAGGGTTTTAATCATCAGGCCGAGCCTGTAAAACTTACTTATTTACAAAATAGCTGAACATTTTTCTAAATTCCTGAAACATTCGAACAATTTGGCATAGCGCAAATATGAATACTTTGAATACTGAACTATTTACGTTAATGCAAACTAGGCAGTGAGAGTTTAGGTAGCTTTCATTCACTCTCTCTCTCTTTTCATTCTTTATGGTATTACTACTACTTCCTTCATTAATATTCTCTCTCTCTCTCTCTCTCTCTCTCTCATTGTTTATATTTTTACTACTACTTCGTTCATTATGATCTCTCTCTCTCTCTCTCTCTCTCTCTCTCTCTCTCTCTCTCTCTCCATTGTTTATGGTTTTACTACTACTTCCTTCATTATGATCTCTCTCTCTCTCTCTCTCTCTCTCTCTCTCTCTCTCTCTCTCCATACTTTATGGTATTACTACTACTTCCTTCGTTATGATTTATTCTCTCTCTCTCTCTCTCTCTCTCTCTCTCTCTCTCTCTCTCTCTCTCATTGTTTATGGTTTTACTACTACTTCCTTCATAATGATCTCTCTCTCTCTCTCTCTCTCTCTCTCTCTCTCTCTCTCTCTCCATTCTTTATGGTATTACTACCACTTCCTTCATTATGATATCTCTCTCTCTCTCTCTCTCTCTCTCTCTCTCTCTCTCTCTTGTTTGTTCTTTATGGTATCAATACTACTTCCTTTATTATTATATCTTAATACTTTCTTTAACAGCACTGAAGGCAGGTAACAAGTTTATGCTGAACGGTGATTGGCTAATAGACTGGCCAGGGGAAGTGGACGCCGGAGGTGTGTCCTTTAGCTACCAAAGGGCAGAGGACGACTCCGAGAGCTTGACCACCATAGGACCCACCACTGAGGATCTCACTCTGATGGTCGGTGCCCCTTCTTGCCTTTCCAAGTACTCATTTTTTACTTCGCTGAATTCCGATTACAGTTGTGAAATTAATGGTTAATAAAAGTCACAAGTAATATGAATTATAGATACGCCAGTGATAATATAAGTAATCTATTATTAACATCTTTATTACTTTAAAACCTCAAAGTGAAGTTTCAATTTATTAAATCGTAATATCTCGATGGAAATTAATTAATATCAACTCAATAGTAATCACAGTAACTTTTTTTTCTTTATAAATAACTGCGAATAAAAATTTCTGCACCTCAGCCTAAAGTAAAGAAAATATATAAGATGAACCAAATTAATTTTCAGCATCAGAACTAGAAAAAAAGAAAAAAAAGTCATTTTTCATTACTGTTCATATTCATAAGATGACTATTTATGCTGGAAATTAAAATATGTCGGTTAGCCCAGTGGAAACCTGACCTGTTTGATAATCAGTACAAGAAATCTCAATATAAAGGCTATAGTTAAAGTGACAATTATGCCATCTTCATAATGAGATTAACGATAAACAGAAACCTACTCCAAACAGAACATCACTAATTACTCCTTCTTTCTCTTAAACCTTGACAGGTCCTGCTGAGAGAACACAACCCTGGAATCCATTATGAGTACTGGACCCCCAACAATGGCGTCAGCGGCACTCCTGATCTACCTCCTATTATTGTACCTTTATCTGGCAACGCCTCTTCCGTACCAGCAGATACCACTACCACGACAACCACGACCACGACTACGACTGCCATTTCCACGACTGTTCCTTTGACCACAACGACTCGATCCACTACTTCTAGCACGACCACCCCTCGTCCCGCGATCCTGACACGTATCAACGTCACTCGATATCATCGGCCGCTCCAAGAGAGACCTCCCTTCACGGACTCCAGCCAGACAGATGTTCTGCCTCCTCGCAGGCCCATCGACAACGACACGCACAAGACGTCGCCCTCACAGAAGCCCAGGAAGAAACCGAAGAAGGTTCCCAGTATGGGCAAGGACTCTAAGGACGCCAAGAGGAGAAAGGGCAAGAAGGAGAAGGGCCGCAGGGGGAAGAAGAAGAAGAAGCAGCCACATCCCGATATTCCAGCCTCCTGTGGTCCCTGTGAGAGACTCAACGGTGCCAAGCAGATGTTCTGTACAAGTGACTTTGGTGAGTTGCCAAATGCTGCTGTCATCGTGAGCCTGTTCAAATCATGTTATTAACCAAGATGAGGAACACTGTATATATATATATATATATATATATATATATATATATATATATATATATATATATATATATATATATACTCAAGATATTAGGTTTTCATTAAACTTAAGTATAATTAGAATTATCTCAAGTTATAGGTATTCTCCGTAGATTATATGAGAGGTACCCCATAAGGCTATGGATAAGAGAAAAGTTTTGTAACACGCACCCACCCACACACACACACACACACACACACACACACACACACATATATATATATATATATAATATATATATATATGCGGGTGTGTGCGTGTGTTTACACATACAAAACTTTTCTCTTATCCATAGCCTTATGGGGCACCTCTCATATAATCTACGGAGAATACCTATAACTTGAGATAATTCTAATTATACTTAAGTTAAATGAAAACCTAATATCTTGAGTAACATTGGAGACTAATCGTCCAGTGTTGATCACCTTGTTTCCGTTTTGATTAAGTTTCCATCCAGTGAAAGGTTTATTACCAATCAAAACAAATTTAGATGTTGCAAATTTTGATGTTCTTACTACGTGGTTTCTGATATAAATTTTATTAAAAATGTTGAACAGCTACGCAAATCACTTTTATTTTATGCTTGTGAAGACTTGACAGACATAAATTCCAATCATGTAAATTTCGTGTCCCAACATTGATGAATTCTTATATCTTTAACTGATTAAATACTAAAATAGTCTTCATCTCCTTTAGAAGTACTTTTAAAGAAAATATGTTTTGCTTCAATTACAGCATATCTTATCTTTTTCCACAGTTTCTAGAGTAGAGGTTATCAACAGTGAAGCTGTTGGCGGTGAACGCCGTTACGAAGTCTTGGTCCACCAGTCCTACAAGAACACAGTCCCATTGCTGCACAAGGAGTTCCTGTGGGTAGATAACGACTGCATGTGTCCCAAAATGCGACATGGGAGATCCTACCTGGTTATGGGAATGACACAAGTCACCTCAGGGCGGGAAGTAAGACTAGTCTTGAGCAGAGGTAGCTACGTCCGCAGATATAAACCCAAGAATCTGGCGAGGATACTCAGGATACGACACAACGAGATGCGTTTCTGCAGACCCTGGAGGAGGGACCTCAGGTTCTTCCAGTCTGTATCTGCCAACAACACACTTCCTGCTCTGTCGACCACGTAGCCCATCGCTTGCTGGGAGAAACGGGTCGGAGGAGGCTCCCGTTTCTTCTACTGTTGACCTTTGTCATACAAGATCACCTTAAGCCTAGTGAAGGACGCTAAACAGTGAGACAACATAGAAAGTATCCATTCACAAAGAGGTCTTAAGGTGATAAAAGTGGAAACAGAAATATGCCTTCTCGTCACTTGTCATCCCAAGACAAAGTGGCTGTTTTACTCTATTCTTTGAGCCCATCCAAGTGAAAGACTCCTTAGAATAAACCTGGTGGCAATTTCTCCGGACTGTAGACGAACATTATAAGATCTTTCAAGTTCGATAACTCTTCTGCTTCGCTACTACAGACGATAGGACAGGTGTTAAAAGAAACGTAAATTTCTTGTTAGTTGTCTACGATATGAAAAATAAATTGATCAATTGACGAAATGCACCAATTTTCTGAAAGCTATCATAATGGTGAACAACAGCGTTGATAAGGAACATACGTAGAAAAAACATACCACAGGAAACAGACGTCTCATGAAACTGCAGTACATTTCATATCCTGTGTAGTATATCGCATAATGGGTTCAAGCGTTGCATGACTAATTCTCGAAAACGCTCGGATCTATAAACAACTGGTGTTACAGTGGCAAAGCCTATTTAAACCAGGGTATAATTACAAAATGTAGAGGACATCCGTGTAGTTGAATTAGCTGTTCAAAGCTGAAAGCCTTTACACAATAATTAAGGATTGCCATATGCTTGTATAATACTCTATAAGAAAACTATATATATAGTCGCGGTGTGACACATGTGTCTAAGAACAATTAATTTATCATTTTACTATATAACGATGGTTGGTATGTATGATACCAAAACAGAACTGGTTGACATTCACCACAAGTAAATGTTAGAATGAAAGCAATGCCTTTTTGTTACACCAAACGGGAATGAGTATTTTGTGCTTTATTGTCAATTCAGCTTTCCTTGCCGTAATAATTTTAGATTAAATATAAAATGATGATCAATACTTTTGCAAAACACGAAATTAATGTCACAATATCAGTTCGTTAAAGGAACAAGTTCGATTATTATTTCACAAGAAAATTTCACTCGTTCTATTTACTGGCTTGTGTGAAAATGTCAAGCGATTTATATACTGAAAGAGAAAAACTCACGAAGAAAAAGAAGAAAAAGGAGAACAAAAACTCTCAGTGCCGTTTTGCAAACACTCAGTTGTGTTAAACGTTTATAAAAAATGTCTCCTTTCTCGCTCTCTCTGCCTTTTGTTTATAGATGTACCTCTTTTTCTAAACAGATGAACACTGATGTGCTTAACATTCAGCATTATTGCATAATTAAGTAGTTAACCAACAGTTATTGCTAACGGTGTCTTCATATTCGAAGAATTAATGATCAGCTGACGGTTGAAAATAGAATTGAGGATCTTTTAGTCCATGCTTTACCAGAATTTTAATGTAAATAAAAAAAAATTCAAGTGCGGCGTGAATTATTATTCCATATCTATGTCTTTTAAGTTATACTAGTGTATAAGCAAATAATTGTAATCATGGAAACTCATACACGCACAGATACTACATATATAAATACACACACACACACACATATATATATATATATATGTATATATATATATTATATATATATATATATATATATTATATATATATATATATATACACGTATACAATGTATTTGTGTGCGCTGTGTGTGTGCGTGTGCAAAGCAAGAGATCCTTAGTAAATTTTGTAAAGAAATATCATAAATTCAATTATGAAGACATAAAAAAGAGAGAGAGAGAAAGAGATAGGGAGAGAGTATATTTTGTTGTAAAACACTGTTTGTAGTCTAGAAAATGTTAAACACTGCATAGTGCTGGCAATTAAAAGAGAATTGTAACTTTAGTTTCATCTTATAGAATTGAATCCATTTATACTACTTGTGCCTATAAAAAAAATTCCTCCACTCTAACTTTCAAGGTACAGAGATGTTGACTGCTTAGCTGATTTGGTCGAGCAACGGTTATTATTATTATATTATTATTATTATTATTATTATTATTATTATTATTATTATTATTATTATTATTATTATTATTATTATTATTAAGATTTATGAGAGAGAAAAAGCTTAACAGAGATAAAAATGCTGTACGTTTTGGTGTATTATTATTATCATTATTATTATTTTTATTATTATTATTGTTGTTGTTGTTGTTGTTAAGGTTTACGATAGTGAAAGACAGAGATTAAGAAAATATTTTAAAAAAATATTATGAATTCCTGTTATTCGTCTTAGTAAAAACCCATGTTTATTATTATTATTATTATTATTATTATTATTATTATTATTATTATTATTATTATTATTATTATTATTATTATTAGTATGAACAAAACTATTTCATCAACATCACTATTTATACCATATACGAATTGCTTACCTATAGCTAAAGAGTAATGAATATTGAAGGGAAGGAAATAACGGTACCGTTCTGAACGCTGACAACAGAAGCTGTACATAACAGACAGTGAAATGCCTCCTCAGTGACAAACTGTAAATAGCCTTATACAAAGATGATACTCCTTCAGTGTTGTAGAATACATTGTAATTTTTATACTCTAAACGGTAGACTGCCAGCGGCATCTGTGATACTTGTAAATACAAATATTATTCATATAAGTCTATTTAACACCGCATGAATGAAGTGTCGCCTCTCAACACTTTAATTAACTTATTTACCGAGTGGACGTACTATAGGTAGAATCCCGTAGGAGCTGTGCTCTTAGAGTGGCACTTCAACACTTATGTTTTATATAATAAATGTAGAAACTACGTTTGTTTGATTCTCCTTTACACAGTTTATTTTTAAGGTGTTTATATTTAATGCAAGCTTCTTGTAGATTATATTTTACATTTGAATTATTTTTTATGCTGTCATTGTCTAGAGAAACTGAGAGAAGCTTAAATTTATGATAAATCCAAGAAACTACAAAATACTTAAGTGCCCATCGAATTAATTAATAAATAAAATGATAAAGGTGATTACTTCACGGAAATGATTAATAATGCATTCAAAAATGCTCACACTGTGCACACGCGCGCGCACACACACACACACACATATATACTATATATATATATATATATATATATATATATATATATATATATATATATATATATATATATGACTGGTAAAAATGTTGTTACAACAGAATTCCACCTAATGAAAGAAGCCCATAAAAACGCCAAAATATAGAAAGTAAGTACTATATTTTAGAGACTGCTGTCTCTCTCTTCAGGTAAGTAATTACTTACCTGAAGAGAGAGACAGCAGTCTCTGAAATATAGTACTTCCTTTCTATATTTTGGCGTTGTTATCAGCTCCTGTTATTATATATGGATGTAATTAACAAGTAGCACAAATAAAAAAAATGTCTCAAAAAAGATTGCCAATAAAAATTTTTTTAGTGAAAACTTAACAAAAAGAAATAATAAAAAGTAAAATAAATGCTCTCGTCATTACATAAACGTCCCCCAATGACAAAGGACTCAGGCCTTAGCCATTGCATTAATCATTTCTCCGTAACTTTTGCATCGTTAGTTACATCTCATTCTTTCAAATGAGAGAGATTCATCAGTGACGAATGGCAAATTTATGCTGAAATCCAAACGCTTCTTTGCGTCAATAATACCTACTAGGCATTCCCTGCATGAATCAGACTTGTACTTGACTTACAAGATAGAAAATTGTATAATTTTATCAAGGATTCTTAGGAATACAAATTTAGTTCGTGAAAAAACTGTAAGTTGGATAATAAACTACAATACTAAAAAGAAAAATAATTAATATGAGAAGAAAACAGGGAAAGTTATCTTTCAAAAGATGAAGCTGTTGGTTTCTAAAGGCGAAGGGCTGAAAGAGAGAGAGAGAGAGAGAGAGAGAGAGAGAGAGAGAGAGAGAGAGAGAGAGAGAGAGAGAGAGAGAGAGAGAGAGAGAGAGAGAGAGAAGTTATTTACCACACATGCTAATTTTCCCGTTTTTACGGTTTCCTTTCAAACAAGACAGTCAGAACACATTTAGCCTGAACTTATTCCTTTTCTTCTCCCATGAATTATGCTAAAAGCATCACGCTCATTAACTCTAATATTGATTATTTTTTGTACGGTCAAGAAAAGAGCAATAACCACTGCTGTGACCATTCATATTGGCTAGAAACATCACAGCATTAAATTACTAGGTAGATTGTTAGAATCGGACAATGGATCTAGCCATGTCAAAAAAAGAAAATATGATTCGGTCTAACACGTCTTGCTATTTATTTGTGATATCAAACCATTGGTTGAATTCTTTTGCTGAATATTGGAGGAGAATGGGAAAGTTTTCCATAGTAAACTACGTAAATGGCCTGCACTAGGTAAGTTCTGGGACTTTCCAAAAGGTCTTAAAGGAAAATATCGTGTGTTGCATGTGTACACACAACACACACACACAAATATCTATATATTTATATAATAATAATATATAATTAATATATATTATATATGATATATATATATATATATAAATATATATATATATATATATTATTTATATATATATATAGATATTATTATATATATATCTATATATATATATATATATATATATTACACACACACACACACACACACACAAATATATATATATATATATATATATATATATATATATATATATATATAATACTGAGAGAGAGAGAGAGAGATATATAATTTAAATTTTAAGTTTGACCAGAGGTGCCAAGTCGCTGTATGGTCGCAAGCGCTGAAAGCGTTTACTTGGAAAAAAGTGACATTTAATCATTTGAAATTCTTCCATTCTGACCTCATTAATAGGAATTTACTTGGGAGGAAAGGTTTTCGAATTACTGTTTTTTAGAGTCTAAACAAACAAACATATCACAAGACAATTATATAGATATGTGTAGAGATCTTTTTATCATGTATATGATATTTTTATGATTTGAACATTTGAATTTTGATAAAGAAAGCGTAAACCGTCTAAATTTAAACATCTTAATGCCGATATTATCATTTCATTATGCTCTAAACGCCAAAATGTGAAGAGGATGTGGAATATGTACACGTTAATAATATTACAACTCTTTAGTAAAGCAGGAAAACAAAGATCTTAACTTCGCTACTCTGAATTCTCCGACTTAGGCAGCGCTGCTTTCGGGCTCTACTCCTCATGAGTAAAAAAAAAAAAAAAAAAAACGAGAGAGAAAAAAAAAGAAAAAAGTAAAGATTATTTTGCGTTATGGTTTGACCAAATCATAAAATAAGCAAGTGGGGTGAATGAAATTCGAGAATTGTTACCATGATTCACAGAAAAATATGTGATAGATTAAGACACAGTATATAATGAAGAAGCTTTACTCCTTATCTCTTCTATTATATCTCAGCAGATTTTATGTAATCACCAAAATCTCAGAAGGATTTGTCGAGCTGAAAATGTATTGTATAAAGACAAAAAATGTCCACTGCTGTCATCTATCTATAATTCATGGCCAAAGAAACGATATCAATGAATTCCTCAACAGATGTTGTGTGAAACAATCAAGCAGACTAACACCGGACTACACGAGAGGTGGCATGCAATGGAAATAATGTCTGCATTCTATCTCTCTCTCAGTAAATAAATAAATAAATAAGTAAATAAACAGGAAAACGTCAAGGACTTAAGAACTCAATAGTGATCGGACACGGTTGGAGGAGGTCCAGAGCCAGTCGAACAAGAATATCAAATCGCTCGGCGATATGTCTCGGATAGAAAGGCCACCGACCCCTTTGCTTGTTCATGTGTAGTGGAACTGACATGACACTCGCCACACGGAGGGGAATCGCTGATACGATGATAAGTTTCTGGAACACGCGTATACCCTACTTGATATATATATATATATATATATATATATATATATATATATATATATATATATAAATAATGAACACATGAGCACTTACTTCACAGAGAGTAAATGATCTGGCTCACACCAGGAAATAACCAAGGTTTCCTGAATTACAAGCCTGCCAATCGATCCTGGTGGTGTGAGGCAGAATTCCGTATATATATATATATATATATATATATATATATATATAATATATATATCTATATATATATATATATATATATATATATATATATATATATATATATATATATATATATGTGTGTGTGTGTGTGTGTGTGTGTGTGTGTGTGTGTGTGTGTGTGTGGTTCTCGCGCGCGCGTTTGTGTACACTCCGGTAACTTTGATTTTTTAATTTGTAAGAAATCAGTGTTGGAGAGAGAGAGAGAGAGAGAGAGAGAGAGAGAGAGAGAGAGAGAGAGAGAGAGAGATCTGATTATATTATAAATTATTTGACATATGTGGGGTGTTGCTAACTCGTCGAAGTCCTACCGATTTGATGGTACATATTTGAAACTGATACTAACAATTTAGTCTACTTTTTTTTAACCTCTCTCTCCTCTCCCTCTGCCACAGCAGAAACCCACGTTAATCAAATAGAAAATTAAGTATTTAATTAACTATGCAATTCAATACAGATATAATGGATTTTAAGATACAAACCTCAGCCGTTCCTACACATCCGGTTAGAGACTTAAGATATGCCAGTTAAAGATAGCTTTACTTCAGTACGAGAGAGAGAGAGAGAGAGAGAGAGAGAGAGAGAGAGAGAGAGAGAGATTTTTCGTTTATTCACCAAAATTTCCAGTCAATTCCTATAAATAAAAGGGCGGCGATTCTGGTGCTGTGTTCCCACCGAATACAATTTTCCGATTAAATGAGCATAAAACGTCGTTCAGCAGAACCCCCATTCCTCTCTACTTATCTGGGCTGCCAGAAAAGACCCCGATGTGAGCTTTGAAATGATAATAAATGGATATAATTTGACACCAAAGGTTAAGGCGCCTGTGTGAAAAGACAAGAAAGAAAATCTAGACCCAGGAAGATTAGTTGGAATCTGAATGCAATTTCTCACCAATCTCCTATGTGCATGGATTTGGCAATAATAACTATTTTTTTCATTCTTTTTAGTTTTAATAATACTCCCGGTGTTAACTTTTATCGTTGTTTGGTGACACCAGTTAATTATTTAACTAGCCATCTGTATATGGAGCTAATTTCATGTATAAACTTATCTTAACTGTTTTTCTTCATCTTATAAAGATTATGACAAGCAAACTGTCATTGCTTATGCTGGGTAGTTTTGAATAGTAGTTCCATCGTTGACTGGGACTCTCCCTTCCAGTGTATATTTAACCACTACTGCCTTTTGTATTAAGTAGTCTGTAAAGATTAACTGCTTGTTTTCCTTCCTTTTTGCAATCACGAGTAACTTTTGCGTGATATTTCGTTGACTTCGAGCTGTTTTTGTAAGCTTAAATCGGCGTATTTTGCGGTCATTTTCAATAACGCGTTTGCAATAACATCTGCTTTAAATAATATATATATATATATATATATATATATATACTATATACATATATATATATATATATATATATATATAATATATATATATATATACCACATTCTATAATCACTCATCTTAAGTGGAATCTTTGTGAAAAATTGCCGTCATTAAAGAGCTTTTGAAGAAGGCTGGAGCTCTAAAGCATCACCTCCACTCCATTATCATGCAGCTAGTAGGGAACTCTCGCTCAAGACAGGTTGCCCCAAAGTTAGATAAGATCGGTGGTCGGAACACGGGTCTCAAATAGGAATGCTAAGCAACAGTGGGTCAATTGCCGAATAACCATTCTGTGGGCGAAATGCTGAATGTATTGACATACCACCTTCCTCCTGTTCGTACTCAATCATCTTTTGTTGGTGCATTAATGAAAGAAATTGAGGCTAGTTATGCAAATCATCTAATTATTTGAGTCATCGGGCCAGCTTTAAATTTATGTCTTGTCAGTTTTATATTAATGTGTAGCAAGTATCCGTCCGAATAACAGTAATGAACAATACTAAGAAAGACATATGGACAGGTAAAAAATAAACAAAAACATTGTCTCAATCCTTCAGTTCATAAAATACTGTTGAAGTGAACACCTCAGCATGTGTTTAGAAGCTTATCTGCACAGGAGGAGATATGACTGTCTGCTGCACTATTCTTAACCAGCACCAGAAACTGATGGGAAGTGATTAAATTTACGAGTGCGAAGGAGAGGAACGAGGATTTCCCTCACTTGAAGGAGATTATCAAATTAAACTTACCGATCCGCTAGACACGAGATGGCTGAAAGCCATTTCATAAGAGGAAGGACGCGTTTCTTCATCTGGTCTGCTTCAAAAGATAATTCTCACGTGACACACTCAAGAGATTTTCAATGATAAGGAATCCGACTAAGAATAATGAAAATTGTATGAAATCTATTCTCACTGAAAAAAGGGCACCACAAATTTAGAACATTGGTATCAGTTTCTCGAACACAAAAACTGGTCTAACATAATGACGATATAAATTTTGTGTTTCAGCACCATCTCATCCAAGCAGTTGATTTATTAATATCTAACTTGTAAGCAGATTTCATTTACTCATATCCAAGCTTATGCTAGACAATGTATGAATATACATGATGCTCTCCACTTAGACCAATGAGGATGACTTTACTGACAACTTGCTACCCATGGCCATAATGGAAAGGCATAGTTTAACTGAAATCTGCGCTACACGTTTCAAGATTTTTTATTCTCTCTCTCTCTCTCTCTCTCTCTCTCTCTCTCTCTCTCTCTCTCTCTCTCTCTCTCTCTTGTCTCCCCTCTCTAATCCTGACTGCGACACAATACAATCAGTTTCCAACAAGGTTTAAAAATCAATGGTTGCGTCAAAACATTTGCATTGAGTTTTATCGGAACGTTCCCAGATTGCTTCATCTTCCGAACATGGACTCTGTCTCGTCGGGTAGGCGAGTGTTAAACCGCTTACATCTGAAGATGGAAAGAGGGAAAGAGAGACAGAGAGAGCGAGAGAGAAAGCGAAGAGAGGAGAAAAGAAATTATTAACACAAATTACCGAAGCAGGTATTTACTACAAGTACAAATATATATAACACTTCAGTAGCCCCAGTTCAGAGTATAGTTAAAAGTAACCTACTTTCGAAATAGAAAACTTGTCTTGAATTCAAAATTTTGCGTCAGCATAAACTACGATACTATTACTATTCAAATACTTTGTTTCCGAAGCCGTCTCTCATCCTAGTTTAAGTGCCACCGTTAAATCACTTTTATATTTTTGTATATGCAAATTAAACTTATAAATTACTAGGGGTTTCTAGCTGATAAATATAAAAATCATAAAAATTCTTATCTAATTATCAATTACAATATGCCTACATGAACCTGCAATCGTAATGCAGATCATGGGTCACATTAGCTAGGTCCGAGATCGATCCGGGACTGCTACCCACAAGTCCAGTCACCGTTAAATGGGTACTCTATGAAGGTAAAAAAAAAAAAAAATAAAATAAAATGAGACATACATAGGTCCAACAACATCATCCATGGAAGAAGAGGGAGAATAAAAAAGTTTTTATCCTGCGTGCGTTAATTGTTCCAAAGAGAACAACTGCGCATGATGTATGTATATATATATATATATATATATATATATATATATATATATATATATATATATATATATATATATAATATAATATATATATATATATATATATATATATATATATATATATATCTATATATATATATATATATATATTGTTCAATATTTAGCTAGAAAAAAGGAAAGAAATAATCTTTAACCCAAGTTTAATGCATCTATTTTTTACAAGTTGCCCTTTCCACTTGGAAAAGAACCCATTCTCTCCATTCTCCCATTTTCTTTTGAAAAGCTATCCTCTTCTCCCATTGGTGCTTGGAATTAACCCCTACAGAGCGACCTCTTTAAAAGGCCTTGGATCCAGGAGAAGAGCCTCAGAACACGACGGGACCTAGGCTAGGTCAGACGACTGGCCCTCTACCAGATGCCGCTGCCGGCCCCCCCACCTCCTGGGCCTGCTTTTCCATGCTTTGGGAAGCCCAAGTATATTTTTAAAGTCCATAGTGTCCCGACGTAGAGAAGAAGACATTCTGCATCCTCAGTAAAGGTACTGTACAGGAAATTCCATTTCAACCAGGGAATTGTTTTATCTTTGTCTGTATTTCATTTCATTTTCCAAGGCAACTCGTGCAGCGTTTCATTCCCCTTCGCCATCTGGGCTCAATTCTGTAATTACTCCCCTGTGATACCAGTAACACTCCCCTAGTGAATTAAAGCCACAAAATAGTTTCTGCTGTGTTAATTTCCCAGCCATTTCATTCCCCCCTGAGTGGCCTTTTCATTGAGAGAAACAGTGAGTAGAGTTCGCCCCACGTGTGCCCTGCCTCATACCTATGTCACTCTACTTGCAGAGAAATGCTGTGCCTGGCTGTGGTAGAACTTGGAAGTCCTTCAAGCTTCCAATTTTGCTCCGATGCGCAATTTTCCAAAGCACGTGACTGGGCTGCTCCCACCACGTGTCCGGGTAGACTGAGAGAAGTTCTCCTACCCTTGTGTTTCCTGGACCTCTGTAAATTTATGTAAATACAGTGCTTTTAAAACTAGAGTCCAGCTTTTATGTAAAAATTCCTCCCTCTTCAACCTTTTTTTTTTTCTTGTTCAAACACCTCGTCCTCTAGTCAAGGCCTAAATCTTCAATGTAAGCGTATTTTCTGAGAGGAGACGAGGTGGAATTTTGAATAATATATATATATAATATATATATATATATATATATATATATATATAATATACTATATATGTATATATTATATATATATATATATATATATTATATATATTATATATATAAGTGGGTAACTTGTGTAGATACTAACCATAATAAAGATAAGGCCAGTAACTAATAACTTTTTACACAAGGGCATATCTATTTTCAAACCTCTGCGACCGAAATTCTAGGTAAAAGAGCTTACCAGAAGCTCTTTTCCGATGCATTTGGCAGACTCGTCCAGAGAGCCTTTTAATGCATATCACTGGCGGAAGTTTTAAGTCTTTCCCAGCGGCTTCAGCTGCGAGTCCGCGAAAACAATCGAGAGTTCGTTGAAGTGTGTCAAGAGAAAGTGACACTTTTCCGAAATAGAGAGGGAGAGAAAAGGCTGCCGGTTTTTTTTTTAGATAAAATTTAAATGAATGTGAAATGTTTAATCTCTTAGGGAATTTGCTTATTGAAGCATTATAATTGGCATATAACATTTTTGTTACGATAAAGTCAGAGAAAAAAAAAAACAATCCTCATATTCATTCAACAATCACCTCTTTCAGTTACTGACTAGCTGTTTCCTTATTCATGGCCAGTCCAGTTTTACATCTATGATATATTTACACACTCTCGACGTGGTTCGGAAGTCACGTAAAGCCGTTGGTCCCGTTGCTGAATAACCACTTTTACGTTCCATGTAACGTAAAAGCACCATACAAACAAACAAACAAACATGATATATTTACAATTCGTAACTATTCCCAAATACTTCATTGCACACAAGTTTTCTACCACATATTATACATTTCCATTTTGTAGACATTTTCATCGATACTGTCGTATCAAGGATATTTATAGTTGTGAATGTTTTTATAAAATCTAGACAGCCACACAGTAAATAACAATTATATCTCTAAAATTAATAATTTAGCTACATTGCTATAAAGATATGCAGTTTGTAAAATATGTCCAGAAAAAAATAAAACAAAATATATTTTAAATCCGTGTGTCAGTTGAACGGCTTTGTATTCTGGAAATGCTCCCTATCAAGATTGTTTAAATATTTTTACATATCTTTCTAAAGAGTAAGTGGGATATTAAATTAATTATTCTTTCAAGCAAATATGTTTGCGTTCAAAATGTACCATTAAATCAAAAGATGATTGGAGGTTTATTGTAAAAAATATCGATACTTCTGATTAAAAGAAAAATTTTCAAGACTAATCTTAATGAAACTTTGTATCTGTTCCTCTCTTAGAATGAAGCACGCACTCTAGACAAGAAATCTTATTTCATCCAATTGATGTAAGTCCGAGGCTGCCTGTAACCAACGGGTGCATATTACGTGACACTCATAAGACGATGACTGTGAGTCAGGGGCTGGAAAAGATTGAAGGTCGCACCGACAATTTGCCAAGAATATTTCGGACGTTAAGAGAGATTCATTACCGGTTCCAAGCCTTTGGCGGAAAAGCTTACGTTTCTCTTCTTAACATTGTCGAAATTGCTCTGATTCTAGAAAGAAAAATGTTATCTGTTAAACTCGCAGTTCGTTAGATTTACAGTTGGCGAGGACGAGAGAGAATGAGATGGCAATATGAAAGGTAATTTACTGTCACAATAATGTTTAACAGAGAATACAAAATGTTTAATGAAAATTGCACTTATGCAAGGCGATTCGTTAGACTGCAAGATATGTATTTAGCCTAACGAGAAATCGTCCTTTATTATGAGGTAACTTCGAAAAAAAAAAAGAGTAAGGAAGCTTCCTCTTCATAATGGAAATAACCCCTCCTTGGTTTCATGGTTGGAGGTTAAATGTGATAAGGAAAAATCTCGAAAACTCATTTTCCAATCGACCTTCTAACTGTGAAACAGATGATGAGTGACTGTAAAATCTTCCAAACTTCTACCACTCTCTTTCCTTAACCTTTCATGTTTTCTCGAGTTATAATGGTGTTAGAGCCCTTACTTTCAGACGGTTCTGCCATTTCATCTGTACCGCAGTTTTTGCCTCTACCATCAGCAATCAGCTCTACGAACTTTCACCGGTTTGGTATTTAAAATTCGCATCAAGTGTGCGAAACCACATAAAATGTTTCACCTACAAGAAACTTTTTACTGTAACTTTTACGTATGCCTTCCATAATCCACACATTCTGGTCAGGCATGCAGTTCATTTTTTTTTTTTTTTTACATTAAACACTAGCATTGCTTTTCATAAGCAGCCCCTTCCTCAAACTGCCCGTCATGTAGCGTAAATTTTCCCTGATTAATTGAATAGCACTCATGCAATCAGAAACTTTAGTAGTTCCCTCTGCCGTCTTTTCCTCTTTTACTCAGCTCTTCCCAGCTTACCATTCCTTGTACCACTTACTCCCGACTTCCTCTTCACAATAATTCTTGTTAAAGTAGCTGAAGACTGACAGGCTAATTCCATTTGTTTCTTTCTTTTCAATAATCCTGATAATCTAGATTCGTGAAGATCTTGATGTGTCCTTTGCAAGTCAGCTGGTCAGATAAATGTCCCGGCGTAAGTTCGGGTAAGTTGGTAGAAGACGCTTATCATCTCTCATTATTTCAGCCAAAGACAATAGCTACTCTCTCTGACTTAGATAAGGAAGAAGAGTCGTTCTTGTAATAAACTCATCATCAATAAGTAAAAGAATTTTTTTTACAAGAAAACGTTACAAGTAATGATGCGGGGGATTTTGTTTCCAGTTCATACGTTAATCTTCGTTTCTTCATTGGTATCGGAATCCGGATATAACTTGAAGCTTATATTTCATTGAACTATTTATGAGATTATGTTCCTAAAATGTCAAATATGCCTGATGTGCAGTCTTAAGTAGATCACTCTAGGGAATACGTTTTATGAACGGAATCAATGAACTTAATATGTCCTTTATGTTTAATGATATGAACAATTGGTAAGCTTTACTTATACAAAACTGGAGATGAAAGCTCTAATCAGTAATTTTATATCAGGTCTTTGTAATACAATGTATAAGTTAAACAAAACACGGATAACTATAGCGCATTCTTTTAGCATAGAATAATGAAAGATGCTGTAGCATAAACACAACAAACCGATATTGGCGCGAGTTATCTATGCAAAGATTAGCATTATAAAACTCGTGGTCTGGCCGGGTTGCACCAAGCAGATCGAAACTATTCTTGTGATACACATTACGACTCTAACATATAGTGGGTTCTTTGAATCGCTAAGTATTCTACTATATTTAGCCTGCTTTACTGCATAATTTGACCAGTGCCTTGCGATCGTGAATGGTAATCAAGGATAATGAAGTGATAGTAGGTGAGATATCCAAATGATTTTAAGACCCCATCTTCTGACAGTGTTGGTGATGAGCCTTTGAGTTGCCGAATCTTCGGCCGCTAATAGAAGCAATACATGCACTTGGGATCTTTAGCTAAACAAAGAGAGAATTGATGACGTGCGCTTGAGCGCATTCTTCTCTCTCTCTCTCTCTCTCTCTCTCTCTCTCTCTCTCTCTCTCTCTCTCGCTCTCTCTCTCTCTCTCTCTCTCTCTCCTCTCTTAAATTCTTTTTATAAACAAACAAGTTAAGTGGGATCTTGTTGTTATTTACTTCGTTAATTAGATAGTGATAGGAACGTTCTCATATCTTTGAAGGTGATGAAGCAATGATAGCTGCAAGGAAGAATTGTGACACGGAATGTTTAAGGAAATTTGTGTTTAATACGGCAAATTAAAACATTGGAAATCAGATTTGAGATGTGAGTAGGAGGAAAAAAATAAAAAAGGAAGTTTTTTGGCGCAATCAAGTGTTCTGTAGAACATACAATGCTGTATAAAACTCTGAGCCAAGGCCCATGAAACTTTCAGCCACTGCCCGGTTTTGGCACCTATAGTGGTACCAAAGGAGGATCATTGCTAAATTTAACCTTAAATTAAAGAAAAACTGATGAGGGTAGAAGGCTGCAACTTGTTATGCTTGATGACTGAAGAGTGGGTGATCAACATATCAATTTGCAACTCTTTAGCCTCAGTAGTTTTTAAGATCTGATTGCTGACAGAAAAAATGCGGACGAGTAGACAAAGCCATCTCAATAGAAAAAAAGCGCAAAAAAGTAAAGAAATAAAAAAGTATGGACAATTCTTTCATTTCTTATACTTCTGAAGGAAAGCGAGAAGGACAATTTTATCAGTTCTGCCAATCTTTGCTATAAATATCTTAAGCAGAAATTCACTTCAGGAGCTTCAACACTTCACATCCATTTGTTAGAGATCATAACGATATCTTTTGTAAGCCTATTTATCTGTCAGTCTGTCCCCAAGAGAATGTGGCTAGTCACTCTCTAGATACTATATAGGTAATAACATTTAAGCAGCAAAGCAAATACACAGGCATGGAATGTTTTGAAATGGTTTTGGATTTTGATTCATGGTTAGCTGACTACTTTTTCTTATCTATTACAAGTTTGAATAAAGAACTAACAGTAATGGTTATCTATGATGGTGTAAAAAAGCTCTCGGCTTTACTGTGAAAAAGAAATACACAGAAATTGTCTGATTTCTACTAAGACAAACTAAAAGAATGACGAAAGGTTCTTCGGCGGCAGATGAGGAAGAGGTCAAAGTTGTAGGAGAGATAATGAAGGAAGAATGTTTGGGTAATGATCACACGCTATGATAACGAGAAGAGAAGAGCGATTGCATGGAGAATTGATTATCACTTTTTAAAATCTGAAGATCTGAAAGAGTCAGCAAAAAATACAGAAGTAACCAACTTTCTTCCTGATGTGAATGGAAAAGATTGTTCAGAAAAGTTTTCGGTTATTCTGGAATTATAGTTGCTTGTAACTATATAGATTGTTTTTGACTGAACAGGCTTTAACACTCGAAGGACTGAGCGGTCATTCTGACCGGAATTTCACTTTCAAATGTATTTATTTTTCGTAATTTTCCCCTAACAATCATGATTCTCCATGACTTTTTATAAGTCACCAGGATGTATATTGAACTAAAAGGAAACTAAAATGAGTTTTTTCTCTACGAGATATGGCCTTGTATACCCTCAACAACCGAACGGTCATTTTAACCGCTGATCTACATGGGCAGTTCTGTTGGCAATTTATGCATATTTCGTGACTCATTATCAAGGATTAGTCATTTGGTTGCTTCTGGGGTTAAATGCAGTTAATATGTCCTCAAATCGCTTGCTTTTGGACAGAAATTCTACCCTTGTTGACTACAATATGCTGATTTCGAGGGTCACCTTATATGTGACGACGACGAAGAAGAATCGCAAACCTCTTCCGCTTCTGATAAAGAAGCCGATGATGACAATGATGACGCAATGCAAAGTGGGTATACTTATCATGAATCCGTAAATGAAGTAGGTGGCGAATGATTAATGGAGCACATCATTTCAGGAGGTGTATGAGACAAAAGGCATTTTGATTCCCAAGGAATTATTGCTGAAGGACTGCTAGTAAAAACTTTTGAAAAAAAAAAAAAAAAAAAAAAAAAAGGCGTGGGTGGTGGGCGAATGGCGACCTCCATTTTTCTGTCAAACAATGTAAGAAATCGTTTCAATGAAATTATGAGATTTCTTAGATTTGATGTCGGGTCAGAAAGATCCACTCGATTGCAAACTAATAAATTTGCCTTGATTTCTGAAGTTCTGGACAGATATATAAAAAAAATTGTATTGTTTGCTATAGACTACCCGATAATATAGTAATTGATAAGCAATTATACGAAATGTAGGTGCCCATTCATACAGTATATTGCCAGCAAGCCGTACAAGTTCAGTATTAAGTTTTGGTTAGCGGCTGATGCCAAATCAGAATAGATGCTCAGTGGATTTCCATATCTTGGTAAAGAGCACAGTCGCCTTGCAAATCAACCAGTCTCCCAATATGTTGTTCGCAAATTAATAAAACCATATATGGGAAAATGAAGAAATGTGACAACGGATCATTTTTTTTCACTTTAATAAAAATGGCGCAAAAAAGACAAGCTACAAATAGGAGACTTGTGGGGAGCGTAAACTCTATTCGAATGGGGATTCCCACTTACATATGAAAAAAAAAAATTCCCATGACGATCTGTACAGCGGACTAGTGGTGAAAAATAATCAATACACGCTGATAGTGTCTCAATGTAAGCCACACGAAAATGTACTGTACTCATGCTTTGCAGCGTTAACACAACTGGAAATGATGCAAATAAAATTAATGGAGCTGCAAATTATTGTACTCCTCCGAAGTACGGAGTTGACATCGTACATGAAATGGCTCGGTTGTAAAGCAGTCAAGCTGCTTCACGGAAATGGCCAATCCAATTATTCGAAAGTATATAGGAAAGTTACAGGTAAAAAAATCTCCCGTCGTGATTTCCTTCATCAGTTAGCCGAAGAACCTCAGGAAACGTTCAAAAATAACAACACAGTAAATAGCTGTGGAAGCGATGTTGATGCGATATTGCAGCTGAAGTTTCCATAATTACTTAAAAAAAAAATTGTCAAATAGAATACTGCAATGAGAATAAGACTCCGACATTTGCCACCATTGTAAGAGATTTGTATGCGGTATATGCACAAGCAAGATGCTCAGGAAAATCCTTTGCAAAACAATGTACTTTAAAAAATTTACATTACTCCATAGAATAGCAAATAAGAAAATCTAAACTGACAGCGCATCATCGCACAGGTATATTTATTATTTATATTGCAGTCATTTGTTTTTTTATGTAAAAACTAATGCTTTTTTTAAAGTTTGATGAATATTAATCAATTTTAATCTTGCAATTACGCTTTATATTTTCTTATGTCAGTGTAGCAAATCATATTTCAATGATGCAAATGATAATATTTTATCTATTTCAGGTTTGATAGTAATTATGTAAGTTTTTCTTATGATGATTAAGGAATCTAATATTACTGATTATGCCAACAACTTTATTATATTTCTTTACTACGAATGATTATACACTAATGAATCAGTATGTTTTAATAAGCGAAACTGTAGACTTTTACAATGTCAATACATGTGTGGTCATTTCGACCACTCGGCCATTCTAGGTATGTACCATTTTTGGTCGTTCTAGTTTTTATGCACTATACAGATCCATTTCACTCCGCAGAGGCCGGATTGAAATAAATAAAAATGAAACTTTAAAACAATGATATAATTCAGTATTTTCATATAAATATTTCGGAGGACAAGCCAACGCACATCGTTGCATGCTGAATAAAATTTCAAACTGATGGTAGATATATATTCCTGGTATTTCATGCCGCCGTTTTATCTCATTGTTGTTATCTCTTTACAGACGGCTAGGTGACATGCATGTTGAATTTTTGGGATATTCCAACCGCCACATGATAATTCCGTAAAGCGCTAAAGTATTATTCAAAAAAAGTAATTTCTCATCAACTAAGGTTTAATAATTTTGTGATTCGATAATTGACCTAATTCCAAGTTCTTTCACCCTGAAATTGCAATTCAGACTCGATCATCAACATCTATTTTGGAGTTGACAACTTGATTTGAATTTCGCATGCGCCAGAACGATCATACATAACAGAATTTTCATTCTGCTCATAATCTCATTTTGTCCAGCGTAATGCATGACTAAATTTTCTTTCCTTTTAACGGACAGTGAATTGTAATGCAGCTATGAGAATGAGATGAAATTAAAATAATTATTTTAATATATGTTTTTTATCGGAGAAATGCTATTAACAATAATAATGATAATAATATAGGACGAAAAATCGATTGCGAGCAAAATGACCAAATGGGCCCAGGGATAGAAATAAGTAAAGATGCAAGGTAATATTTTTAGGTCTCAGTACATTTACCAAGTCAGTTAGGGTACCAATCATCTTAAAAGGTAACATGATCCGACATAAATTGTCGTAATCCAAGAGAAGTAATTATGATAATTTGTATTTTAGTTATTTTTGTTGCATCCGCTAATCCATTTGACTAGACATGTATAATACGTAAAACAAACGATGATGGCTTCTTTTTAACGTTTTTACTCTATCTTTTTAAGGGTGATCATTATTTGTCTATTTTGTCAAATAGACAGTGGAATTAAAGTTAAGAAAAATTCTCTGGCAGCAAAAATCAAGTCAGGAAGAACTTGTTTCTTTAGTGCTAACCTGAATGGGTGGGCGATCCGACGAGAGGTGAAGCTACCTACTTCAATTTTGGAACCATTTCGTCATTGTATCTTATGAGAATAACAAATAAATAAATAAATGATAAATAAATAAGTAAAAAAAAATATTTCGCAATGAAGGCATTCCTTTCATTGGAAATGATTTATGAAACGAAGTAACTTCTGTAAAATAACTGGCCATAAAAAAAGAAATATGATCAATGGCTACTGATTTGCAAAAGCTTTGAAATCCACCAACCACGGACCCCTTCCCCCAAACCGTCTATTCAACAGATATTAAGTCGGCTATTTATGCCTCAGAGAAATGCATCATGCTTTCAAGATGAAACGTCCCTAATCATGATAATATCCAGATAAGAAAACGCTGGGAGAAGGGCCATCTTGCTCGTAAGGTGACACGGTTGCATGTTGGAATAGGCAAGGTAAACATCGTTGAACGAAACAAGATGATCTCCGTGTAAGGTGATATGCGCGATCGTCAATCGAGAGGCAAGAACACATCCATCTTCTTGACATTTTTTTTTTTTTGCTTCGAAATTTGATGCGATATTCTCAAGGAATGATGAATTACTTGACCATAGAGTGAATTACATAATAGCATTGCCTCACAGCTGGTATAGTGGTTAGTGTCGTGATACCACTCAGATCTCGAGCGTTCGCGCGTTCGCGTCTCCCCCAGGGAGATGAAAAATCACAGGCTCTGTAACATGCTCAGTTACTGCTTCAGTGTGAAGTCTGCGGTGGGAGGTTGAAACCAACATAATTTGGAATCTAGAATTTCAAGTCAGAGGCCCCTGTGCGCTTGTTCCGTGTTAATAGGTTTCATCTACTGAAATAGTAATAATAATCATAACTTCATAACAACGTTTATTATTTTCAACGAAATAGCAATGGGAGTGATAGCCCACAGACACCACTAGATGCGTTCACAATCAAGTGACCACATAAACGTATATCCACTGGGATTACAGATATTCTTGTAGAAAGAGTGTTGTATATGTTTTGTCCTTAATCTAAGATTTTTTCTTCTACTAAGTTAAATGTTTTTCTGTTTCATCTCGTCTGTGATGTAATGCCAAACCAGTGACTATTAACATTTTTTTTTATATGCAGCTACAATAACATTGCAGACCACCAACGTTAACATGAGCTCCATTCAGAGGCAGGCAGCGAAATATAAAGAAAGAAAAATACAGTAGTGGTTCTCATAGCTAAGATTAATTTCGAGGGCATGGCTCATCGCTTAAGTCTGAATTATTTGTTGTCACGAGGAGTGGCATCATGACGTATTGCTTTCAGTATTAAATGTACTTATGAATTCTCTTCTTCGATGTGAAGTCGTTAAAAGAATATGAATAAATCCTTAGGTATTTATTTTCCTACGGTTGTCGTTAACATATCGTAGTCATCGTAAAGAATGACAGGTCATTAATTTGTGGGTAGTTTATTCAGCTTTTATAGATTCTATCGACACTTTACAGCTAAAGCGCATAGGTGATTCTAAGATACGAGATGACTTTTATTTGCGAGAATAATATGAAAATATGACCAGACCATCTTAAGATGTAAGAACCAAAATACCAAGGATACGAACAAATATTCACATTAATACCACGAGAAACGACATAAAAACTCCCCATACATTTTCAGTGATTTTTCATCCTCGTGCAATTTTTTGAAATGGGGAAGTAAAAAGTTAAAAAAAAAAATATTTACAAACTAGATTACCCTTGTTACTGCATCATATATATATATATATATATATATATATATATATATATATATAGATATATATATATATATATTATATATATATATAATGTGTGTGTGTGTGTATGTGTGTGTGTGTGTGTGTGTATAAAACAAATAATATGTCGGAAACTTCCAGAGCCGAAACGATCCGAGATGTTTTCCACCCATCTGTGCTTTTGCGCACGGATTGCCCAAAGGCATCCATTATATAAATGGATTTTTCATCCCCGAGGTCATTAGTGTTTTAGGCAGTGGAAGGAAAATGTTGTGGCTACGAAAGCATGTTGTGTCTGCAGAGGAAAACACAAGACTGAGAGACGAGGAGCGAGGTTGTTATTCATTCCATCAAATAAACTATTATGAAAACTCTTTAAAAAGTCGCCAAATGAAAACAAAGACAAGAAAACTGTAGGGATCGAACAAATAAATATTATTTCCACACATGTTGCCGTTTTTCTTGCAGAGAAAATACTGCGAGGCGGTGATTGGGTTACTTTAGATTTATCGACTAAAACATTTCATAAATTTTAGACCAATCGTCGGGTACCTAATCATTCCGTGTTTGATGTAGTCTTTCTGAAAAGGTATATGAAGCTGTTGGGAGTCGTCTGCCAGAATCTATGGAAGACATCTGTTTGAAGCAGTTATGAGGTAAAAGATTATTAGTTAGCAGCCCATCTTGAACTTTGATACTTTTTTGGATAATTTTTCCTAACACACACACACACACTAACAGACTGTTCGAGGGACGTTACATCGGCTATTTCAGACTAGTAAACAAGACAAAATTCTCTTACAAAATGAGATACTTCGCTGATGGTTCTGCATTCAAGTCATGGTGCCTGTATCTTGAACTATCAGCTTTTCAAAAAATGTGGAATTCGTCGAATGCTGCAACCTATATATTTAAATGTCTCTCTCTCTCTCTCTCTCTCTCTCTCTCTCTCTCTCTCTCTCTCTCTGTGGTGTGTGTCCTTATCGCTCACACACACATATATATATATATATATATATATATATATATATATATATATATATATATATATATATATATATGTATATATATATGTATATATATATATACACACACACACACACACACACACACATATATATATATATATATATATATATATATATATATATTATATATATATATACATATGTTCATTCATTGAATAGAATGGCTTTCTCACTGTTAACCAGCTTTTTTGAAATTGCTTCATATTTTCTAATTATTTTTCTTTACTTCATTGTTCAGGTTACTAATGGACACATAATGGGGTTCTCCATTTACTCCAGTATTTTTACACGCGACAGCTCGTTTCGTCAACCTATACGTATTGACGTTTTCAAGCGTACTGATACAAAATATGTTTGTTGTTGTTTTTGATTTAGCTGACCTTTGTGTCAGCACGGGCTCTTGCTCACAGAGCAGCCCGTAACTACAAATATGAGCCTACATGCGTTTTGTGACGTCATGAGGACGGAAAGGTAGTACAATTGCCAAGATACCTAGTTTTAAGTATTTTACAAAAGACTATAGTGGAACATAAAATAAGACAAATAAATAAATATGTTAACAACAGAAATTATATATAAAAAAAAATTGAAAGTAAGTTATTATATACACATTATACATAAATATATTATTAATTATATATGTTTAATTCACTGAAAGTTCAGTGTGCGCTCCTGTCCGCGTGTGGGGGTTTTTTGTTACACGCGGTTGAAAAGGTCTGCCTCCTACACGAGGGCAAGGAAACGGTCTGCCTCACGTTGGATGTTAAGGCTGGGACGTTGCATTGCGATGCTGACTGCTTCTGATATCAATAAACGATTGTGGTTGCCTTCCATGTGTATTATTTTGGTGTTTGTGAGAAAGTCTTGTAATGATGGTTTTTTATTGTGGGTATCCACAAAGTGCTGATGAATGGCTCCTTGGTTTCTGTGGGCCTACATGCGACGTTTGAGTGTGGTGGTTGTGTGTCCGATATAGCATTTTTTGGGGGGACTGACATTGCTCGTCAGCACAGACAAACTTGTTGTACTATATCAGATTTAACCTCTTTCTCCGTCGATGGGGCCGTACTATTTTTCATTACCAATGAGGCCGTAAGGGTTTGGTTTGCAGTAAATCCTTGCTGTTATTTTGTTATATTGGTGCTAGGGGGGTGGTTCCTCTTTCGCAGTATACCAAGGATGGCTTTCCTTTTCATCTTCGTTGGTGTTTGTTGTATGGTATCTGATGGTATATCACTACTTTCTTTGTCTTGTCTTGTGTGTTGTTCCTCGGGGTCGGATTATGGAAAGCCTCTAATCTCTTTTTGACAACTTGCTGGATCATGTCATCTGGATTATCCGTTATTTGTGAGCAGCTGTTGAACTCTGTTAATTTTCTTCGTTAGTCGCTTTCCACGTGGAACAGTGTGTTTTATGGCGCGTTTTATGTATGCATTTACCACAGATCGTTTATATGCATCAGGGCAATTCTCCTCTAGCCATTTAAGCATCTTCCAGCGTCTGTCTTTTTAGTGTATTACGGTGGTATTGTATTTGTTGTTCTTTTGGGTCCACAAGTACGTCCAAGAAAGGAGCATCTTCTCATCACTTCTTTCTACCGTAAAATTTAATGTAGAATTTGCTTGGAGTTTATTTACTAATTAATTCTTCTATATCATTGTCGCCCTTTGTTGTGATAAAGATATCATCAATATATCTCCCATAGATTCTGGGTTTGGGTGTTCTTCAAATGTGACCTCTTCTGTGTGTGCCATATATATATATATATATATATATATATATATATATATATATTATATATATATATATATATATATTACACACACACACATATATATATATATAATGAAGATATATATATAGATATATATATATATATATATATATATATATATATATAATATATATATATATATATTATATATATTATATATATATTGTAACTGAGTTGGTTATCAAGACATGAGGATTCTTTTCTTGTTTCATGTCCTCTTCTTTCAGCTCCCTCGCCACGTAGATACATATTTCATTAGGGGAAAAGGGGAGAAACTTCGATTATCTTTTTTTTATTCCTTTTGCCTTTGACGTCTTAAATAAGATGTTGGCAGGGAAAATTTCTTCTGATGTAAGTTTTAAAAAATTAAAAGTAGCCATTATCTTGATATTTTCTTCAACATTTTTATAAGCTTAATCTAATTGTATTCTATGTCGTTCCGTTGGCACTGCTCTTGTCTTCCATATTATCTGGTTAGCGATTTTACTTGTGATATTGGACAAAGTTCCATTTGTTCATTTTATAATAATCCTGATTCACTTTATAACTTTTTTTGTCATTTTTTTCTATAGAGTGACCGACGTTTTCGAGATCCGGATTACCAAAGTTGCATTTTGGGTTTTAAACTTTCGGATTACGCTTTTCATTCTTTCTTGCACTTGTATGAGTATCGGTAACTGCAAAACATATAACTGACGTCGTTATCACTAAACAGGATAAGGGCTTCGGCTAGAAACACTTTTCGTTCTACAGCTATTTGTATCACTCAAGTTCCTTTGTCAGAGTACAATTTAGATTTGGTATAATATTTCATCTCTCAGCCTATCCAAAGTTTTGCCATATGCAGTTCAGTTTCTGAAGTTAAGAGCTTCTAATTTGCATATTCCCTAATTTTATTTCTAAGTTTATTTATTTTTGTTAGGAGATATACATGATAGTGAAAATCCTTCTAACATCATAAAATCAACCTCATCTAAAGGGAATTTATATAGGTAGCGGCGGATTAAAAAATAAAATCATATTAATTACTGCTGACAAAAAAGAAATACTAACATGTTCAAACAAATAAGCACACACATACACTCATACATCATATATATATATATATATATATATATATATATATATATATATATATATATATATATATATATATATACATACATATACATATGTGTGTGTGTGTTTGTATATTCGGGAGAGAAAAGTATCTGGAAATATGTTTGTATATTTAGGTAAAAATCAAGCAAAAACGTCTTTTTGACTGGCTATTACGAATTAGGTTAAAGTTTTAAATAAAAAGGAAATCTGTCTAGGCATTAAAACAACCATTAATAAGTAATTGAAAAACCTGTATATAAATGAATAAAGAATGGGTGAAGTTGAAAAAATTAAATGTCATTGAATATCTGAAAGATTTGGATTGGAATAAAGAAGATTAGCAGGTATTAAACATCAAGTTAAAAATACTCTTCTTTTTTAATTGTTTTTCTGTCTCTGGCTTTCCATTCTATTTTTAGTCTAATGTTTGCGCTAAACTTTGTTAACAAGCCATAAAATGTTTCGGAAATCGGAAATAAACTTTACCTTTACAAAATGATCTCAAAAAGACAATTCAGTGGAAAATGAAAATAGAGATGAAAAGCAATGATTTACCGCTGATATTTTTGCAACGCTCAGCAGATTTTGCATCCCCCAAAGGTTTCAGGCCATGCAAGTGGTTTTATTCTCTTCTGCGACGTAATGTGGCGAAAGGAAAATTGTCAAAAGAATATTTGATAATTAAGGTCAAATGTGATGGTAGTTAAGTGGTTATTGCCACTTCAATACACCATCCATTATGTAAATGCTTCGCTTTAGCATATTTTTATATTTTTTGTTTGTTTGTCCGTTATTTCATGTGAAAATGTAAAGACGTTTGTCAGACTCTATCAATAGCACAAAGATTTTTGCCTAAGTATATTCACTTCTTTGAAAGATGTATTTCATATATCTGGTAAAGAGTATTACAGACATTTATTGTGTCTATAAGCTCTTCCATTCCTTTAAGAATTGCATATCATTTTTCAACGATGTTTAACAGACAAAGGCTTCATTGTAATCTTAAGGGGTCACAGTTCTTTTAATATCTTCGGCAGTTGAATCTTAATCAACATATTACTTAACAACAACCTTTGTGTATCCAGACATAAAAGCTCCTTTGATTTTAAGAAGTTGCATTTTATTTTAAGTTTTTCTTTATTTCGGCTGCAATACTCCTGAAACCCGATTTTCGTTGTACTTATTCCTCTCAGTTTAATCTTTCATGTCTCGTTATGAATAATTTGTTAACCATGGCGTTTGTTCCTACTTCAGTTGAATACTGAGACGAATGGGAGCATCGACCTTACAATCAAAGAATATTCAGAGCTGGTATGCAAGCTACTGCGACTCCAAAATTTATAGTGCTGTGAATACTGGTCCTCATGATATTCAGCTCTTTATTTTTTCTTATGTGTTCGTGGGGAATATAATTGTCTCATTAGACATGAATCAGAGGAGTCCATGCTGCAACCAGATATCGTCTCGTAATATGCATATAAATAGTTAGCAACCCAAGACGTTAACCATCTGGTGTCTTTGGTTCAATACCAAAACTTCGGGAAGATAAAATCGGATGTCTCGTGTGTTCTTCTCAGACCACTTCTTTTATTGTGCCTTTCTGATGGCAGTATGACATATCTATATAATACGATATTGCATCAAAAATGAGTTCATATGATTTACATAAGAAGAAAATGAGTTTATGTGCAAATCATTGTTATATTACACCATAGTCTACATATTTTGTTTGCATGATGTACATCAGAAGAAAATCAGTTTATATGCAAATTATTGTTAAATTACACCATATTCTATATATTTTGTTTGCATGATTTACATCATAAGAAAATCAGTTTATATGCAAATCATTGTTATATTACACCATAGTCTACATATTTTGTTTGCGTGATTTACACCAGAAGAAAATAAGTTTATATGATAATTATTGTTAAATTACATCATAGTCTCTATATTTTGTTTGCGTGATTTACATCATAAGAAAATCAGTTTATATGCAAATTATAGTTATATTACACCACAGTGTAGATATGTTGTTTGCTTGGAAACCTGGCATAGTAGTACATAGCATCGAATATTGTCAGCTTTATATAATCTGCCAAAATGCAATTCTTTGTCTGAGAGTCATAATAACCACAGACTCCGGGAAAATATATATTCGACTGTCTTTCAAAAATGATATTTTCATCCAAATGTTGCGTACATGCTTCTTTGACAATTTCTTTGCTTTAGAAATGTCTGAGAGACTTAGCAGAATGGCATTTTAAGTGAAAATTTAATAAAATCATGGATTTACACTACAAGTGTTTAAAGACTTCTAACTCACCTAGAGTTCAGTTCACGTTTGTATAAATTTCTTCCAATCTAAGGAAACGGGACAGAAGCGTTCCGTTCTAGAGAAGAGAGTTTGTTTGAGGTCAAGTTGTTAATATTGCTTAAAACAAACTGACATAATTCGAAATGACTTCCATTTGTAAAATACGAGTACTTACATAGTTTTGTTGTCAATGAAGGGGTCCCGAGCGCCGTTCACCCCCAGCATAGATGTTACTTTCTATAATTATCCGAATATGGAAAAGCCATGTGGTGTTTTTTGTTTGCTTCTTGTCGCTAAAACTTTATAGAATTAAAAGCTGCCAGGGTCTTGACCAAGATGCTCCTTTGATCTCGAAATGTTATCGAGTAAAAAGTTCTGGCATCTGTTAGATGTCTCTGAAAGCAGTCTCATTTACTTATGCATTCACATCAAAGCTGAGACTGAATCATTTAATGTTTCTCAATGCTCTGTGTATTTCATTACTGCAAGCAAATGTTTGGTTGATATAGAATTCAGATCGTCGTTAGATATACATTTACGTAATAGGTCGAATTTTATGCAAATAAAAAAAAATATATGGATATATGTATATATATATATATATATATATATATATATATATATATATATATATGTATGTTATGATGTATGTATGATATTCATATATGTTCAGCCTCATTAAATACGCTATTTAAATTCCTTTGGAGTATTAGTTTTTAAAACAAACATAGGATGCGTCTCCATTTGTGAAATTTATCTGCACGAAAAATCATATTATGCCATTAAGGTGGAGGTTAAATACCCGCAAGAGTTACTTCTTTTTCAGCTTTTGGAATGATATTTGTTTCCAATAATGTTGGACTATAGGTTTGATAAAAAGTAAATGAATTATAAGATAAAGCAAGGAATCAGGAGGATATATTCTCAGTTTCCTATGCCATTAAACTATTTCTAGAATTCTCAAATTAAGATATTTAAATCGTGTTTCGTTTTAATTTTTTAATATTAGTTATAGATGCCGTCTCTCCAGGCTGGTTGATATGCCTATTGTATACTTAATTACCTATTATCATCCGAGTAATATTTTTTTGTACACGCAGTTGCATATCTGATGAAATAATTCATCAAACCAACAACTTAAAAAATAATGAAATCAAGAATGAAAAAAAAAAAAATATATATGCAGAAACTAAGTCAAAACTCAACGCCGGAAATATGATGAAAGCCATAAGCACATGGGCAGTAACAGTAATTAGTGGAGTGGAGTGGACGAAGGCTGAACTCCACAGCATAGACCAGAAAACTAGGATGCACATGACAGTACACAAATCACTACATCCAAGTGCAAATACGGACAGATTGTAAAATAACACGAAAGGAAGGAGGGAGAGGACTACTAAGCATAGAGGACTGCGTCAACATCGAGAGCAGAGCACTTGGGCAACATCTGAAAATCAGTGAAGACGAGTGGCTAAGAAGTACATGGGAAGGAGGACTGATAAAATTGACGCAGAACCAAAAAAATACACAGACAGGAGAATAACGAACAGAACGGAAGAATGGGACGGCAAACAAATGCACGGACAGTACATGAGACAGACTAAAGAACTGGCCAACAATGAAACATAGCAATAGCTACGGAGGGGAGAACTCAAAATGGAAACAGAAGGAATGCTAATAGCTACACAGGCTCAGGCCCAAAGAACCAGATATGTTCAAAGAATGAGAGATGGAAATAGCATCTCACCCATATGCAGGCAGTGTAATATGAAAAACAAGACTATCAACCACATAGCAAGTACTTACTCAAAACCAGCATTAAAGGAGGCATGATTCAGTAGCAAAACCCCTCCACTGGAGCCGGTGCAAGACACCCCAGTTACCTTTGCATTAGTAAGTGGTATGAACACCAACCTGAGGAAGTTAAAGAAACGATCAGGCAAAGATCCTCTGGTACTATGGTATCAGAGCAGATAGGGTGATATCAACGTGCCAATAGATCAGACATGATATTGATTGACAAAATAAAAAAGAAAGTATCACTCATTGATGTCGCAATACCATGGGACACCAGAGTAGATGAGAAATAATGAAAAAAATTGATAATTGCCAAGACCTGAAAATAGAAAAAGAAGGATATGGTATATGCCAGTGGAAACTGTACCCAAAATCATAGGAACACTAGGCACGATCCCAAGATCCCTGGAAAAGAACCTGGAAAAACCAGATGCTGAAGAAGTTCCAGGACTCATGCAGAAGAGTGTGCTACTAGAAACAGCGAACATAGTAAGTAAAGTGATGGACTCCTAAGGAGGCAGGGTGTAACCCGGAACCCAACACTATAAACACCACCCAGTCGAATAGGATGACTGTGATAAACAAGCCAGAAAAAGAATAATAATGATAATTTCCTTATCAAAAGAGCAAATGAAGGATTATCTTTGTATGTACCATAAGTAATCATGCACAAATAAATATGAAACCAATGCTTTCATGGAGTCAGGACGAGAGTATTTTTCATTACGTCTCAAGTGTTATCCCACGAAATGAAGGCGAAAGCATTACAGCGGAGAGATGCAACAGGTGACCTGGATTAAAATTCACTTGAAAATGCATTAAAAGCTCTGGAATTTCCTTGTCTTTTACCATTAAGACCAGTTTGTAGGTTCAAGGGAGAACGAGATTTTAAGGTAACTCCTTATTAATTTCTTGTATTTTCATTCCAGTTCTATTATTTTGTTTTAAACACACTTCAACTTAATCGATGAATGATTTACTTGTAAAGGTGACAACTACTTATCAGAGTGTCTCATTCAGAGAAGTTCTTAGTTATGTGTCCATTTCTTTTAAAAGATACTTAAACCGTTGAAGACACTTTAATTTTGAAAATGGGCAGTGGCGTCTTAAAGTCAGACTATTTGATATAGTTATCGACCGCTTGGTAGCTGACGGTTAGTAAAGCCAAGCCGCCTGGCGTACACAAAAATCCCGACTTTGGCCATTTATAATTATGGAAATATTCTACCGTCGGGAAGGAACTTTGGCTTTGGGTGTTTCCGCTAAGTTCTTAAATTTCTACAATATCCGTTCAATAATTCTGGAGCAACAGATATCGATTTTTGGTGCACAGGGGATGTGGTAAGGGGTGGGTAGGTGGGTGGCTGAGTGACCTCACATATCTGTGGAGCAATAACGGTAAAAGATACAGCCATGATACGGCCATTGGGGGGTTGCTTTTAGGGGTTTATTTTCTGAAGGAATGAACCTTTAAAGTTACAGTATGCCATTCAAATTGGCCACCAAAATTCAAATTTCCTGATGCTCAGGTACAGATTGCAATTTGTTTCCGCCCTTCACTTCCTCGCCCTAACTTCTGGTCTATCCTCCTAGGCCTAAGCAATTCTTTATTGAGTCTACCATCCCCAGCTTCACCAGTTCCTCAACTCTTGCAGATGGATAGTGTCGTCAGCGCACCTCACGTGGTGCACTGAAAGCATAACTTAAGGTTCTTTGCATCGACCCTTCGGCTCTTAGTGCAACCTTTCATTCCTTTTTCTCTATCTTCTTTCATATTCCCTTTCTTCCATCTGATTTTCTACCTTCTTTAACAATTGTTTCACAGCACAGCTGTAAGCTTTTCATAATATTAAATTTTTTAAACCTTCTGACTATCAATTTCCCTTTCAGAGCTAAACGACCTCATAGGTCCCACCGCTTGACTTTTGGCCTAAATTCTATATTCTAATTTCTCACCACCTTCTTTCCCTTCGACTTTTCCCCTCAAAGAACGTTCAATTACGACGAAGATCTCTTAGAAATTCAATTGGCCTTCATAACACGACCCGTATTAAGCGACGGCATCCTGAGATGTGTCTTCGTAAAGAAACCCTTAATGGCGTTTACCTTTTTCCAAATAAACCAAGCGCTGAGACCTATAACGTCATTCAGAGCTGAATAGGAAAGTTGAGAGTAGAAAGGTTTGAAAGGTTAACAAGAAAAAAACCTGTCAGTTGCAATATGAAACAATTGATAGGAGAGGGTGGAAAGCAAGATATAATACGAACGTAGGTACAGAAAAATGAATGAAAGGGGTTGTAGCTAGGGGATGGAGGGACGCTGCAAAGAGCCTTAAGTAATTCTTACAATGTCCCACATAAGCTGCACTGATTGCACTATTTTCCAATCGAAGCTTAATTAATAGTTATGAAAATAAATGGTCATTACTCTATACTACTGTGCATTTCAGTGCCGCGTCTAATTGATTTTTGTCGATAAAATCTTACCAAAGCATCAGATATGGATCATATCTTGGAAATAGCTATTTGAAGCTACGGCCAAATTAGCAAAAAATATGCAGTGATGCCTAATGTTGATAATTAAGGCACTTATTACAGTGAATCAAAGAAACTTAAAGGGAAACTTAGCTACAATGAGTAAGCACGCAGAGAGAGGCTAGTTGTGACATAAACTATGACATCAAACATAATAGCAGGATTCCCAGTGGTATGATAATGATCGTAGAAACAAATATTTGACACTTGTGCAATACGTATTGAAGGAAAGGCTAGACAAATAATTATTGTAAATGACGATATTATTGTGGTTTCCATTAGTGATACCACTGGTAATGAATACGAATTTGGTATATATACATACGACAATATTATAGCAAAGGAATTTGGTAAATATACGTATGGCAATATTACTGTTTTCATTGTACAGCTTTACGCTGACTATAAGAATACACAGCAATTATAAAAAAAGTTTCGTTTTACCCCTTGACTATCAGTTATGCAAAACATTTCGAATTTGTAAAATAAAATCATACTGAAATAAAAATACGATCATTTAAAGGTGGTACGATATTTTGGCCCGATATGCCTGGTAACCTTGCATGATAGTCAACACCGCCGACGCATTAATAAAAAAATAACTGTAATGCATATAAATGTGATTATCATTTATGGTTAGTAATATCTTAGTCAATACTTTACATGGCAGTATGCATAGGCAAAACAATGTTATAAAATGCATTTTTATTCACCGTGTAGCAAATTTCATGGGTATCTGAACGATACTTTGCGTATCCTTGAAACTCCTGGGTAACAATGGTTTTCACAGCATGTGCGTAAGACTTGGGGGCATATTTCAAGTTAAAATAAACGCGCATTGCGCGATAGAACTGTATTATACAGTTACTATTCTCATTTGATTCCCATTATCTAATTGTACTCAACTTAGAAGTTTGGGTTTGTATTACTACTACTACTACCAATATCTTAGTCTTCATTCATAAAGTATTTGGGCGGATTGTCTTGTTAAATATCAATGAGTTGGAAGGCCTTCAGTAATGACGTTTTATCAGCCTCTGTCTAAGAGCTTGGTAGAATTAGCTAAGTTTCCCTTTAAATGTCTTTGATTTACTCTGATAAGTACCTAAATTATCAACATTAGACATCACTGCATATTTTTGCAAATTAGGTTGTGGCTCCAAATAGCTAATTGTAAAATACTATCCATATCCGATATTTTGGGAAGATTTCATCGACGAAAATCATTAGACACAGCCTTGAAATGTACAGTAGTGAAGTATTAAATGGAAAATGAAATTTTGGCAAAAACAAAGCGCCAGGACATATGAGGTTATTCAGAATCGAAGTGACTTATTAAACGGAAACTATTAAAATAAATATTATTTGTGTTCGTCAAAAGAAATTTTGGATCACAAAGCTTAATGTGTTTGTTTGTATGGTGTTTTTACGTTGCATGGAACCAGCGGTTATTCAGCAACGGGAGCAACGGCTTTACGTGACTTCCGAACCACGTCGAGAGAGAACTTCTATCACCAGAAATATACATCTCTCACTCCTCAATGGAACGAACTCGCAACCACCGAGGTGGGACGCCAACACCATACCAACCACGCCACTGAACCGCTACCAAAGCTTCATGTGGTCAACCAGATTTGGATTTGTTTGCCAAATGACCCAAACTCCCCCACGCCCTCCATTAAGAACGTCTCGCAATACTTTAATAAGAATTTAACTTCAGTATTTCAGAATTTTGTTTATGATCTAAAACTAAAAATTCTTTTTCGCCTGCGTTAATCCTACATTGAACCATGTACCTGAACTTCGACATTTTTGAATTTTTTATGCATATACGACTTAGAAAACCTTTCACCTGCGTTAAATCTTATATTAGGCCAAGTTGCTAAGAAAGTGTTGCTGAGCATCACAACTTATCAGATTTTCATACCAAAGAAAGGAAATAATTTATTTTTACTAGCTCCATGAAACAAATAATTTATTTAGTTTTACCTTCTAATTACCCATTGTTCTAAATAGGTAAAATTACGTAATTTACATAATTTTTATGTTCCCAATACATTTTACGGCGCTATTGGTATTGTGCAGTTTTTCATTAGTATGGGTTCGTTGTCACACAAATTAGCTCATTTGAGTCGTCACAAACAATACCCAAACCATATTTCCACTGTAAGTGTTCAGCAAATGAAATTTTCAATAAAGCCATGACGGTGGCTTGGTATCAGGACAACTGGCCCCTGGATAGTCTCCCCCACCCCTTAGGGAGAAATCAGAAAAAAAAACATCTGTGGAAGATTAATACTACTAAAACTATTAAAACATTTTTTTTATCCTTTTACGCAGAATTATTCAATGAAACATGACTGTTAAAACTTATCATTTAAGAAGAAATATTCAATAATAACGAATGTTAAAAAATTATATATATACTTAAAATTGTAAATTTGTAAGTTGTGAAAATATTGAAATGAAGTTTTTAAATGTACTAAAATTGTAAATTGTGAGCTATATATCTCAAAAAGTCCAGCACATGGCGCTTCTCGAAATCATGTACGATATTTGTAGGCGGTGCTGGATGCCCCGCAATCATTTGGTTCAACACTTCAAGAAATGTCCATATATTTGAATGGAAGGAAGTAATGCTAGCTTGTATATGGTTATGCCATCCTTCTAATGAGTTGTTAGTATGAGGTAACTCTTCAGCTACGTAACTCTTCAGCTACACAACCAAACATATTCCACATGCTAACAGGAAAACGTAGAACTTCGCCTGGCATGTTGACGGTTTCTGCCAATATATGTATCTTCGAAGTAGTCTGTGATATGATCAACTACGGGTGTCAGTCTCTTGCATTCTCTCAAATGCTTCAGTCACTTTATCTGGCGGAACAAATGACAAAGCTGGAGTCACAAGAATTTGTAGGGCAAAATTAGCGTTAGTTTGGTATTTACTGTAGAGACCCTCATACGGCACCTTGCTGTGTATGATATGTGGGAAGTAGTAGAACCATCACTTGATTGTTACGTTTAGGTAGACTCTTCAGTAGTTTGTTCATAGTCTATAGGTCTTTAGATTGAACATAGGACTTATAGTGAGGAGTTGCTGGATAATGTGTTGATAAGTTACTCGTTGATTGTTTATTAGCAGAGCATAAAGTCTAGGAATAACTCTTTCCGAAGGAAAATAATGAATAGTACAGTTGGTAAAACAGCTCTGGTAAAACTTTAAACTTCCTATCACCAAACCAATTAATTGAATTCTTCAGTAGGCCGAGGTTTGTAGACAGGAAAAAACCCTAGGATTTCCTGCTCACCTGATCCACTATCATTAAGCAGAAAATCTTCACCATCAGCTATCATTTTGTACTCGAATGAAATGACCGTGCCAGTTAGGTTTGACGGAATGGGATGAGGAAGAGCACAAACAGCTTGTTGTAGAGCCTTATTGCACTTCGAATATGTCCTACAGGTGGTAATCGAGTTGGGTCACCATTTGATATTGACTGACTTGTTTGGGTAAGGATTTAGTGTGCTGTCTTTTGGGTGCTAATAGTTTTCCTCGGTATTTCCTGCCATACAAACAAGACTTCTTGGCGGCATTATGTCTGCAGCACGGGTGTGATAATTTATACATGGTCAACCACTGAATTTCTACAGGCTAACTTTGGATTTACAGTTATGCCGAAGTTTCTCATGTTCATAAGGTATACTATTATTTACCAATCGTCCCTGCTTCACATTGATGTAACTATCATAAATAAGCTTCATTTTACCAATTACACTTTGGTCGGACTCCATGAGGGGTGATTGAATTTATGCTATTTGAGAGGTGTAGATGTAGATATCTGATCAGTTTCAAGATTAAATTCTCATCATACATAGGCTTGTTGCTACTACTTACTATCTTATTCTTTATAAGCATTTAACACGACAGTAATTATGTAATTAGTAATACTTTCAAGAATTATAGATAAATGTCCCAATAACTATTTCAGACTAGTCGTTGACTTTCTATTATTTTTTTTTTAATCAGACAGTTAGTGTTTATCTAATTAGTAATAATTTCTTCGAAAATTGTTCATATATGATTGAAATTACCTATAACATTTTCGAAATCAGTGGGACCTAATATATCTGTTTTTGAAACGTGTGCAAAAGGGGTTAATTATCCATGTAGCAGTTATCCTAGAACCGGGTGGCTTACATTAATTTGTTACCTTTCAAATTCAATACAGGTCTTTCACATATCATATGTAGTCACTCACATGTGAATACTATCAAACAGGCTGATATATTTCTAAATTTAGTAAAAATGTTCCCTTTAACATCCGTAACAATATCGATCATAAACCAGATTGCGCATACTTTGTTTTCTCTTATAAAAACAACGCGGAAGAAATCAAGGAATGAAAACTAAAAACCAGTTATTTATTAACATATAAACAATTACAATACAAAGACAAATGGTAGGTTTACGAATGCAGAATATCAGAGGAACCTACATAACTTACTAACCTATCAGGGCTTTAATGAAAAGCGCAGCATGGAAATTTTAGAAATTAAATGAAGAGAAGCCCACAGCTATCTTAAGAGCTTGGATCTCTAATATATCGGCCTACCACTAAAATCTACCCTGTATCTACACATTTTCGTTCATTCTGGTTCATCCAGCATGCTGTGGCCTTAACAGAAAACAAAGGCAGCAGACATGTTCTTACGGCAATAAACAATGTCTTTACGTTAATTATAATTAGCCTATAAAAACCATGAGTTACGTGTCTCCAATCAATGCCCTCCCCAAAAAAATGGTTATTACCCACTGAAAACGTTTAACCACCAGAAGTAAGATTATCTCTTACATTTAAAACCATACATATGATATAAGGCTGTATAACATTTATACTTTACAACGGTACTCTGCTTTAACATTTGTTGTTAAAAATTTTCACTATGCAAAATAATCACCAAACAAAATTTTTATATAATACTTTAGAAAATGTGCTCTTCTGAAAATCGCCAGAATCAAAATTAAGATAGCCCTTATACTATCATCAAAGTCCTATTCTTAAAAAGATACCTTTTAATCTTTCAAGACTTCAGGTTAAAACTGAAGAAAAGGTTTACTTCAATATAATATAAAGGAACGAAGTTGAGTAATTGAGCCCTTGTTAGAGAAGAAATGAAGTTTCATAACTAGCTTATAAAAACCATGAGCTACGTTTCTCCAATCAATGCCCAAAAAGTTTTCATTACCCACTAAATTCTTGTAATCACCTGGAGCAGGACGTACATTTTATACCATAATTATGCATTACGGCTCTTTTAACAAATATTATACTTTACACCGCTACTCTGCTTCCGACGACATCTCAGGTAAAAAAATTCTCACTATACGTAGAAACCACTCAAAATTTTAATACAGATACTTAGAAAAAGTACTATTCGGAAAATGGCTACAATCAAAATTGAGATAACCCACATGCTAGGGTCAAAATCGTATTATTAAATAGATACATTTCAACTTTAAAGTAACGAAGTTGTGTAATGTGAGCCCTTTTTGGGAGGAAACTATTGAATCATGTTAGTTTTGCCACTCTTTTTCCACTAATTATAAAAAAAGACAACAGGATATATTGGTACAGACATTAACTGCCTCATGACCTTGAAAACATTCCAGGTGCTATGATTGCCATGGATACTATGATGAACACTACGTTCATTACAGCACCACATTCACTAAATGGGCACCAACAATTACATCAAACTCCTATGATAATATCTCCACAACCAAATTATCTATGATAATGTAATTTTTACATACTCAAGAGCCTTGTTGATGGATACCATCGTTAACTCCATACCTTATAGATAGCATCCCAAACAAGGGTGTTCACGAACAGCTCCACAACGCACTTTTCAAGGAAGCCTCATAGTACCCAAAACAAAAGCACTGCCCTTATTAAAGTATAGTATTACTGTCCCGGCGCCTTGTGATCATAAACATTATAATCATTGTGCCGATAGTATACCTGTCAGGGTTATGGATAGTAAAAAAATAAATTTTGAACTCATTTTTCATGTAAAAATAAAACTCATTGCTTGTGTACAGAAAAGAAAAACTCATTGCTTGTGTACAGAGTAAAAAAAAAACGCATTGCTTGTGTAGAGTAAAAATAACAAAAAACTCATGCTTGAGTACAGAGTACGCGACCTAATTGCTTGTGTAGAGTATATAAAAAAAGACATTGAGTGAGCACATAATAAAAATTGTTCGAGGTAAACTGATTATTTATGTTCATAGGGAAAGCATTATTGCTGGTTTTCACAGAGAGAAATTTACTGGTGTTCTGTTATGACCTCTAAAAGCGTCCTAATTTTAGAAATTAAAACCATACTAGACGTTGTCAAAAATCTGTGATCATTAAGGCCAGCAAAAGTTCGAAACTGATTATTAGTTAAAAGGACCAAGATATTACACAGATACTAAAAAGCATTTAACAGTTCGCTAGATAGGGATTGATTGACGAACTAAAGCTTAAATAATTTATTAAAATAAGAAATCTAACTACTCAACTCAATATACGCAGAGTTCATCTCCTGGACAGCTTTATATAAAAGTATAAAAGTATATGGCGATACTAAGCTCATCATAGGATCTCGAGTTCAGGTAGTTACTGTTGCTATGGAAGTCTACTGAAGGATTGAGTATTTTATCGGTCCACGAAGGGTATCCCATAAAGGGATGCGAGGTTCTAGCTAGGTGAACTGTTCCACATTAAGTGTATGGTCCCATATATCTAAAAAAGAGGTATGCATAGTCCATTAGCACAGTTTGGTATGCACATCGACATAAGGAAGCATTGGCAGGAAAGAAGTACGTACTGCACGCAGATGTCGAACCCTGCAAAAACATGGGCAGACAGACCACCTCACAAAAGTACACGTACATTTAGGAAGTTTCCCATAAATCCTTCGGTAGCGAGAATTCTTTTAAGTCTAATGCCAACTTTACCTTTAAAATTTACCCTTAATTTAGATTCGGGCAAAACCTTTATGAATTTACCAAATCTTAGCTGTCTGAACCTAATCACAAACTAAATCCCTTTTTTAGAATCCTAAATTTCAAAAGCAAAAAATTTCAAAAAGCCAGACCTGTATATAAATTAATTTGTTTTAATGCTGAAGATTGCCGTTTGATGGCATAAACTTTAATTTCATCAAACTTTGGGGACCTTCTGTAAACTTAACAGAGTGGTAGGTAGTCAAGCCCATTCAAACACGTAATACCTATCTGAACTTCAGGAAAAATAAGCTAAAGATTACTTGCCACCTGGAAGTAAAAATTTTTATTAGTTGGCATATTAACCACCCAAGAATCTTGCATAGTAGGTCTTACGACCTACTACGCAATACATGGGGGCTCCTCCACCCCCAAAGGGGCGCCGCCCCTTAATGGGTGGAGGATAAAGTAAAATTATTCGATAACAGTGTATACAAATCAGAAAGGAAATATGAAAATTTAAAAAAAGCAGGCGAAATAGTTGAAGAACAGTTATACGTACAAATAAAAAAAACAAATATATCAAAATTAATTACAAATTAAAAAACGATACAAATAAAAAAAAGGAAACTAAAGAAAAATTTATAAAAATAAATTAAAAGTATTTCAAGTTTACAAAAAACCAAAATGCAAATTAATGACAAATAAAAAATTACAACAACAATGACAACACTAAACTTGGCGAAAAAATTCCTTTTACATACCTGTTGCTAAGATAGCAACTTTATCATGCGTGAAGCTTTGCCGTTAGAACAGGAACTCCAAAGTCAAACTCTTACCAAAAACATCCTGGAAAGGGTACAACTCTTGAAAATTTAGTGTTTATTCACGTCAGATTATGGTAAACGCCCACAGAAATAGTTATAATGACGGCCAAAGATTTTTAAGAGACTAAACGCACAGCAAGTGTCGGAAATCCCAAGAACAAATGTAAAAAATTAACAAAAATCTAGTAAAGCTCCACTATTACTTCGCAGAGACCAGGGGCTTCTTACAACTTGACCAACGAAGTAACAACAATCACTGGAAATCTCATGCGCCAACTGTAGTCGCATGATAAGCGGATTCGTATAAACTTTTCTCAT
>NC_061087.1:35548883-35573883 GCF_015104395.2 Macrobrachium nipponense | reverse complement strand
CATTCGATTGTATGCTTCTTTCCCCCTTCGTCTCACGTTATTTGTTAACAATGTTTCATGGGAAATTCTATGCTATTTGTTCCGTTTATGAAAATTAAACTATTTACATAAGAAAAATTAGTAACAGCCTTTTCATACTTCAACCTAATTCGTGGATACATAAATTTTGAAAAAAAAAAAGAATTCAACGAATTCCTTCACAGGTTAAGCTTGACTATACAGGAAAAACAGTGAACAGTACTCACCAGTAATGCATCGAACCACTTAAACACAATGCATCATTCCTCTTTATAGCTCATTCTCCCTCTTCATGTATATAAATGTGCACCTTTCAGTATATCTTTCATGCCAATAATCCAACCCTTTGTAGTTCGGCGAGCATGTTCTCCCCAATTTCTCTTTGACTATCTGCTATTAACACATTCCTTAAAAAGCTAAAGAGATTCAACTGAAATTTTAGCAATGAACTGATGAGATTTTGAGATGGATCCGATTTTGAATACAGATTCTAGATTTTATTTTATATTGACAAATAGAGCGGGAAAGGGCATTTTGGATTTTTGTTCGCTAATTTTGACGCGAAAAAAATACCGAGATAGTGATGTAAAAATAACTTTTGTTGTAAAAATAACTTTTCCTATGAAATTCCACGTGAATCCGAACAGTGATAAATCCCTTCGACACTGACGGATGTTATATGGTTATTGGCTATTTGTCGTGTGCTCTCAGTTATAATGGCTTCTGCTAATTGTTTCGCCGTCCTTAATAATTGTTTTATTGCCATTAACCCCCATTTATGCCGTCAGTTACATAGAATCAAGAATTATTGTGATATAAAGGATAACAATGCATTGCATGTCTTCTCCAACCCCAATCTTTCTGCTCCTCTTCAATGGAATAATGACAATAACAGTTTAACTTCAAAACATCATTATGTCACATATATACACACATACACACGCATACACACACCCTATATATATACACACACAAACATACATGCACATGTGTGTTTATGTATGGATCTTTATGTCCTCAAAATCTTGAAACCCTCTTTTGTCAAGTAATTACGGTTTCGAATTGTGAATCAAAATAAAATAACTCGGGGTCTTAAATTTTTTTTCGCCACCTCGTTCCATATAGTTCTATTTGTATACATATAGTTTTATTAGTATACATTTTGAATATGCGCACGCATGAGAGGATATTCCACGGATCAATAGATAGACAGAAGGATACAGTAACCTAATCTTAATGATTTTTTTATTATCATAGGCCGCTATACTGGAAGTATCGTAACCATTCATAGACTTTTAAAGATTGATCTGAGGATTTAGTTACTTCTTATATTTATTATTATTATTATTATTATTATTATTATTATTATTATTATTATTATTATTATTATTATTATTATTATTATTAATCCTGATTCTCTTCAGTGGTGGAGACTATAATGTTCCAACAAGGTAATTTGTTAACTAACACGCGGTTCAGTAAATTTCGTAGCCATTTTATGATTTTATGGTTTCATTGTTAATCGCAACGTAGCAGTTTTCGATACTTTGGTAATAAGTAAATGTTTTCGTGGGTTATTTTTCTTAATTCAAGCCTCCCTCCAGTATTAAGCTCTTCCTCAACTTTTGCTAAGAAGTGTCAAAAATTTCTTCCATATGATTCAATCCATATAAATAAATGGGCTAAAGATAGTTATGAGTACATGTAGTTTTCACATTGCTTTTTTTTTCTTTTTAGATCATGGAACATTAGGAATACTCCCTCGATACCTTGAAATGCAGCAATCAAAAACTGCAGAAGAAAAATACATTAATTAGGGAAAGGAATAATCCAACGTTATCTCTACACACTTGGTGCCGTGCTCTACAATATCCAAGACCTCTTGGAATAGGGGTTGATTAAATGTTTACAAGACAGCAAATACCACACTATATTACGTAGAAGAGAAAGCTAATATCGTACGCCTCTCCCACTATGTCTATGTACCTTTACCCATCAAGGGGAAATATTGTTTCCTCATTTTTCTTTATAAATGACTTTTTTTTTCTTTATATAATATATACCTGTGGAGACATTGGTTAGCTAATAAAAAATCCCTTGAATTACGCACACACAAATCATATATATATATATATATCATATATATATATATATATATTATATTATATATAGATATATATATGATATATATATATATATATATATCACCTTTTCATATGTGAAAGTCTTTTTAATTAGTTTGAACGTGGCCGTTTTTATAGAATTTAGATCATACGTATTCAGTTCCCTCAGGCGAATTAGCAGAAATACTTAATATTTCTGATTTGTTAGATATCTATCTCTTAAAGCAAATGAATTAATTAGAGTTTATCATACCCTGGGACCCTTTCAATCATCTTTCATGAAACTCGTCACAATATAACAGGAAAACTGTTGGTGACCGGTAAATTCCACCACGGTATATTCCACCATGGTAAATTCCACCAGAGTAAACTACAGATTTTAATAATTTTCATACCGCGTGAAAGAGCTCTTGATCCTGTTTCTACTGATGTAAAGATTGTTGCTAAAATCATCATGTAAGAGCTAATACAATAGATTTTATTTCGTTAATTTTCACCGCCAAGACTATGACAAAATCGGTGTGTGAAATGGGAAGGCACATTTTATACACCAATCTTTCTTGGTCTCTGTACATTCTTTACTAAGGCTACGATTGTAATTAAAGCAGTTGAAACAAGGCGAGAGTTATGTAAATGCATATTTAAATATAATGGCTGTCGTTGTTGCTTTATGAGAATTGTCCAGTACTTATGGTAATTAGGGTTGTTGGGTATTTGTAATTACTGTTGGGTTCTTTTATTTATTTGAATTCTAGGCTCTCCCTTGGCATACTCTTTACCTTCTTATTTTTTTAAATATTTAGTTTAACTTTGAAGCCCTCAACCAAGGCTGCAACAATTATCATATCAGAGAATGGCAACTGTAAGCTTTGCGATGAAGAAAATCATATAATCGAAAAACAGTGAACCAGAAATATTTTCATCGGGCTCCCATAATCACTCAGAAAGCAGTACACCCGTCAATGCCCGAAAGGCAGTTCGTTCAATGAAATATGCAGTAATGAAAACGGGCACAGTATCTTTACGGGAAGTAATGCCTACACGTAACATGGCTCAGTGGTGGCATCGTGCTTCAGGAATACCAGCACTTCCAACTTGTAGGTCAGGGTTTCATACTTTGAAAATGGGTCCTTGTTTCTGACCTTTGACAGTGACATTGATGACACGGACAGATTTTATTTTTTTCTCAGAAAAATGCTTGGATGATCTACAAAGCTCAAAAAAAAAAAAAAAAAAAAACTGGGACTGTGACGGGACTTCCAAGGTATCTTACTGGTTTGTGGTGTCGGTAAGTGACACTACATATCATTAGAGGGTCATGTGTGCCCCGAATATTCGCCTTAATATACGTGCTGACAAAAGCGAAGCCTCCTTTCATCTTCTTCTGTCTCCTGTACGCGATTCAAGGGTAAATTATCGACCTGTGACCTGTCTCATGGACTTTGAAAAACTCTCCATAATTGACCTGTTTGTGCATTTCCACATTCAGAAATACTTGGGTGTGTTTTTCATCTCTGACAGTCTTGCTGGCGGATGATAAGTGCACTAGATGAGAGCATGAGATGCAACACCGATGAAAGTGTTCGGCTTAAAATTAAGTGTTTTTGCCCATTAGCATTTTTACTAATTGAAGACGCTGTCAGTGCATTTGAAGATTTGTCTGATGAGGAAGACATCCCTTCCGAATTCATCACTTATTTTGAGACTACATGCATTGGGATGGTGAGGGGACGCGGTCTTCGTCGAGGGGGAGAAACCCCACTTCTCCTATTCAACTCTGGAATGTATGCGACGACATTTTAAATGACTTAATAGGCTCAAATAATTCGGTAGAAGGGTTCCACAATACTTTGCTCTCACCGGTAACATCCACACGTCCAGATTTGTGGAAACTGCGCTGCACTTTGGAAGAAGCATTATGCCAGCCAAAAATAGTGTGCATTAAACATGGAGACTTAACATAAAATAAAAAACCTATCAAATGATTGATGCACAACTATAGAAGTTAGTGCAAGATTATCAAAATGAAAACCCTCTGCAGCTCAAGTATTGCACGCAATTTGTATAAGGAGAATTTTGTTTAAATAAATTGAGCTTTCTTTTCATAACTGGTTTTTTAGTCTACTCGCTGTTATTTCTTATGCTAATATCAGAATAAAATGTGAGCGTAAATTTCTTCTGTGGGGATATTTCCTTGGTGGAATTTTCCGTGATGGAATTTAATTAATGGGTAATGCACGTTTCTGGAAGTTAGTGAAACCATACATAATGTAATACCAATTCAGTCTAGCTTTTCAAAGTACCTGGTAAGTCTTTTTTTATAATTTCTTTATCATATTTATATCTGGAGAGCTAAATAAGAGATTTCTAACGCAATGGCTCATCATCATCAACATCATCCAGGTGCCATATCCCCAAGGATGTCGGCAATCGTGGCTCGCCATTCCTCTCTATTTCCGACTCTGCAGCAAATGAGCTGCTGACATTCTTCCTTCAGTCATTCTCACCAATCCATCCATATATTTTTGTCTAGGTCTTCCTCTCGGTCTTTTTCCATTGATTTTACCAGTGAGAGAGAGATGCTCTAGTTCTTGTCTTCTCAATATGTGACCCACAAACCGCATTTGTCTACCTCTCACTGAGGCCGAAAGCTCTCTTTCAACGCCTACTCTCTCTAATACTTCCTCGTTAGTTTTCCTTTCTGTCCATGATATTTTTAACATCTTTCTCCAAAACCACATTTCTGCAACCTGTAACCTCTCCTCGTCTGCCTTCCTCAAAGTCCAAGTTTCACAGCCCAAACAAAACATTTCACAAACCTCTTTCTTCTTATAATAATTAGATGTTGATTCTGCCTTCTCAGAACGAGGGCACTTAGCTTTTCGATCTTTGCTTCCAAAGGCTATATAATATTTCATGCAACGATTTTCAAATTGACTGGAAAGTTAATGGATGTTAACAGGACATCGATGCCAAGCGCTCACTGAGGTAAGTGACGCATCCTGTAGATAACTTGAACCTACCAGAAATGCTTCTCACTTTCTTAATTTTTCATATTTATCTATTCTAAAAGGTTGATGGATTATTACCTGTTTGAGGAATCTATTTTACAAACCATTTCCTTCTGGTTTTGGGGGGTTTGTGGGTTTGTCTAGTTGTTTACTAAGTCTCCTTTGCACACACACACACACACACACACACACACACACACACACACACACACACACACACACATATATATATATATATATCATATATATATATATATATATATATATATATATATATATCTGGCTCTATTGTTTTGTGAATGTCCTTGGCAGCCGATGCTCAGGCATCATTCCGACTTAACGTACAATTATTACATCTTATCAATGTCATGACTAACAGGAAAACGTAAAAGAGGAGGAAATGATTAAATAGAGGAACATGATCAAATAAATTCTGTCATTAGTTCACTTTCAAATACTCAAATAAATCAAATTTCACTGATGCCGAGTTATGAATCTCACCATGTGATAACAATGTCCATATTTTAGACAATAACTGAAAATTTGTCATTTACAAACGTGGCATGAATGAATGCGCTGTTATGTGTGACAATGCATATGGAGCAAGCAATAGGATCCCACTGTATTGTAGTACTGCCATACTCGTTTTCCAATTCCATTGTTCCCGACAACAGCCCAACGCATGAATATTACATGGCTGGATGTCCAGGTTTACTATTTTGGTTTACCGAACTTTGTGAAATATTGTTACCTAGAAGTCTATATTTACTTTTCAAAAAGAAATATCACATGCGAACTGTTAAATTCATATTTACACATTCCTCTCTATTTCATAACAAAACCTATATTAAACAACAGGTATCCTTATCGTAATGTGTATAAAAATTCCTTACGGAAAGCTCCAGAAAACGGTTATCTTTCGTTCCGCTAAGAAATCAAGCCATATTTTCTGGGCCAAACATTACCAATACTAGTATTATTAATTTCTACCTTGAACAGTGAAGGAAAATTGCTTGATATGCGTAACTGGAGTTTTCCTGCAAAGAAAAGGGAGAGGTTGGTGATAAGTATTCCTCCTCCTCCTCCTCTTCCTCCTCCTCCTCCTCTTGCGAGTGTTGGGAGATAGTAACAAATATGGAATCTGCATAAATTACCAACGATGCACCAGGGAGAACAATATGAAAAGGCAAATAAAATCAACAGTTTTAGAGTACCTAGCTTTCCATCTGCCTGTCCTACTCACTGTCCTCTTACTTAAACGAAAAATCTGCACCGGAACATTTAATGTTATATATATTCAACCTTATTCAACTTCTCGGCTTCTTGACAAAGACGTATCACATCCATACTATATTTCTAAGTGAACTCCTGAAATCTGATTCCAAGATAATACCTGTAACATCATTCCCTATTCAAATTATACTTTTCTGCAACTAGAGCCAAAACAGACCAATCAGTATTATTAAGTAGCATTATACATTAGTGATGTGGCCATCAGACATCGGAAAATTCAAATTGGTACTACGATATTAGAGAACATTAAAAAAAAGTAAGAAATACTTAACAGACAATTTATTTTTCCTTTTCCAGTTACTATAGTCAGCAATCTTGTTCAAACACAGTTCAGTATAGTACTGCAACTGGTAGCTCACTGATCAGGGCAACGTTCTTGATGCTGCCAGTGAGAAACGAGTTTTGGGACAGATGTTAGTATAGAGAGCACATCTCATCCAGAGGTTCATTTTTCACTCAGGATATCTTCAATATACGCATGTTGTTCTTTATATAAAGAAAAGAATGACGGAAATACATCAGTGAATGAAATATCTGAAAGGTAATGAAATAGGGGTACTGAAAATCGATGTAATGGGGCAGCGAGAGGAGAGAAAAGTGATTTAGAGAAGAAAATATGCTGAAATAGTTTCACTTTCCCACACTTTCAAAAACTTGCTGATAACGAAAAGGTTTGGGAAACAGAAGAGGAAGCAGAAAGGAACTCAAGATTAGTAAAATTATAGCCATGGGAGCTCAAAGAAACTTAAGCAAGGATATATCAAGATAAAGAAACTCCAGGTTTTGAGGAAAATGGCAAGAGATGTAATTTCAGAAGTACATGAAAAGTGAATGAATTCTCACTCATGTTATTTGTCAGCTGGGTAATTGTTATTCTTGCAAGGACCATTAACCTCACCTCTATGTGGGAGGGAAAAAGTACAACAAAATTCAGATTTCTAGAAAGGAGTAATTTATGGCCTGCCACAAGGACACGAAATATGAAGCGAGGGGCTAGTATTGGTAGACATAATGGGTAGAATTTATCAGGCATGATAAGTAAAAAGAGTTTTTATTTTTTTTTCATGATGAAGGTATCTTGATCAGAATTGCGTGATAAGAAAAACAAAGTTAATTTGACGCTATTTTAATAGCCGACTGATACATGTCATAATGAAATACCCAGGTAATCACAATAGTTAATAGTTACAAAGTTTACTAGCATCAAAACGACCGCTAAATTTATATTTTATTTTGTCAAATTATGATGGCTTAATAGAATAGATTAAAGAAGTTGATGGCGATTCGTTTCTTGCTTATCAAATGATACATATCACCTATACTTGATTTTAATCTTATACTGTAAATTCGGAAGCTTATACAAGAAAAAACCTCGAACATATTAACATTATAATATGAATCGCTGAGATTATCATAATTCTTTCCATTATATTCTGCGAACTGCATCAGGAAATTTCGAGAGAGAGAGAGAGAGAGAGAGAGAGAGAGAGAGAGAGAGAGAGAGAGAGAGAGAGAGAGAGAGTATTTCTGCTGGTTAACAATTGATATCTGTAAAATTTGTATGATGTTTTGCTTGCTTGAACTATAAATGTCAGCTGAGCTTGGCAGACTGTCTGCTCTGACGTTCATTGCCCCAAACACGTCCTGCCGTATCTCCTGTTTTTTTTTTTTTTTTCTCCAAGCTGGGAGTATATGACATCATAACCTTATCACGGTGTCAAAATAATATACGTTTTCCGATGCTGGCGGCTCATCGGAGATAAACAACGGGATCTTTATATCTTTCTTGGTCCCGTTATTGCTTCTCTCTCTCCCCTTATTGGAATTTACCTCTGGAGCGATGTGATTTACCACCACGCCCAGGTGCTTATCTCACTTGCCTCTCACCTGGTCCTCTTATCGCGTTTTCTCGGCTGTCCGTTCGTGTCTTTTATTCCAAGGAATGATTCCTATTTGTTTTTGTTCTTTTTCCCAGCTGCCATATTTTGTTTCTTTATTGTGAGTATTTTTCAGCCACTACCTCATTTTGTTCTTTTGTTTGTTTTTGTCTCGAACGATGCTGGGATCTTCTAAAACTGAGAGAAAGTTTTAAGGCATGATTTATAGTGACCAGTTTTTATAAAAAAAAAAGGACCTTAGTCCTTATTGACTTTTTTATTCGTGGTTGTGTGTGTTTTTTTTTTATTTAAGTCTTACCTCAGATTAGTTAATTGAATTACGGTTACCTTAAACAGGTGAAGTTGGCCTTATAAAAAATTATAAATGGAATATTGAGTTTAACACCTACTTACCTACCGAGTACCAAGGCGATATTAAGCCTTATGATGATTGCATGATTTCGGTTAAGGGTTCGGTTATCCTCATTTAATCAAAACTTCTTGCAAGTAGCATAAAAAAGCATATTCTTTGACTCTTCTATTTTTAATATTCATTTATATAGAATTATCTATCATGTAATAAAAACAATTCTCTATTTCCTAACTGAAATATTTCATATACAAGGCGGAAAAGAATGATATAAATTGGAAAAATCAAAGAGAAAAAGAATTAAATGTAAAGGGGAAAATGTTTGAGTGTTGGGGGAGACATTGAGCTATTAAGGGAAAATGTTTATGTCCTCTCTCTCTCTGGGCGGCCCCATGTTAAAGCTGAGGTTTCCTTCCCACTTCTTCTACATTAAACTTATTAAATTAAATGCAGAGAGCGATTTTATTCTCTCTTTGGTCTTGGACAAGTCGACGTTGAATGTGACTCCATTTGTGTCTTTAATTTACTCATAAATATTCTATACATTTCCTTGAATCTTTTTAACGCTTGTTTCCAGATATCTTAAACGCAAAAATGAAAGAAGCAAAAAATGAAAAGAAAATAATTATAAAACCCAGTTCATTTCGCCAACTTGAAGCCAAGAGAATGGCAAGATTTTCAGGGAAATTCTTTGGAAACGAGGATTACTGGGTTCCGTGGAAAGTCCGTAGCTGGCACCTCCTGGATTTGACACTAAGCAATCGTATTTCTACGCCACTGAGTGCCTGGTAAAGCTTGTTACTTCGTGAGGCGCTGGAGAAGAAAGGGGAATTATTAGAGAATTCTCACTGTAGAACGGGATTTTGTGCACACATTTTCATGAACGATACATATAAATACGCACAAACACATAGATACACATACAAACGAATTCACAAACATTATATATGATATATATATATATATATATATATATATATATATATATATATATATATAGTTATATATCACTCTTACACGTGATTTTATACATCAAACACCACAGGGAAGAGATGAAATAGGGTTGTATGTCCTGACCGTTGGCTTTATTGCTCAGTAACCCGTCTTCAGAGGACTGATTCAAAGTGGTAGAAATACAAAACATATAAGATAGCAGGATAGTAAATACGAACATATAGATTGGTGGGAAAACTATCGTTCGTACCTGACACATGCTTGGTATATACATATAAATATATAACACGCTTTAAAAGTGGGATCTTTCACTTGGTGTGGTGTTAGCTTTCAATTCTCTTAGTTGCAGTCTGCCACAGTCAAGTAACTACCATCCGATTCATTGCATAGGTCAACATATTCACAAGATATCTGACGGTGAATCCTGAAACGTTCTGGATTGCTCTGGAATATAAAATTTGTGATCGTGCGCGTGTATGACCTTAATTTTTTAAAGTTGTATGTTAGTTATTATTTTTGCTTTATGTCCACCTAATAACAACACATTATAAAAAAAAAAACTATCAATATTCTCGAGTCCCCCGTCTCATCGGATAATCACGGTTAAAACATCTAAAGACAATGCCTAAATGACAAAACAACTATTATTTCCAATCTTGTGTGACTTTTGTAAAAAGCAAATGGTCTGAATTATGACAAAGCAAATGATCCAAAGGGCAAAATGGCTACATCAGGGCGCAGTTTAAAGCAGTTCTCTCATTTTGGGAAGTGTTCCGTATCTTGGATTTGCTTTGGGTGATGACTGACGCAACGATATCCTGCCTATCTTTGAGAAACTGCTGTTTTATATTTTTGATTGCAATGAGAACAAGATGAAGGTCATTATATCGTTAACAACTAAACATAAACCATTTAATATTTTTCTTTGTTTCAATCTCATGCCCAATGTAAAAGAAATGTTAATGATTTTATCCATAGCCTTTTCTGAAACGACGAATTTCATTCTTCCCTGAAAGTGATGAGACAAAAGTAAACATCAATCTGTAGCACACCCCCAAAAAATATGTTATGGCGTTTTGTATAATAAAAAAAAAACTGTTAACCTATAATTCAATGGTAATTGAAAGCGCTTTCAAAAGAACCGAGCGATTTTTCTGGCTGTGGGTTTGATTTTGCAATGAATATTACATCCGAAATCTCCCAAAGTGAAGGGAAAATTTAGTATGCAAATTAATTTATATTTTTTTAAAGACCAAAAGTGCATCACAATAGAAATTGGCCACCGAGGATGAGTGGTTTTGATTGCTATGAAATGAATCTATTTTTTTGCACATACACACACGCACACACACACGCACACACACACACACACACACACACACACACATATATATATATATATATATATATATATATATATATATATATATATATATGTGTGTGTGTGTGTGTGTGTGTTGTATGAATAGATGTGCGTATGCATGAGCATCATACTTGCCGAGAATAAGATCTACAACACCCAGAATCTTGTTTACACCCATTGTGCACCTCACTGCTGTGCTGTCCACAGAAACTCGTGGTGTGTGGATTATACATGTCATAATCTCACTAAACCTCCTAGAAATCTGTTTATGGATCTTTTTCTTTATCCTGCTTCTCCTATTATCTACACCTAACCTAGGTACCTTGCATTCTTGGTAAAATTTTGCAAGTCCCCAATATTTCTCATGTGATTTTGATTAATTTGTCATTCATTCTCGCAGAAAATGCTACTTAGCCTTCTAAACCAGCCTTCATGCCAAAAAAAAGAAAAAAAAAAGCGGAGGTTTCTTGAAGAATACACATATGAGTTAATTACAAGGGAAGCATCTTCGTATATCCTTCAATAGCCTAACCTGACATAACTTAAGACGCCGTGTCCATACTGAGGGTTGGTTGGGTGTCTTTCCCAGTTATGAAAATTTGTTGGAACTATCTTTTTACCACGTGTGAATTTTTTTAGGTTTTTTGTTTATTTATTATTATTAATATATATATATATATATATATATATATATATATATATATATATATATATAATTTTTGCAGTTTGGTACTACAATTTCTTGTCAAGATGATAGTATATCACAAATCCCGCTACGCTATCTTAAGTGAAACTAGTATACCCGCTATATAAGTAATTATTATCATTCAGAAGATAAATCCTATTCATATGGAACAAACCCGCAGAGGCCATTGACTTGAAATTCAAGCTTCCAAAGAATATGGCGTTTATTACGAAGTAAGAGGAGGGAAAGGGAGATCACCGAAATAAGAGATCTCATTTATTAAAAAGAAAAAAAAAAGAATCATTAAATGAATAAATAAAATAAAACATATTAATGACCAGTGAATGCAGTCAAACTATTTAAGCTGACTGCGATAAATTCTATTCATTTTATGCTATGATGTGAAACCTGTGTTGTGGCAGTTTAAAGATACGAAGAACCGAAACGACGCCTGATTCAAGGTTGCGTTTCTCCTAAATTGCAATAGTTAAACTCTCACGCATACTAATATTTCGATTCTCTGTTCATTTTCAATTCTCAGCAGCCCGTATAATCACCTACGATGAAATTCGAAATACGAGTCACTGGAAGGTGATCAAGGAACTCTCCTAAAAAGAGCAGTTTCCCTTCAGAGTTGATAAATGCTGAAGTGTCAGCCCATTTCGTCTAGTTTATGTCGCCCATAACAGTGGGGTAATTATTTCTCTCCCTCGGTTTCTATCTCTTTGTGTTTTCTGCTGGAAAGGGTTGTGGTGGTCACTGGCTCTGCTTTTGTCAGTCCTTTTCTCCCGGTTAATAGCCTCACAAACCTCTAGCACCGCTGCTACTTTTATTTTATTTTTATTGCGAGTTATTGCTACTTTCACGGGGCGTTTCTTATTTAATGGCTATACGGCTCCCGACAGTGGGAGAAATATTTTCTTCCAGTGGACGTTCATTTTTCTTTTCATATATCTCTACCTATCTCTTCTGTTTAATACTGTTATAATTTCATATCTGCCTCATTTTCATTCAAGTGGCAATAGAATTAATTCATCAAATTTAGTCATTATTTTTTAGGTAAACTTCTAGTCTGTCGTTAATTTTTAAAACATTGCATTTTATCACAGATGCTTCTGCTACCAATAAAACGCCTCATTGAAGGGACATAGCTATATTATGGACCTCTAATTGAGTATTTCTCTCTATTTTTCACTAATTAATTTTTCTAATTAAGAGCACACAGTACTTTAAGATGGCATATAATATTCTTAAAAGAACCTTTCTCTTATTAAGAGGTTCACAAGCTTTTTTTATATTCGACTCTCTCTCTCTCTCTCTCTCTCTCTCTCTCTCTCTCTCTCTCTCTCTCAATTTTTTCACTCCCATCATCTTTTCCGGATAGCACCCTGAGCATCATATATCACCATCAGTAACTCTCATCTTGGCCACGCCCCTCGATCTGGTGTACCCCCTACCCCCGTCCCCACTTCATTCTCTCCTCCTTCCTAATCCTCTGTAAATCTTTAAATCATTTATGGATAGCTTGTCCTCTCTCTCTCTCTCTCTCTCTAGCAAACTTTTTATTTTATAATCTTGTCCATTGCCGGGCTATAAATATTTAGAATATGAGGTTACATAGGAGCACTTACGAGTTCAAAAGGAAAGTGGTTATTGATTGTCGTCCAGGACTATGTATAATTATTCAAGACGTATTTGATGTAATATCCATGAAAACAATGAATACCCTATTTCTATCTCTTAAAAAAAAGAAAAAAAACGAAACTATTAAATTCATATCTGCCCAAATTTTCTTTCCTTTATCAAAGTTATATATCCTGGGTATACCCATAAATATCAAGCAAAAAAGCAAAACATATTCACGGTGGACATACATGAATCAAACATTGATAAAAACATACACATGGCACGTGCTCATACTCCGAGTAATAGTTGATTTTAAAAGTGACATGATGAATGAAAACAAAAGCTCTTAATAGATAAAAATACATGCGAAGAGTTAAAAATCCCATGGTCACAGTGATTCATAATTTCAACAAAAAGAAGTAAACAAAAGGATTGTCTCTCCCCCTAAGGTTTCCCTAATCTTCTTGGTGCTCTCCAGGTATGGGATTTCTATTCTATTTTTGTATGTTTATTTTGGCCTCTCATCAGGGGGACGAAAGAAAATATGATTCCCTTTATAAACCTCTTCCAGTGACGTGGTCAGGGCATTTGAGGACAGTTGCTCAGAAAATTATTTGAAATTTCATATCCTTATGTTTATAGGAACATGCTATATGGGTGTGTCAAAATAAGTTACTTGTTCGTCCAGTCTCTACATAGATGCCATGATAGCTAAGAGCATGAGAATAGGATTTTGAAAAATTGTTCGTGAGTGTCTAATACACTGTGAACTGGTAGTTTACGGTATCTTTAATTAATTATTAGCGCATGGAGACAAGGTGATCTGGTGTCCTCTTCCCAGACTAATTTAAATTCAGTGACCTAGCAAACTTATTAGTTTTGTTGAAAAACAAGAAAATCCTCCTCAAATCGGATTCTAAAAACCCCAAGTGTCATTCCCACTCCCCTTCGACACCATATCTGTATGATTAATGGAACCGTTATTGCGGTTTCTAATATGAGGATTTTTACTGGAAAAAAAAAGCCAAAACGGAACACATACGATGTAAATTCCTTCGACGAAGAAGGCAATGCGATTAATATGTTCAGTAGCAGATAACGAACTTTAGAATATGAGGGTTTATTTTCATGATTATATTTAGTGCAAAAGTCTCCAGAACAATTAATATGAGAACATATTTACTATAAATAAATAAATGATATATATATATATATATATATATATATATATATATATATATATATATTATATACGTATATATATATATATATATATATATATATATATATATATATATAATATATATATATATATATATATATAAATTGAGAGAGAGAGAGAGAGAAGAGAGAGAAGGCGAGAGAGAGAGAGAGAGAGAGAGAGAGAGTAAAAGTTACCTCCAGTTCCATAAAAAAAATATGAAACAGAAAAGAGTGCACTAAACTGCTCAAAATTTCCATTTTATCCCAATCAAGTATTCTATTATCTACGGAAGCGTCAAAGGTCTCGCGATAATGGGCTTTGGCCAACAAACTCATTACTGAAGGTCTCTGGCGGCCAGCTGAAATTAGAAACAATTTAACAGGAATGAGGAGCATTATAAAGTCTAAGGTAAAGGAAAGCATTAAAATTTTTTGCAAATCTTTTTTTTTTTTTAGAATTCATTACTCCTCGTTTTAACTTATATCTTGCTAAAAAACATGTTTTTCTTATACTGTATGTGACTTCATCATCAAAAATATTCATACTTTCTAACATTTTACTATTTCTTGGGTGCCAATTTAACGCTTAGGAAATCCATTATACAATATTAGTAATAAAGCATATTGTCCTTAAAATTTTTAGTCGTTGAAGCTCAAATTTCTATAAATGACATAATATGCTCAGCTGAGTCGAACCTTCGCTCAATTATTCAGTTCCAAAGTTGGGAAGAGAAAACTGAAACGACTTATGTAAACAGAATGGATGAATATGTTAATTGTGAGGAGCCGGATAGTGTTTACGTCTAATAATGGCCAACGTTTAACAAAATAAAATTATTTTCACTTCTCTTTTATTCGTAGTCCCTAAAGTAATTTACCGCATATGGGAACGCTGTGATGTGATTTTCCTGTTTTTGGCAAATGTCATGTTGGTTCCCCTACTGTCATCATTATGCGGCAGCGTCCCTCCCTTCAATCTTGACATTAGCAGATGTATGTATAAGTATATATATAATATATACATATTATATATATAAATAGATATATATATATATATATTCTATATGTATAATATATATATCTATATATATATATTATTATAATTTATACTATTATATAATATATATATGTATATATATAATATATATATAATATATATATATATCTATATAGATATATTATATAATATATAAGTCATACACATTTCGTGATATCATATACATAATATCAAGTCTACAATGTCCTTTAATATCTAATTCGCTCTACCTCGGAATTAATATATTTTCATATATGCTTAACCGAAGGGGAATTTTTTCTCGATAATAGATTTGCCTGGACCAGGGCGCGAACCTATGGATCCTTTCAAACCCAGGAACGTCCATTGAAGCTTTACCTAACTACACCATCCCGCGAGAGGCTAAAAGTTCATGTCGCCCTCTCACCCTCATATACCTTTCGCGGCGCAGGTAATTAGTGGTTTGGAGACAACATCAACCCACCTCGACTCCGGTAGTGTTTGTAGTGCTTATGACAGCATGAGCCAATCTATAAGTCATATCACATTTCCGTGATTCATATACATATATCAAGCTACAATGTCCTTTAATATCTAATTCGCTCTACCTCGGAATTAATATATTTTCATATATGCTTAACGAAGGGGAATTTTTTCTCGATAATAGATTTGCCTGGACCAGGGCGCGAACCTATGGATCCTTTCAAACCCAGGAACGTCATTGAAGCTTTACCTACTACACCACCGCGAGAGGCTAAAAGTTCATGTCGCCTCTCACCCTCATATATATATATATATATATATATTATAATATATAGATATAATTAACTATATATATGTATATATATATATATATATATATATATATATATATATATATATATATATATATATATATACATTCATCGAAGTGAATATAAGGTTACACTTAATTTGATGAACATATCCACATCTGTTGTTAATTCATTTTTCTCTCCCTCTTCTTTTTCTCTCTCTGTCTCTCTCTCAGTCTCTCTCTCCTATATATAGTTTATATATATGTATATATATATATATAATATATATATATATATAGTATATATATATATATATATATATGATATATATATATATGTGTGTGTGTGTGTGTGTGTGTATATATACATCATATATCTATATATATATATATATATATATATATATATATATACTATATATATATATATATATAAAGATAAAGATAAATATTTAGATAGATTGATGGATTATAACGGTGCTATGATCAAGGCTATCGTGAATGCGAGGAAAGATTATGTTGTGGAAAAATATTCTGAGATAAAAAATAGAATCCTTGCAAATCTCTCTCTCTCTCTCTCTTGTGAATCGACCCCAGCGTCCACCCATTTCTTGTTAGCAAGTCCTTGCCGACGAGGACCTTCACGTTCTGCTGTCTTTGCCACTTCTCTTCTTGTCAGACAAAAACTTTATAAAGTTTGAAACTTTGAGAAGTTCCTGCTTGAGACTTGTTTACCTCCTTATACCCGAGTAAGACTTTTCTGTCGTTGGTTGTCATGCACTTCTGAAATAATAATAATAACTAACTAATAATAATCAATAATATAATAATAATAATAACTAATAATATAATAATAAAATAATAATAATATAATAAAAAATCTGTTAAAAAGAATGGCAGAATTAAACAAGTTGATTTTATATATTGTTTTTTCTCTTTTCCTCACAATTCGCTTCTCAGTCTCAGCGATGTTTCTGAGTAAGTGGCCAGTATTCATGTTGGGAATTTTCAAAAATTACAAATGCTGAAGGTAATCATTTATTAGAACAGTATATCAGGCAGAGGTCAAGCATGGGTCGTCGTCAGTGCCGGTATTATTCCGTAGGTGTAGTTCAGTTCCGGGCCGGGATCGTCTTTGGTTTAGGGCTGATATTGGTGCTGGTATAGTTGGTATAACTGGTATCATATTCAACCACGCCAGGACTGCTCATAACAAACGGATAAAGAAAAATGATATTATCCCTAATATCGAAATGATAGACCAAACAACGGATCTCCGACGCCTGCGCCTACTAGAAGCCCTTCATATAGATAAGGAGAAACCAAATTTGAACATCAGTCAAGAAACGTTTCTCCTTCCCACCGCCACCCGGAGAGCAGCGAACGACCCCTATACAATTCGAGATAATCAGGAGCCCCCACAGGGTGATAGGACTCCTGCTACAGACGGAATTCCTGACCTTCACCCCCCGCCACACTACTATGGCGCTCGCACGACAGAATCCCTGAGACCTTCGAGGCGAGATCCACGACTTCGCCCAAGACCGGCCCGACCAATGAGAATCCAACTCAAGGTCCGAACCACTATAAATACCGCCCCGCAGACTTTCTTGCTACAATCCTTTCAACTGACTCGTCCGAAGATGACCTGCGAGGAGGTCGAAACGTTACTTGATGCCAGCTATACCAACACCAATACCAGCCCTAAACCTAAGACGACCCCTGCCCGGAACTGAACTACGACTACGGAATAATATCGGCGCTGACGACGACCCCTGTTTGACCTGGACCTGATATCCTGTTCTAATAAAAGATTACCTTCAGCATTTTGGAATTTTTGAAAATTCCCAATATGAATATTGGTCAGTTACTCAGAAACATCACTGAGCCTGAAAAGCGAATTGTAAGGAAAATAGAAAAAACAATATATAAAATCAACTCGCTTAATTCTGCCATTCATTTTTGCAGCATTTTCCTAAAAGAGGGTCTTCTACTGAAATAATAATAATAATAATGTTTCGGAAGGAGACCCTTTCGTAGGCATGTTTTGTTAAAAATGACTGCTGCTTCAGCACTATCAATTTTGTAAAGAGTCTTCTCTATCTTTCTGGTGACGGCTTTCTCGTTGTTGCTTAGACTGGCGAGCAACGCCCCAAAGGGCATGGTAAAATTCGGTTGAGTCATTTGATTTATTATTGCTTATACAATTCTCTCTCTCTCTCTCCAACGCGACGTTTCCTCCTGATCCACAGGACATTATCAAGCGATAACTGCTGAGGGACTGAATTCCAGTGGTTGTTGTTGTTTGAGATTAAGCTGGCCTTGTGCCAGCACGGGCTCTTTCTCGTAGAGCAGCCCGTATATTCCAGTGGCGAGTCCTTCTCCTTGGGTTGTTGATTAAGCTGGCTTTATGCCAGCACGGGCTCTTGCTCATGGAGCAGCCCGTAGTCTCCTTGGGCGAGTCCTTCTCCTTATATCGTGATGTTGCGGGCTCTTGAGTAAGGTCAGAGCACTTCTCCGGCAGGTCGGGTTTTCATTGGTTCCTGGGAAGGTGACTCATACGGCGGGCGTTTATGAGTTTTGCAGACCTTCTCAGGCGGGCGGAGGGGTGTTATCACCGGGAGCCTCTTGATTGGCTTCTACCTGAGTGACGTCAGCCCTGGTATTATTCTCATGTCCGGTGTTTGGTTTCATGTCGTCAGGAATATTAAGATCATCGGGAGAGCACCTGACCCACGACGTCTGCGTCTCCTAGAAGCACTGCTTATCCTCGAACAAAAGCCTCCCCTTAATACCACCCAAGAAGCGTTCCTGATACCGACGTGTGTGAGGAGGACCACACACACCCCCCACCCCCCCCCCCCCCCCCCCCCGCCCAAGAAAAGTACCAGCGCGCATGAGACAAACACCGGGCGTGAGAATAATACCAGGGGTGTGACGTCACTCAGGTAGAAGCCAATCAAGAGGCCCGGTGATACCCCGCCTGAGAAGGTCTGCAAGACTTGTAAACGCCCGCCGTATGAGTCGCCTTCCCAGGAACCAATGAATACCCGACCTGCCGGAGAGGTGCTCTGACCGTACTCAAGAGCCCGCAACATCTCGATATAAGAAGAAGGACTCGCCACTGAAAAAAACTACGGGCTGCTCTTGAGCAAGAGCCCGTGCTGGCATAAAGCCAGCTTAATCTTAAACAACAACACTGAAAAAAACTACGGGCTGCTCTTGAGCAAGAGCCCGTGCTGGCATAAAGCCAGCTTAATCTTCAACAACAACAACACTGGAAATTTACGGGCTGCTCTGTGAGCAAGAGCCCGTGCTGACACAAGGTCAGCTTAATCAAAAACAACAACACTGGAATTCAGTCCCTCAGCAGTTATCGCTTGATAATGTCCTGTGGATCAGGAGGAGACGTCGCATTGGAGAAAGAGAGAGAGAGAGAATTGTATAAGCAATAATAAATCAAATGACTCAACCGAATTTCACCATGCTCTTTGGTGCGTTGCTCGCCAGTCTAAGCAGCAACGAGAAAGCCATCATCAGAAAGATTGAGAAGACTCTTTACAAGATTAATAGTGCTGAAGCAGCAGTCATTTTTAACAAAACAATAATAATAATAATAATAATAATAATAATAGGGGAGGAGACCCTCTTCGTGGACAGTAGCATTGAAAATTATATCTGTTGCCACGGCATTAAATTCATACAGTTTTCTCTATTCTTCTCATATACCAGCTACGTGCTCATGAAAAAGAATAAGTAGAATAGACTCCGTATAAATTAAATGCCGTTCAAACAGCTATAATAATAATAATCAATAATAATAATAATAATAATAATAATAATAATAATAATAATAATAATAATAATAATGTCTAACTTTAGTTTTATATTTTGGCATAAATAAACGATCCAATCTGATATCGTTTGTTATACAAAATTGCTATATACACACGTATTTATTAGTACTAATGGATGGTGTCGTATTGTTAATCATTTTCCCTCTTTTATCTCAGAATATCGTTAAATCGCTTGCTGTGCATTAATCTAACCAGTCTATTGGAGACTCCTGAATATTTAATTTAAGCAGTGGAAAGTATAATGACGAATTTAAATATAATTTCATATCAAAATCTCATACATATTTGCGGCAAATTCAGCCACTCCAAAAATATAAATGTAAGCAGCTGTACATGGTTGAAATCAGCGGCACAAAAAATGTCTGTAAGTCTATAGAATATTTTCGTTTTAAAATGTAGACATGACACATTCACAGACTATCAGGGAAGGTGCTACCTTTGTTGGAAATGTTGTGAGTAAATTGAACTCCCGATATCTGTCCCAGCTAAGAAGCTGGAATCGTGTTATGAAAGTTTGGAAAGTCCACCTTCAAACCTACCAAATAAATTTTAGCATATGTTCGAAGTATATTTACATATAATATATATATATATATATATATATATATATATTATATATATATATATGTATATATATATATTTACATATAATATATATATATATATATATATATATACTTTCATTTATTTGCATATTAAAATAATGGTTCACTTGCTTGCTATGAGGACTAGGCGAGGCCTGAGGGCAATTCAGGGCATTCGCAGGAGACCTGGGTTCAAGCACAGGGAGCGGCATTTGTCTGAAAAGGTGCAAAACAGCCAGCACAAGGTTGTGGGAGAATAGACCTTAAGCTAAGACTACCTAAAGGCCCAACCAGCAGCCCATGCAACCCCTGTGGCTATATATTTAAAAATATATAGCCATTTTCATGTAAAATATGGTCGAATAACCATTGGTTTACTGGGTACCTCTGTTATCCATAAACAACGATTGCAACATATAACAAAAACATTAATAAATGCAAACACGATGCTGTGATAATGAGCGTTGCGAATTAGGTGTCAAAATTTTGTATCACGATATCGTTATTAATTAATCCAGGTAATCATGAACAGAAAATTTGATTTCCACCAGGATTGATTACGAAAGACCTCGGAAATTCCCTTTATCTTGTTATCATTCTCTGTCTGTCTGTTTTTTTTTTTTTTGCCGTTTCTTGTCTATTACCTAATATCCCTCCATGATTCCTAAATGATATTTATTTACAGTATTGCCCATTATATTCGCGTATCTTTTTTTATATTTTGGTATTCCTAATTGATTAAATTTATATGGCTCAATTAACTTTTAAGCCTTTTTTGTATCTTATTTATTCTTTATGGATGGCATTGATAATCATTTTCTAACCTAGTGGCTAAGCTGGCCATCTGGCCGCCAAACCGAATTAAAAATGCTGTGCTAGTTACAGAGAAATTTATGAATATCCCTTTGAGATTACGTATAATATTATCTTAATGGCGCATCACCCTTACGAAGCAAATGATACTTGAAAATGAACAGTCATCTTGACGTTACTTTGTTGTTTACCTTCTAATGTCTAGAGTCCAGGAATAATTTGGTTTGTTTAGATTACATCCAGGCAAAGTAATGGTTAATTTCACAGAATATCCTATTATTTTATGAGTTATCTGAGGATAACTCATAAAATATAGGATATTCTGTGGTGTGCAATAACAAAAGTAGAACCTCCTGAACACCAGTTCTGTCCTACATTCAAGCCACATGTTAAGTAATCGTTAGTAATCTCAACAAGCTACTGGTGTTGAGGTTATGGTCTCTCAATGTCTGTACACTTCTATTTTTGGCATAACTGACTGATTCAGGTGGACCCACGGGAGGATTATACAAGGAGAAGTAACCTGTTATTTTCGGTTTAGCTGCTCGTCTTAATCAGCAGGAATATTTCTCTCCTACCTTTCGTAAAGGATTATGTTTGACCATCTGATACCCTCTTAGTTGTTATGACAAAGAGCAAATCAGTATATTTTTTTTCCTTTTTCTTTTTTTAATAATTATTGTACAACATATTTTCCAAACACGTGATCATATATTTTGATTATTCATGAAAACCAGAGGGCGGGATAGTTGCAGTTTCTACTCAGGTATCGCCTAAAACATTCATCCAACTTTGCAATTCATGAAGGTCTCCTGATGCTTATCTTCCAAAGGCTCATTATCTATCTGCTGAAAACTCCCTAAAATCGAGACTGGTGCTTCAGAAGTCCTGTGTCTGTGAAACTTGAAATATAGTTTGACTCTAAATGAGGTGTCTCAGCTTCATGACACATTGGCTTCTGTATAATAAACAAGTTGCACTAGCGAGTGCATTGTAGAAGATTATCTGAATTACTGTCCGCCATTTGCATGCCCTTACAATGAGCAAGAAAGGTGGGAGAGGATGGAATATTTACTATCAATGCTAACGCCGTATGATTTAAATTTATACGTATCTCGGAAAAGTTTACTAACTACTCTCATGTTTTTTCTGAGTTTTTACCGTGTAAACTTTGGAAATGTTTCATTTAACTTTGTTTTCTCAACTTTTTTCATAGGTGCCTTTTCTAGTGAAAAAAAGTGTATTCGACTTTTTGAAACGTGTCGGAACATCAAGCCCCAAACATAACTTTGTGAACAATTTTAGACTTGAACTAAATATATTGTAAAAATGTTACCCAAAAAAGAAACAAATCGGAATTTCTTAAAATATGAACCCTCCGAGATAGAAGTAAAAGAAAAAAAGCTGTTATTTTATGATATGTATTTATGAGATATATTTATCTATTTCAAAATTAATACCTAGTATGAAAAAAGGTGATCTATTTGTCTGCCTTACATGACGACTTCAACATTGCACAGCATATGCTCTCGTAATTCGTTTGATGAATTACGCTTAGGCTTAACCTCGTCACAGATGATTTCTTTACGGTTTTAAAATTTTCCACTTTTCTTGTTCGGCTGACGAAACCCAGGAAATATATAAAAGAATCTCCCTAGGCCTATATTAACACCATAACAAGGCGAAATTTTGAGATTCCCGCCGAAGTCTAGAGTCTTTCCCCTCCTCAGAGGTCTCGTCGTGTTCGGTGGCCCGGAAAATATATGCAAATATGTTATTCTGGTCGTTTTATAGTGCGAAGGGGGAGATTCTGTAACAAGATTAAATCTCGGGATGTTCCATATCAACGCTGGGATTTTATTCCATTTCTTGTTTTCTATGCGTTTCTTGTCTGTAACTTTTAATCTCGATAGTTGATGTATTTTTTTCACTCACTTTTGACTGTTATTTCCTTTTATACTTTTATTTTCCTCTTTCCAAATCGAACAGTATTTCAGTCAAATAATAATTTAACAGAGCCTGTTAGATCTAAAATTAAGCTAACGCATAGATCAAGTTTAACAATATGTTTATAACAAAGGCCGTTAACGTAAATATGAAAATTATATCTAACATATTACTAAAACAGTATTTCGGTAAAGGACAACCTTGAATATCTATATTCTACTACTTAAAAAATATATAACTTAGAAGTAAACTACCTTCTCCGCTAAACTTCAAATGACACGTTAATTCACAGCAACTTTTTTTTTCCATAGATTTATGAATAAAAGATTATTCTCATCCCTACAACTGGGAAGACGGCTAGTCAGTGCCTCACTGTCAGTGGGAGGAAATCAGCCAAATTAGTTTATCTGCAAGTGGAAGCCTGTCTGCTAATTTGCAACATTTTCTGCTCACGACTAAAAGGCTTCCGTGAATTTATCAGAACTCTCATGGCTTTCTTCTGTGACTAAGGAATTTGCTATTATTATTATTTCAGTAAATGAAACCTATTCACATGGAAAACACACACAGGGGCCATTGATTTGAAATTCAAGCTTCCAAAGAGTATTGGTTTCAACCTCCCACCGCAAACCCCACACTGCAGCAGTAACTGATCAAGATACAGAGCCAGTGGTTTTTCATAGACCTGGGGGAGACGCGAACCCGCGACATCTGAGTGGCATCACGACACTAACCACTACACCAGGAGGCGAAGCAATTTCTGTGTCTATTTGATCAAACTTTCCCAAGTTGTGAGCCCTGTCACGATCAGTGTCCAAGATCTGTTAGACTAGACGAGGGGTTTAAGAACAGCATTTGGCTGCCTGCAAAGTAATATTAACACTTGGTAGGCATTTGAATCATAATAATGGAAATATGAAAATTGTGTGCTTGTATCTTCATAGGGTCGGCTGGTTAGGAAATTAGTTTAGTGGTCTGTTTTAGGTTTGTTGGACATAAGTTTCCTTAGTTTTCACATTTTTTTTCTATTCATTATTGAAAGAAATTATATCTTACTCCCTCCCCACTTCTGTCTCTGTCTCTGTCTCAGTCTCTCTGAATCATAGAATAAAATTAATCTTTATCTTAAATGATTTGTTTAAATGTACTTTTTTCGTTAAATGATGGTGATAGTAATGTGGGGACTAATTTCTACTGATGGATATTAGATACACATACATGTGAGTGCATTTTTGTATGAGTTTACACGTGAACCTGTCTAAATACTTCAAAAAGGCTAAAAAAAAATTTAGTTGTCTTGAATGTTGTTATTAAAATCATGGAAACATAATCTTTTGACAAATGTTTATATAATATTTTTTGTTAACATTTAGAGAAGACTATAGCACTGGTACTGACGAGGATAAGAAAACACCGAGACACAATGGATAAAGGGCTCAGTTCTGCCTCCTTGCTCTACTTACATTTTCTCACCACTCTGTGATTG